>NW_028237861.1:3000000-3462158 GCF_034619465.1 Leptosomus discolor
GGACGTGGGCAGGCGAGGGTCTGCCAAGGACCTTCTGCAGGTAAAAGGCGAAGCGGCTGCAGGTGAAAGAGCTGCGCTGTGTCCTGGTTTTGTCATCAGCTGAACTCAAAGGCATCAGATGGAGCCCCCTCGCGTTAGTCTCCAGTCTCGGTGCTTTTCAGGTGAAAAATCAGTGGAATCATACAGTGGTTTGGGCTGGAAGGGCCCATTAGAGGCCATCTAGTCCAGCCCCCCTGCAGTGAGCAGGGACATCTTTAGCTGCATCAGGTTGCTCAGAGCCGCATCCAGCCTGACCTTGGATGTCTCCAGGGATGGGGCTTCTGCCACCTCTCTGGGCAGCCTGTGCCAGTGTTTCACCACCCTCAGTGTAATAAATTTCTTCCTCATATCTAGTCCGAATCTGGCCTCTTTAGTTTAAAAACGTTAGTCCCTGTCCTATTGTGACATGCCCTGCTAAAAAGTCTGTCCCCATCTTTCTTATAGGCCCCCTTTCAGCACTGGAAGGGCGCTAGAAGGTCTCCCCGGAGCCTTCTCTTCTCCAGGCTGAACAACCACAACTCGCTCAGCTTGTGCTCACAGGGGAGGTGTTCCATCCCTCCGGTCATTTTTGTGGCCCTATTTTGTGTTCTGGTAGGACGTTCCATTTTACAGGGTGGCAAAATAACTGTAGTGGAACGATAGCAGGTGCAGAGGCCTGAGATGGCGTTGGGGACTGGTGTATGCCGAGAGATGAGCAGGGAGGAACGCAGTGAAGTCAGTCCCAGCCAAGCGGTCAGAGGTTTGGCAGTGGGAAGGAAGGGGCTGCGGGTGCTCCCTGTGAGCATCAGAGGGGCCCCGGCCCCGGCTTGTCCCTCCTGCCCCACTCTTAAAGGTTTCTGCTGCTGAGCCCCACTTTTAGAGGTTTCTGCCAGCGAAACGGGGACGGCTGAGCAGGACTTGTCACAGCTCCTTCTGTTGCCTGGCATAGTCGAGTAGATGAAAACTGCCGCAGGTTTGGTGCCAGGTTTTGTGGCAGGCAGGGAGTGGCACCATGTGCCCCTTGGCTGTCCCTGCTGTGAAGGTGCCAGATAGCGCAGGAGGGGCAGGGCATGGGGTGGTAGACACTGCTGTCCCTGCAACCCAGAGCTGAGTGCATCAGCGCTCTGACACTTGTCTCCCTGCTCTTCTCTCGACCTCAGAGGCCTTCAGAAGAACACATGGGCCTAAATATTGCTGGGATAAACATTTCCTAGAGGTACCGGAGTTCCTTGAGGAATGGCTTGTGCCCCTCATCTTTTCTGACCACTAGAAGAGCCCGTGTCTGTAGAAAACAGGAACCTAAGTGAGCATTTTGAGGTTCCTGAGAGGAACAAGGCCCTGGGACAGCAAGCAGCATTCCCAGAGCACTGGCAGGGCAAAATTGCCAGCAAGCTGAAGACACCTTGAGAAATGGATTAATCGAATGATGGGCCATGGTGGCCTGTGATAGCAAGGGACTGGACTTGCAGATGCAGGTGCAGGCGGTCCCCTCAGTCCCATTTCTGCATATGCCTGGTAACCAGCAGGATACTGCTTGAGCCCGTGAGTAACTGAGTTTGGAAAGTAATGGTTCATTTCTTTTTTTTTTTTTTTTCCTGTGGGCAGCATCCATTTTTAAAGAAAGCCCAGCCTCTGTCCAGCCTGACGCCTGTGTTCGTTGCAGCAAAGGAAGCGATTCGGAACAGCAGCTGCTAGCACTTCAGGGGGGCTTTCTCCCATGCCAGCTCAGCGCAGGAGTGAGAACCAAAACTCTAACTTAACCCCTAACCCTAACCCAACCCAGTCCCTTGAGTAAAAATGTATGGTTTGTCTTCTTCCTGCTTTCTGGCTCCTTCCTTCATTTTTAAGATGAATGACGGCTTAAGACAGAGAGGTAATGACCGAAAATGCTTTGCTGCCTCATCCGTTTCCAAGGTAAAGCAAACTGAGTTGGAAGATTCTCTTCCTTCTCACCCTGTGAATAAGCTGTACATTCACTTTTAAATTGTCACTTGTTTCTTAGAGACGGAAAGTCCCTTTGACGGTTGGTTAATTTTTGGTACGGTTTGGAATTGGAGAAGGGTCTCCTGCATTCCTAAGCTGCCGACTGCACTGCCTTTTCAGTACATACTCGCTGGTATGTGCCCAGTCGTGGTCCTTCTAGAGGAGGAAGAAAGTGAAGCTGCATTTCCAACCAACAGGGAATGAGGGGTGGGACAGGCAAGAGCTCCTGTGGAGAGACAGGCTTTCAGCTGTGACCATACAGTGTTTCGTTCTTGACAGTGTGGTTTGTGTCACTAACTGCAATCTTTTTGCCTGGGTGAGAGTCTCCCTGAGCTGAAAGAGCAGAAAGATCAGTCCGTGTGCTCAGAAAGGGCTCGTCTGATGCAAAGCTGCCAGAGGAACGTGAAGTGAGAGCGGGCCCAGCCTTGCTTGGTGCTGAGCCCCAGCAGAGCCCTCGCAGAGCCCAGAGCAGCCTCAGCATCTGCAGAGCCAGGCGGGAAGAAGGCGCTCGGGGAGGCAAGCAGCAGCAGACCGGCCCTGAATGGGTGAGCTTGGCCTGGGGAGGGAGTCGCTGCCTCCCTTTGGTGCATAAGCTCCAAGAGCCCAGGGCCTGTCACCTGAAGTCCCTGCTTGCGCTGAGGGCTCCCGGGTACTTGGGGCTGGTGTGACACCATTGCAAACGTCAGGCAATAGTGGCAGGTTGTGTTTGGAAAGTCAGGCCCTTTTGCTGCTGCCTGTTGCGTGTGTCATTGGTCCAGCCCAGCCGTAGGCTCAGGGATCGGCTACAGGCACTGCTGCTGCTGCCACGGAGGTCGGGGAGAATGGGGTTGTTGGCCTCCACGGCAGCACAGCCGGTTGCTTAAGAAGCGGGTGCTGATAATGCCGTGGGTAGGGGGGCTGGGGGTTCCCTTGTCTGAGCGGGTGGAAGGGAGCTGCCCGCTGTCCTTCTTCTGAAAAAAACAGGACCAGGCTTTGAGAAAGGAACTCTTGCTGACAGACCACTTGGTCCATCAGACAGAACAATAGGCCCTGGATCTTGGGAAAACTCAAGGTTTGCAATTCCTATGAGAATTTTGTGAAAAACAAGGCCGAAAACCAAAGCCAAACACCAGGGCCAGACCTGGGAAAGCAAAGGAAGGAAAAACTCCATCACTAACGAGAGAAAAAGAAGGATAAACCACTGCCTTTGCTTGCCGTACATGAGCTGCGCGGGGAGGCCCCGGCTGCAGCCGCCGCCTCTGGAGCCCGCGCGGTCCCGGAGCTGCCCGCGCAGCTTGCCGACCGCGGCTGAGACCGGGTTGGCTCTTCTGCCCCCAAACAGGCGCGTACTGCCTATAGCGGTGATCTTCCCCGATGTACGTGTTTTGGGAAGGACCTGGTGGCAAACGGCTGTGGAGAGCAGGGTGGCAGTGAACTTCCCAAAGAGGCCGTGATGCCACGCTTGTTTTTTTCCTGCTGGCTGTGAGCAGGCAGCGCTCGGAGGCAGGCGCCGCTGCCTGCCACGGGGCCTGCACGCCCTCGTCCCGCAGGCAGAGTGTTCAGCAGGGGTTTGTCAGGGCTGTCTGATCCCAGCTTCCGCCGCCGCTCCTGCTTGGAAAGCCCTCATGTGGCTGACACCCCCACCTCCACCCCCCCTTGAGAGGCCACCGTGCCCCATGCCCAGAAACGGCGGCTCTGTGACATCAGCCCCGGGGCCAAGGGCATCAGAGGCAGCGAGACTGCTGCGGGCAGTACGTCGGCGGCTGCGCTGGAGGCAACCAGACCTCCTTCTTGCAGCTGACGCTGACACGTGCCGCTGGCAGCAATGAAAGTGCTCGCCCTCCTCGTCCTGCTGGCCGTGTGCCGGCCCGCGCACGGCATGTGGGACAGCTGTGGGTAAGTGGGCCGAGGCTCTGGGAGGGAGCTCGGGCAGCCCTTGACAGGCTTCACTGGAGGGGGCCCGCGTGTCCCCTGTGGCCACCCCACAGCTTCCCAAACCCCCTGTGGGAGCCACAGCTCCTTGCCAGCACCCAGGCTGCTGGCACAACCCATCTACGGGGCTAAAGCGGACAGAGGGCTGGAGGCACAGCCACGGGGTTCCCTGGCCCTGCTGTCCATGCAGCCCCTCGGGGGGAGGGAAGACGGCTGACCTTCAGCCTCAACAGCAGCACAGCCATCCAGCAGCACACTCACGAGTTTCTTCTTACAGCGGGACCTGTGGGCTCCGGCCCATGGCGGATCCCTCCAGCACGTTGCGCGTCGTGGGTGGCACGGATGCCCAGCCAGGGGCCTGGCCCTGGATCGTCAGCATCCAGAGCCCCTGGGGCCACGTGTGCGGAGGGTCCCTCTTCGGCCCGCAGTGGGTCCTCACAGCAGCCCACTGCTTCAACGCAGCCAGGTAAGGAGGGCCAGGGAAGGGGGCTGTCCCCACAGCACCAGCAGGCGCCCTGTCCGCAGCCCCACGAGCTCCTGCCATCCCGCTGCCTTGCAGTACGCCCGGTGCCGGGGCACTGGCGAGCCCAGCTGAGAGACTGCTCCGCAGAGGGCTGGGCTCGTGCCACCGCTTCCTAGCAGCCTCCAGCTCCACGTTCCTGGTGCCCAAGGCATGCTAGGGCAGTGGCACCCTCCGCAGCGCTGCTTTCCTCCCTGCCTTGGGAAGCAGAAGGCAGGGAACCGCGGGGCTGCTGCAGCACGTGGCTCCGCTCCCTCTGAGCCCTCTCTGCATCTGCCTTCCAGGCGCCTCAGCATGTGGCGCGTGGTGATCGGGGCCACCCACTTGGCTCAGCCGGGCCCTGAGACCCAAGTGCGCAGTATTAATCGGCTGATACGTCACGAACACTACAATTACATCACGGAGAGGAACGACATCGCCTTGCTAGAACTGGACCAGCCTGTCCAGTGCGGCTACTACGTACAGCTGGCCTGCGTGCCCGATGGCTCAGTGAGAGTGTCAGAGCTGACGAACTGCTACGTCAGTGGTTGGGGTGCCACCACGGCAAGATGTGAGTTCCCAAAGAGTACTTGTGTGCCGAGGGCAAGCTCGGCACGCTGGGGAGGCGGGCTGGGCTTCCTGGCAGCGGCGGCGGCGAAAGCCAGAGTTGGGCTGCGGGGACGTACGGCCACGGAGAGATGGGCCCGAGCCATTAGCCAAAGCGAGACAGAAGGGCAAGCCCAGCACAAGGCCTCTGCAGGGGCAAAGGCGAGCCCTAGGGAAGGGCTTTGCCCTCACAGGGGAGGAGAAGTGGGAACAGAAGGGCTGCTCCTGAGAACTCCTTTCTGTGCTTCACAGCTGCAGGATCGACTGCTGTCCTGCAGGAGGCCCAGGTCCTCCTCATCGATGTCAATCTCTGCAACAGCAGCCGCTGGTACAGAGGGGCCATCCAACCCCACAACCTGTGTGCCGGCTATCCGCAGGGCGGCATCGACACCTGCCAGGTAGGAGCGTGCTCCGCGCCAGCCCCCAGCAGCACAGGCAGCCCTGTCGCCAGCGCCCAAACGTCCCCCGGCACGCGCTGCACCTGGCGAGTCGCCCTCCTGCCGCTGGGTCCTCACCACTGTCGAGGCTTGCCTCCCCTTCCCCGTCTGCAGGACCTTGCCCAGCACCCCTCTTGTCCCGGATCCCCGGCACTCTGCCCAGAAAGGCCACCCAGTGCTCTTGCCCCAGCCCACAGGTCCCGATCCCAGTCCTGGAATGTCCCCCTTCCACACCTCCAGAATCAGCGGGCAGAGAGGAGAGAGCGCCCTACCTTGCAGGCCCACCACCCCCTCCAAGACAACGTCCTGCAGGCTCCAGCACCTGAGCAGAGCCTTTCTGGGCAGTGGGTACAGCTCTGGCAGGTGCCAGGAGAGAGAAGGGGCCAGCCACAGTGCTGACAGGGGCCACCCAACACCACCAGAACCCTCTGACTCTCCTCCGCTCCGCTGCAGGGTGACAGCGGTGGTCCTCTGGTCTGTCAAGACAAACACGCCGACTACTTCTGGCTCGTGGGGGTGACCAGCTGGGGGATAGGCTGCGCGAGAGCCAGGCGGCCCGGAGTCTACACCTCCACGCAGCACTTTTACGACTGGATCCATGTCCAGATGGGACCGCAGCCAGAAGTACGGGCTGCTCCAACGGCGCGGGCATGGAGTCACTTTCTCACCGCCTCCACCCCCGTGCAGAGGCCAAGGCCGATCCCAACTCAGTTGGGCACGTTTAGCTCCTGCCCATTCCCACTCCAGAAGCTGGTGGAGTTCTTTACTCGGGTGCAGGAGCTCCTGCAGGTGCTAAGGGGGAAAAAGGCTTGAGCAGCAAGAGGAAGAGGATCCAGTGCAGGCTGCAGAGTAGCACCACCGTTTCCTCCTGGGGCGATGCCCGCTGAGATCCAGAGGCAGCCTCAGTGCCAGTGGCCTGCCCTGTCCTGCCCACGCTCCTCTCAGGGCACACACAACTGCTGCTGTTGACTTAGTTCTTGAAATAAAGTTGACGATTTTCACAGCTAACCCTGCTTCAGTCCAGTCTCCTGTGCAAGGCAAGGACTTCCACGCCCAGCACCTGCAGAACGAGGCTGCAGGCAGACAAGTCGGTCACACGGGCAAGGAGTCACTCCAAAAGCTGAAACCATGCCCGGTCTGAGACAAGGGTGCTCAGAGCCACCGTGGGGTGGAGAAGACTGGCTAGATGGAGGCTAGCAAGAGGAGAGGAGGAAATGATGTGACACGCAGCCAGCGTTGGGGGTATGCCTTAAGTGACGCAATCCGAAGGTTAGGGCCTGCCGTGAGCCTTCGCTTACTGAACACATTGTGGGAGATGCCTGAGCATGGCAAGAGCTATTGCTGCCTGTAGCAAAGCGAGCGCGAAGCTGACGGGAGTTAGAGTGCCATGAGGAAGAGCCGGATTTCACAGGTAGCTAAGGGGGATTGGTGTGGGAGGTGGCCACACTTGACAGATAACTGAAGGAAGAGCTGGGGTGGTTTGGGGGAGAGCAGTCTGGCAGGGACAGCAGTACCCAGGAAAAAACTGCATCGGTAATGGCGTGGAAGTCCGAGGTGACCCAGCTAACAGCGCCTGAAACACCAAACCTGTGGACGGCTGTGGCAAACCTGGGAGCAAGGGGGAAAAAATACCCGCGGGGAGGTCCCTTGCTTGGGAAGAGACAGGGTCAGAGAAAAGGGGGAGTCAAGGCATTTGAGGGGCATGTATAGGCATGGAAAAACGAGGGGAGGAGGGGGATCAAGGAGCCAGCCACACAGAGGCAAAGTGCTGGGCGATTGGCTTGTTTGACTGAGCCCTGCAGGTGATCACGGCAGTGCGTCCTACCTCCTCTGGGAGAGCGATTCCCACTCCTTTTGTGTGCGGCCCCGCTCTGCATCCGGGGCGCGGGTGGGTCCAGAGGCCTGGCTGCCGGCAAGGGCAGAAGGGAACACAGGCCACAGGGACCCAGCGGTGGGAAAGAGCGTGTGTCTCGGGCCAGCTACTGGTGGGAGCGCTGTGTGTGTGTGCAATTCACTAGGGCACCTGAAGCTGGACTAGCTCACGAGCAGAGGAGAGAGACCCTTGCAGTCGTGCGGATGGCCTGTGGTTGCAGCCCACCCGCTTTGTTGAGCTGCCCGGTGGTGCCGATCCTGGGGAAGGCTCAAGAAACAGGGCGGCTGCCTGTACCCGCAGGCGGGCAGTGGAGTGTGCACAGCGGGAGCCAGCGGTGGTTTGTGCGGCTGTTGAACGGGTTTGGGCTTTCAATGTGCCCAGCCCGGTACGCCTGGTTCCTTTCTCCTTGCAGGTTGTATTCAGAGCTTTAATGCTATTTTTTTAAAAAAGCAAAACCAAAAGCAACCAGCAAACAAAAAACCAGCTGGGCAATTCGACCCCGCAACGGGTTGTCTCCCCCGGCCCTGCCCACCCTGCCAGGCGACATTCACCACCACCAGCAGGGTGCAGGAGCAGGCCCGGGGCAGGGCTTTCACAGGCCGCCCCTATTTTGAGGCTCCTGGCCGTGCAGTTCCTGGGCAGTGCTCAAGCAATGGCAGCAGTTGCCCACAGCCGGTATTTTTGGTCTTACTGCCTTTCTCTCAGGCTCTGGCTCCCTGGTTTCCAGCTGTTCCCTTTCTGCCCTGCAGCCTGTTGCGCTGCTTCTCTTCCTCTTCCTCACTCTGGCTCCTCGTCCCCATCTTTTTTAGCCTCCTGCCTGCCTGCCCCAGCCCCTCGTGCTCCCCCTGCTCCCCCACCCCGGAAGCCATGGCTGCTCGGTCCCTCTCTGCTGCCCTGCCCCACACTCCCCCCTCCCGCTGGCCCTCAGGCTCTGGGGGCTGTTTGCCGCCCTGCTCTGGGCCTGTGCCCCAGGGAGGGGCCATGGGGCCCGCGGGGGCGGGGCCGGGCCGGGGGAAGTGTCCCTGCAGGGGCAGGCAGCAGGAAGAAGCCCCGGGGCATGCTGGGAGCTGTAGTCCTGGGGCAGGGGCTGCTGGGCGGCCATGTTGGTGCCGGGAGGTGCAGGCTCTGCTCCAGCTGTGGCCCGGCTGAGGTGAGGGCTGGGGCTGCCCCTCAGGTGAGTGAGGCCCTTGGGCGGGCGAGGGAGTGTCTCCTGCCTGCTGGCTGCCTGGGGGTGGTGGGTGGGAGCTCCAAGCCGGAGCCGGGCTGGCTGGGGCATCCCCGGGAGTGACCTGAGAGCTGGGCAGGGGAAGGAGAAGGGAGACAGACCCCCCAGCACAGGCACTGGGCACCCCGACTCCCAGAGCCCCCCTGAGCCACCTCAGCCCCGCTTACCCCCTGCAGCTGCCCCGTCCCCAGTCCCTCCCCTGAGGCCAGTCCCGCAGCCCCAGGCTGCCCCACGGCCTGTCCTGGCAGCGGCAAGCGGGGCCTTGGGCAGGCCCAGGGCTCTGTTAACCCAGGGGCCTTCAGCAGCAGTGCGGGGAAGGAGCGGGGTCTGCAGGAGCTGCTGCAGCAGGAGGGGCTCCGGCCTGGGGCCGGCTGAGACAGTCAGGGTTCTTTCCCTCTGCCAGAGGCCGTGCCAGGGGCTCGGTTGTCTGTTCCTGCCCTGGGGATGTCATCAGCTGCATCCAGCTCAGGCTGGAGCTGAAGAGATGGGCAAAAGGAAAAGCGGCTGGAGAAGGACACAAAGGGGATCCGGCTGCGAGCTGCCCCCAGCTGCAGACAAGAGACAGCCGGCCTCTCCGCGTGAGGAAGGGTCCCTGTGAGTAGTCCTCAGCCGAGCTGGTCAGCAACATGCACCGCGGGGTCTGTGTGCGTAACCAAAGCATGGTACAGCCATGTAGTGTGTGTGTGTGTGCGCACGTGAGGCTGTGTATGTAGGAAGCCTCATATTGTAATAGCTGAGAGAGGCAGAGACAGAAGTGTCTGAACAGTAAGATCCTCCCAGCAGCACCAAGAGCGGGAACTGCAGTGAGTCCTGGGCCCTTGGGGCCGTGTCACCCCTCTTCTGCATCCGGGTCCCTCCCTGTGCCTGTGCCCTCCCTCCTTCCATCACTGGTGTCACTCTTTTGCTTCCCTATACCTTTCTTCTTCTGTCTGTTCTCGTACCTGCTCTCTGTTCGTCCCTCTCTGGTTTCCAAGCCCCTCTCTTGTTCTGCTATTCTACCTGCCCCTTTGGTTTTTCTTGCTCTCCCTCTGTCCTGCTCCCTGCCCCTCTTTGTTCCTTCCTCTGTCTCTGTCCTGCAGCACATGGCTGCTTTTTCATTCACTGCTTCTTTGTCCCGATCTGCATCCCTCCTTGTTTTTCACAATCTCTCTGGCTTCTTGCCTGACCTGCTTTTCCTTTCTCTGCCTGTACGTCCCACTCCCTGCCCCTGTCCTCCTCTCTCTGCTTCATAGAATCCTAGAATGTATTGGGTTGGAAGGGACCTCTAAAGGCCGTCTAGTCCAAGCCCCCTACAACAAGCAGGGACATCTCTAACGAGGTCGGGTTGCTTAGAGCCCCGTCAGGCCTGACCTTGAATGTTTGCAGGGATGGGGCTTCCGGTACCTCTCTGGGCAACCTGTTCCAGTGACCCACCACCCTCATATTAAAGAACTTTTTCCTCATGTCCAACCTAAATCTACCCTTTTGTAGCTCAAAACCATTACCTCTCGTCCTATCGCTACAAACCCTCGCAAATTGTTCTTCCCCTGCCTTCTTAGAGTGTGGGAGCGTAGCTCGCTGAAAACAGGCATGGAATGCTAGAGGGCCTGCACAGGGAAAACTCTGTTGAACAGTTTGTCTAAACTAATATAGTAGGCCTCAAGGACGCTTCGACCTTGAGGGTCAGAATAGAAGAATTAGAAGCTAACATCCGTATGAGGCGGAATTAATAGTAAAGTGATAGGTAGAAGTAGATGACTGATGTATGTATAGCACAACTAGAGTTTATGAAAAACTGCAAGTCATGATGACTTTGGAAAATTATGCTATATAAGAAAGTGCATCTGCACAATAAAACGAGTTTCCTGATATAACTCATATTGAGTCTTTTGTGGATTCTCCAACTCCCGTCTCCGCAAGTGGCGCCCGAACAGGGACCCGAAGAATGAGCAGGACTCACGTTTGGGGAAATTAAGGAAAAAGCTCACCTCTGCAGCAGAGTTGGAGCTCGGCGGAGAAAAGGAAAAAAGAAAACAGGCGGCCCATCAGGGAAAGCTGGAGAAAACAGGCGGCCCGTCACGGAAAGCTGGAGAAAACAGGCGGCCCATCAGGGAAAGCCGGAAAAAAGAAAACAGGCGGCCCATCAGGGAAAGCTGGGAGGAAAAAAAAAAAAAAAAAAAAGAAACTTGACACCGCGGTAAGATAATGGAAAAAGAAGTAACTTTATCACTATTGGAAAGCTTTCTGGGAAAGCTGGGTGTAAATATTGGAAAAAAGACTTTAGTATCTCTTTATACTTTGGGATATGTAAAAGGACATTTCTCGGACTCAAGCACATTGTTTGATGTGTCCGAGTGGCGTAGATGTGGGGACTCGTTATGGGATGCGGTTATTGATAAGGACCGAACGGCAGAAAGGCTGGGGGCGCCGTGGCGGGAAGTAACTAACTGTTTGAAAAAGTATAAAATGGAACTATTGGTGGCGGCTGCTGCCGTGAGACGACTTAATGCAGTCGAGAGTTCGTCGGTATTTACGAAACCCCAGATGTCTCCCGGGTCTGAGGTCTTCCCGCTTGCGCCGCCATTTCCACCCCCCACCCCCACCCCCCCCCCCCCCCGATGGGCAGTACCCTGCAGGGGGGTCGAGCACACCGCCGGAGGAAAAGTGGTGACTCACATGGTTACCAGGCAGGAGGAGAGAAAAGGAAGGTGCGCGCCTCGTCGTGAAACGACTACGGAATCTCACCCCAATCAGACACAGAGCACGAGTTCGGGGGCTAGTGGGGCCTCCGCGGGGACTGCACCCTCGGAGGAGGAGGTGCGCCATAACGGCGCCAACCCGATCGCAGTAACAAGGGACTCGGCGGAGAACGCAGAAAATCTACAAGAGGGCGTGGGCAAAGGAAAGGGACAAGTACGTGAACCGGTAGAATCCCGCCTTTATCCCCGACGTCACAACGACCCGCCTAGAATCCCGCCTTTATCCCCGATGTCACAACAACCCGCCTACAGGAAGACTCTCTTTCTCCAGGGATCATGTCAAAACAAAAGCAGAAAGAGGAACTGTTTGATGAAGTCCTACAGCAACTCATAAACAAACTATCGGAACTCAATACCGCAGCGGACAGCAACAAGAAGAATCCAGAAAACGCTGCGACTCATAATCCTTTTGCTGTACCGTCATCACTACCAGTGCCTTTGTCGCAAATGCCTGTGCCAACTACTTCATTGTCAAATACACTATTAAATGAACAAGAAGCAGGACGAAGATGGAAAGGAGTTATTCGTGATGCCCTAATTGAAGGAAATTTTCTTCCTTCTGCCTTTCCTATCGTTACAGATCAGGCAGGAGGTAGAAAATGGGAACCATTTGACTGGAAAATCCTTGAAAAAGCGCGTTTAGCAGAATCACAATATGGGCTTCAATCTAATTATACTCAGCAATTATTACAATCTATTTTTACAGCAGGTGTTTTGTTACCACTTGATTCGCAACAGATTGCTAACATTCTTTTGTCCCCTTCTCAGCAGCTTATGTTCTCCAAGGCCTGGCAACAACTCTGTGACCAGGAGGCTGCATGACCAAGGCAGCAAGGGGATCCATTGTATGGGGTACAAGCACAAATGCTAACAGGCCAAGGTCCTTTTGAGAGCGTGGTTTTACAACAAGGTTTTATAGGAGAGGTATTACAATTGTCACAGCGGTTAGCTTACCAAGCAATAATTTCAATCAGGGAACCAGGAAAGGTATATTCCTTTGCCACTATTAAGCAGGGTCCACAAGAAAGTTTTCCTTCTTTTATTGATTGTTTATATCAGGTTATTAGAAGTCATCCAGATTTGGATGAGGGAATAAAGGAAAAGGGTTTTAAAATGTTTGCCTTTGAGAATGCTAATGATACAACAAAAAGAGCTTTAAGTACCCTACCCAGAGATGCACAAGTAGCTGATATGCTTAAAGTTATAGAACGCATCAATGGTATCGCGTTCTTACTTGCTGCTGCTGTATACAGTGCTGTTCAACTCCTCATAGATAGAAAGGAGAGAGGCAAGCAAAAGAGATGTTTCAATTACGGGACAATGGGTCACTTTATGAGCCAATGTAAACTCATTTCAGTCCCTCTGTAAATCAAACCTCCGCAGTTACACGGCATACCAAATTCTAATCGCGCTGTAGGAGCCAAGCAGTCCATGCCAAATAAAAACTGAGATCTCAAACACCCTAGCAGCCTTCTTCCACTGGATTCCCAGAGGAGCTTTTCCCACCACTGGAGTTCCAGAGGACAAGAGCTACCTCCCTACCACTGGACCTTCGGAGGAAGACCAGACTCTTTTACCTGATTGCTGCTTCCACAGAACTACATCCATCACTTCAGGAGGACTGCAGCCAGCATCTTATCGGACTGCTACTGCCACCCTAACAGGGTGTCAGGTTGTATTCCTGACTCTGTCAGTGTAAACCAGTGGGTTGTTTGTTTTTTCCCTGCCTTGTGTTATATATATATATATATTAGTAAAGAACTGTTATTCCTATTCCCCATATCTTTGCCTGAAGGCCCGTTAATTTCAAAATTATAATAATTTGGAGGGAAGGGGGTTGCACTTTCCATTTCAAGGGAGGCTACTGCCTTCCTCCACAGACACCTGTCTTTCAAACCAAGACAGATTTTGGCGCCCAACGTGGGGCCCGAGGGCATCGAGAGAAAAAGGAATAACAGTTCTTGTGCATTGGATATAGATTCCTCGTTAGGTGGCATCATGTGGGCTAGCTTATCCTGGTTCGTGTGGCATGTGGTGGTGGCTGTATTTCTCCCATTTGCAGGCCCTTGTCTAAACATGGGTCCTATAACTAAGGCTACTGTGACTGTTATCCAGTTTGTTTTATGGATTAATAAGGTGAGGAATTCATGGCTTATTAACATCCTCTGGAAGGCGGGCACATGGATTCAGAGCTATCACACACTGACTATATGTTTTTGGGGTTACTGCTGCCTTCGGAGGCGTGGCGACCTGGCTCAGGAACGGCACAGCGGCCTTCCCCGGGCCGCTTGGGCCATCAGCTCACTCACACCAATGTGGTGGACGGTAAATGGCGTTTATTGCTGGGTGACACGGCATTATATAGCTTAGGTTTATGACCTCATTTACGTCTGCTTACATCATAAACTAGGCACTATTGGCTGTCAGGAGGGGGGGGGCCCTATGTTTCCGTACAGCACGATATCTTCCGGCCGCCAGATCCTAACTATCTACATTTCCCCCCTCCCTATGGATAATTAAATTCGTTAAATATAACAACCATTAAAGAATAAAAACCATCTTAAGATATATATCAATAACTTGGATAGAAAATATAAGGCAATCTAGAAAAGAAGTAATTGGGGGATAATCGGGGGTAACGGGGTGTAATTTGGAATAGCAAGAAAAAACATTCTTAAAGGAGTTGTTGACGTTCTATCAACATGATGTTAACATTCTCTAGCCAGCTCTTAACGAACGACGTTGCTTACGGGGTTTGGCGTAACGGGGTTTGGCGTTGGGGTCAGAAGAATCAAACGCGTTGGGGTTTGGTGTTGGGGTCAGAAGAAGCAAATGTGTTGGGGTTTGGCGTTGGGGTTTGGCGTTGGGGTCAGAAGAAGCAAACGCGTTGGGGTTTGGCGTTGGGGTTTGGCGTTGGGTTTGGCGTTGGGGTTTGGCGTTGGGGTCAGAAGAAGCAAGCGCGTTGGAGATTAGCGTTGGGGTTTGGCGTTGGGGCAGAAGAAGCAAACGCGTTGGGGTTTCGCGTTGGGGTCAGAAGACGCAAACGCGTTGGGGTTTGGTGTTGGGGTTTGGCGTTGGGGTCAGAAAAAGCAAACGCGTTGGGGTTTGGCGCTGGGGTTTGCATTGGGGTCAGAAGACGGAAATGCATTCGGGTTTGGCGTTGGAGTTTGGCGTTGGGGTCAGAAGACTCAAACGCGTTGGGGTTTGGCGTTGGGGTCAGAAGACACAAACGCGTTGGGGTTTGGCGTTGGGGTTTGGCGCTGGGGTTTGGCGTTGGGGTCAGAAGAAGCAATCGCATTGGGGTTTGGCGTTCGAGTTTGGCGTTGGGGTCAGAAGACTCAAACGGTTTGGGGTTTGGCGTTGGGGTTTGGCGTTGGGGTCAGAAGATGCAAACGCGTTGGGGTTTGGCCTTGGGGTTTGGCGTTGGGGTCAGAAGACGCAAAGTCGTTGGGGTTTGGCGTTGGGGTTTGGTGTTGGGTTTTGGCGTTCGGGTTTGGCGCTGGCGTCAGAAGACGCAAACGCGTTGGGGTTTGGCGTTGGGGTTTGGCGTTTGGGTATGGCGTTGCGGTTTGGCATTGGGGTTTGGCATTGGGTTCAGAAGACACAAACGCCTTGGGGTTTTGCGTTGTCATTTGGACTTGGGGTCAGTAGAAGCAAATGCGTTAAGGTTTGGCGTTGGGGTTTGGCCTTGGGGTTTGGCGTTGGGGTTAGAAAAAGCAAACGCGTTGGGGTTTGGCGCTGGGTTTTGGTGTTGGGGTCGGAAGACGGAAACGCATAGGGGTTTGGCGTTGGAGTTTGGCGTTGGGGTCAGAAGACTCAAACGCCTTGGGTTTTGGCGTTGGGGTTTGGCGTTGGGGTTTGGCGCTGGGGTTTGGCGTTGTGGTCAGAAGTTGCAAACGCTTTGGGGCTTGATGTTGGGGTTTGGTGTTGGGGTCAGAAGATGCAAACGTGTTGGGGTTTGGCGTTGAGGTCAGGAGTCGCAAACGCGTTGGGGTTTGGCGTTGGCGTATGGCGTGGGGTCAGAAGACGCAAACACGTTGAGGTTTGGCACTGGAGTTTCGCGTTGGGGTGAGAAGACGCAAACGCGTTGAGGTTAGGCATTAGGGTTTCGCATTGGGGTCAGAAGAGGCAAACGCGTTGGGGTTTGGCATTGGGGTTTGGCGTTGGGGTTTGGCGCTGGGGTTTGGCGTTTGATTCAGAAGATGCAAACGCATTGTGGTTTGGCGTTGGGGTTTGGCCTTGGGGTTTGGCGTTGGGGTCAGAAGATTCAAACGGTTTGGGGTTTGGCACTGGGGTTTGGCATTGGGGTCAGAAGACGGAAACGCATTGGGGTTTGGCGTTTGAGTTTGGCGGGGTCAGAAGACTGAAACGCTTTCGGTTTTGGTGTTGGGGTTTGGCGTTGTGGTTTGGCGCTGGGGTTTGGCGTTGTGGTCAGAAGTTGCAAACGCGTTGGGGCTTTTTGTTGGGGTTTGGCGTTGGGGTCAGAACATGCAAACGTGTTGGGGTTTGGTGTTGAGGTCAGAAGACGAAAAGGCATTGGGGTTTGGCTTTGGGGTTTTGCGTTGGGGCCAGAAGAAGCAAACACTTTGGGGTTTGGCGCTGGGTTTTGGCGTTGGGTTCGGAAGACACAAATGCGTTGGGGTTTGGCGTTGGTGTCAGAAGACACAAACGCGTTGGGGTTTGGCCTTGGGGTTTGGCGTTGGGGTCAGAAAACGCAAACGTGTTGGGGTTTGGCTTTCGGGTTTGGCGTTGGGGTCAGAAGACGCAATCGCACTGGGGTTTGGCGTTGGGGTTTGGAGTTGGTGTCAGAAGACGCAAACGCGTTTGGGTTTGGCGTTGGGGTCAGGAGACGCAAACACGTTGGGGTTGGCGCTAGATTTTCGTGTTGGGGTCAGAAGACGCAAACGCGTTGATGTTAGGCATTAGGGTTTCGCGTTGGGGTCAGAAGAGGCAAACACGTTGGTGTTTGGCATTGGGGTCTGGCGTTCGGTTTTGGCGCTGGGGTTTGGCTCTGTGGTCAGAAGTTACAAACGCGTAGGGTTTTGGTGTTGGAGTTTGGTGTTGGGGTCAGAAGAAGCAAACGTGTTGGGGTTTGGCTTTGGGGTTTGGCGTTGGGGTCAGAAGACGCAAAGACGTTGGGGTTTGGCGTTGGGGGCTTTGCGTTTGGGTCAGAAGAGGGAAACGCGTTGGGGTTTAGCGTTGGGGGTAGGCGCTGGGTTTTGGAGCTGGGGTTTGGCGTTGGGGTCAGAAGATGCAAAGACGTTGGGGTTTGGCGTTGGGGTTTGGCGTTGGGGTCAGAAGACGCAAACGTGTTGGAGTTTGGCGTTGGGGTTTGGCGTTGGGGTCAGAAGACGCAAACGTGTTGAGTTTTGGCGTTGGGGTTTGGCGTTGGTTTTTGGCGTTGGGGTTTGGCATTGGGGTCAGAAGACGCAAATACTTTTGGGTTCGGCGTTGGCATATGGCGTTGGGGTTAGAAGACGCAAACACGTTGGGGTTTGGCGCTGGAGTTTTGCGTTGGGGTCAGAAGACGCAAACGCGTTGAGGTTAGGCATTAGGGTTTCGCGTTGGGGTCGGAAGAGGCAAACGCGTTGTTGTTTGGCATTGGGGTTTGGTGTTCGGGTTTGGCGTTGTGTTCGAAGATGCAAACGCGTAGGGTTTTGGCGTTGGGGTTTGGCGTTGGGGTCAGAAGAAGCAAGCGCGTTGGAGATTAGCGTTGGGGTTTGGCGTTGGGGCAGAAGAAGCAAACGCGTTGGGGTTTCGCGTTGGGGTCAGAAGACGCAAACGCGTTGGGGTTTGGTGTTGGGGTTTGGCGTTGGGGTCAGAAAAAGCAAACGCGTTGGGGTTTGGCGCTGGGGTTTGCATTGGGGTCAGAAGACGGAAATGCATTCGGGTTTGGCGTTGGAGTTTGGCGTTGGGGTCAGAAGACTCAAACGCGTTGGGGTTTGGCGTTGGGGTCAGAAGACACAAACGCGTTGGGGTTTGGCGTTGGGGTTTGGCGCTGGGGTTTGGCGTTGGGGTCAGAAGAAGCAATCGCATTGGGGTTTGGCGTTCGAGTTTGGCGTTGGGGTCAGAAGACTCAAACGGTTTGGGGTTTGGCGTTGGGGTTTGGCGTTGGGGTCAGAAGATGCAAACGCGTTGGGGTTTGGCCTTGGGGTTTGGCGTTGGGGTCAGAAGACGCAAAGTCGTTGGGGTTTGGCGTTGGGGTTTGGTGTTGGGTTTTGGCGTTCGGGTTTGGCGCTGGCGTCAGAAGACGCAAACGCGTTGGGGTTTGGCGTTGGGGTTTGGCGTTTGGGTATGGCGTTGCGGTTTGGCATTGGGGTTTGGCATTGGGTTCAGAAGACACAAACGCCTTGGGGTTTTGCGTTGTCATTTGGACTTGGGGTCAGTAGAAGCAAATGCGTTAAGGTTTGGCGTTGGGGTTTGGCCTTGGGGTTTGGCGTTGGGGTTAGAAAAAGCAAACGCGTTGGGGTTTGGCGCTGGGTTTTGGTGTTGGGGTCGGAAGACGGAAACGCATAGGGGTTTGGCGTTGGAGTTTGGCGTTGGGGTCAGAAGACTCAAACGCCTTGGGTTTTGGCGTTGGGGTTTGGCGTTGGGGTTTGGCGCTGGGGTTTGGCGTTGTGGTCAGAAGTTGCAAACGCTTTGGGGCTTGATGTTGGGGTTTGGTGTTGGGGTCAGAAGATGCAAACGTGTTGGGGTTTGGCGTTGAGGTCAGGAGTCGCAAACGCGTTGGGGTTTGGCGTTGGCGTATGGCGTGGGGTCAGAAGACGCAAACACGTTGAGGTTTGGCACTGGAGTTTCGCGTTGGGGTGAGAAGACGCAAACGCGTTGAGGTTAGGCATTAGGGTTTCGCATTGGGGTCAGAAGAGGCAAACGCGTTGGGGTTTGGCATTGGGGTTTGGCGTTGGGGTTTGGCGCTGGGGTTTGGCGTTTGATTCAGAAGATGCAAACGCATTGTGGTTTGGCGTTGGGGTTTGGCCTTGGGGTTTGGCGTTGGGGTCAGAAGATTCAAACGGTTTGGGGTTTGGCACTGGGGTTTGGCATTGGGGTCAGAAGACGGAAACGCATTGGGGTTTGGCGTTTGAGTTTGGCGGGGTCAGAAGACTGAAACGCTTTCGGTTTTGGTGTTGGGGTTTGGCGTTGTGGTTTGGCGCTGGGGTTTGGCGTTGTGGTCAGAAGTTGCAAACGCGTTGGGGCTTTTTGTTGGGGTTTGGCGTTGGGGTCAGAACATGCAAACGTGTTGGGGTTTGGTGTTGAGGTCAGAAGACGAAAAGGCATTGGGGTTTGGCTTTGGGGTTTTGCGTTGGGGCCAGAAGAAGCAAACACTTTGGGGTTTGGCGCTGGGTTTTGGCGTTGGGTTCGGAAGACACAAATGCGTTGGGGTTTGGCGTTGGTGTCAGAAGACACAAACGCGTTGGGGTTTGGCCTTGGGGTTTGGCGTTGGGGTCAGAAAACGCAAACGTGTTGGGGTTTGGCTTTCGGGTTTGGCGTTGGGGTCAGAAGACGCAATCGCACTGGGGTTTGGCGTTGGGGTTTGGAGTTGGTGTCAGAAGACGCAAACGCGTTTGGGTTTGGCGTTGGGGTCAGGAGACGCAAACACGTTGGGGTTGGCGCTAGATTTTCGTGTTGGGGTCAGAAGACGCAAACGCGTTGATGTTAGGCATTAGGGTTTCGCGTTGGGGTCAGAAGAGGCAAACACGTTGGTGTTTGGCATTGGGGTCTGGCGTTCGGTTTTGGCGCTGGGGTTTGGCTCTGTGGTCAGAAGTTACAAACGCGTAGGGTTTTGGTGTTGGAGTTTGGTGTTGGGGTCAGAAGAAGCAAACGTGTTGGGGTTTGGCTTTGGGGTTTGGCGTTGGGGTCAGAAGACGCAAAGACGTTGGGGTTTGGCGTTGGGGGCTTTGCGTTTGGGTCAGAAGAGGGAAACGCGTTGGGGTTTAGCGTTGGGGGTAGGCGCTGGGTTTTGGAGCTGGGGTTTGGCGTTGGGGTCAGAAGATGCAAAGACGTTGGGGTTTGGCGTTGGGGTTTGGCGTTGGGGTCAGAAGACGCAAACGTGTTGGAGTTTGGCGTTGGGGTTTGGCGTTGGGGTCAGAAGACGCAAACGTGTTGAGTTTTGGCGTTGGGGTTTGGCGTTGGTTTTTGGCGTTGGGGTTTGGCATTGGGGTCAGAAGACGCAAATACTTTTGGGTTCGGCGTTGGCATATGGCGTTGGGGTTAGAAGACGCAAACACGTTGGGGTTTGGCGCTGGAGTTTTGCGTTGGGGTCAGAAGACGCAAACGCGTTGAGGTTAGGCATTAGGGTTTCGCGTTGGGGTCGGAAGAGGCAAACGCGTTGTTGTTTGGCATTGGGGTTTGGTGTTCGGGTTTGGCGTTGTGTTCGAAGATGCAAACGCGTAGGGTTTTGGCGTTGGGGTTTGGCGTTGGCGTCAGAAGACGCAAACGCGTTGGGGTTTGGCGTTGGGGTTTGGCGTTGGGGTTTGGCGTTGGTGTTTGGTGTTGGGGTTTGGCGTTGGGGTTTGGCGTTGGAGTCAGAAGAAGAAAACGCGTTGTGGTTTGGCTTTGGTGTTTGGCATTGGTGTTAGGCGTTGTATTTTGGCGTTGAGATTTGGCGTTGGGTTCAGAAGACGCAAACACTTTGGGGTTTTGCGTTGTGATTTGGCGTTGGGGTCAGAAGAAGCAAAGGCGTTAAGGTTTGGCGTTGTAGTTTGGCGTTGGGATTTGGCATTGGGATCAGAAGATTCAAACGCGTTGGGTTTTGGCGTTGGGGTTAGAAGACACAAACGCGTTGGGGTTTGGCCTTGGGGTTTGGCGTTGGGTTCAGAAAAAGCAAACGCGTTGGGGTTTGGCGCTGGGGTTTGCGTTGGGGTCAGAAGACGGAAATGCATTGGGGTTGTGCGTTGAAGTTTGGCGTAGGGGTCAGAAGACTCAAACGCGTTGGGGTTTGGCGTTGGGGTCAGAAGACGCATACGCGTTGGGGTTTGGCGTTGGGGTTTGGCGCTGGGGTTTGGCGTTGGGGTCAGAAGAAGCAATCGCATTGGGGTTTGGCGTTCGAGTTTGGCGTTGGGGTCAGAAGACTCAAACGGTTTGGGGTTTGGCGTTGGGGTTTGGCGTTGGGGTCAGAAGATGCAAACGCTTTGGGGTTTGGTATTGGGGTTTGGCGTTGGGGTCAGAAGACGGAAACTCGCTGGGGTTTGGCGTTGGGGTTTGGTGTTGGGTTTTGGCGTTCGGGTTTTGGCGTTCAGGTTTGGCGTTGGCGTCAGAAGACGCAAACGCGTTGGGGTTTGGCGTTGGGTTCAGAAAACACAAACGCGTTGGGGTTTTGCGTTGTGATTTGGCGTTGGGGTCAGAAGAAGCAAATGCGTTAAGGTTTGGCGTTGGGGTTTGGCGTTGGGATTTGGCGTTGGGATCAGAAGATGCAAACGCGTTGGGGTTTGGCGTTGGGGTCAGAAGACACAAACGTGTTGGGGTTTAGCCTTGGGGTTTGGCGTTGGGGATAGAAAAAGCAAACGCGTTGGGGATTGGCGCTGGGGTTTGGCGTTGGGGTCAGAAGACGGAAACGCATTGGCGTTTGGCGTTGGAGTTTGGCGTTGGGGTCAGAAGACTCAAACGCGTTGTGGTTTGTCGTTGGGGTTTGGCGCTGGGGTTTGGCGTTGTGGTCAGAAGACTGAAACGCTTTCGGGTTTGGCGTTGGGGTTTGGTGTTGGGGTCAGAAGATGCAAACGTGTTGGGGTTTGGCGTTGAGGTCAGAAGACGAAAAGGCGTTGGGGTTAGGCTTTGGGGTTTTGCGTTGGGGTCAGCAGAAGCAAACGCGTTGGGGTTTGGCGCTGGGTTTTTGCATTGGGTTCAGAAGACACAAATGCGTTGGGGTTTGGCATTGGGGTCAGAAGAAGCAAACGCGTTGGGTTTTGGCGCTGGTGTTTGGCGTTGGGGTCAGAAGATGCAATCGTATTGGGGTTTGGCGTTGGGGTTTGGCGTTGGTGTCAGAAGACTCCAACGCTTTGGGGTTTGGCGTTGGGGTTTTGCGTTGGTGTCAGAAGACGCAAACGCTTTTGGGTTTGTCGTGTGGGTTTGGCGTTGGGGTTTGGTGCTAGGGTGTGCAGTGGGGTCAGAAAACGCAAACGCGTTGGGGTTTCGCGCTGGGGTTTGTCGTTGTGGTTTGGCGTTGGGGTTTTACATTGGGGTCAGAAGATGGAAACGCTTTGGGGTTTGGTATTGGGGTTTGGCGTTGAGGTCAGAAGACGCAAACGCGTTGGGGTTTGGCGTTGGGGTTTGGCGTTGGGGTCAGAAGACGCAAACGCTTTGGGGTTTGGCATTGCGGTTTGGCGTTCAGTTTTGGTGATGAAGTCAGAAGACGCAAACGCATTGGGGTTTGGCGTTGGGGTTTGGCGTTGGGGATTGGCGATGGGGTTTGGCGTTGGGGTCAGAAGACGCAAACGCATTGGGGTTTGATATTGGGGTTTGGCGTTGGGGTCAGAAGACGCAAACGCTTTGGGTTTTGTTGTTGGGGTTTGGCGTTGGGGTCAGAAGATGCAAATCCGTTGGTGTTTGGCGTTGGGGTTTAACGTTGGGGTCAGAAGACTCAAACGCGTTGGTGTTTGGCGCTGAGGTTTGGCTTTGGGGTTTGGCGTTGGGGTCAGAAGACGCTAACGCATTGGGGTTTGGCGCTGGGGTTTGGCATTGGGGTCAGAAGACGCAAACGTGTTGGGGTTTGTTGTTGCGGTTTGGCGTTGGGGTCAGAAGACGCAAACGCATTGGAGTTTGACGTTGGGGTTTGGCGTTTCGGTCAGGAGACGCAAACGCGTTGGGCTTTGGCATTGGGGTTTGGCGTTGGGGTCAGAAGACACAAACGCGTTGAGGTTTGGAGTTGGGGTTTGGCGTTGCGGTTTGGCGCTGGGGTTTGGCATTGGGGTCAGAAGAAGCAAACGCGTTGGTGTTTGGCACTGGGGTTTGGCGTGGGGGTCAGTAGACGCAAACGCGTTGGGGTTTGGCGTTTGGTTTGGCGTTGTTGTCAGAATACGCAAATGCGTTGGGTTTTGGCGTTGGGGTTTGGCGTTGGGGTCAGAAGACGCAAACGCGTTGGGATTTGGTGTTGGGGTTTAGCGTTTGGGTCAGAAGACACAAACGCGTTGGAGTTTGGCGTTGGGGTTTGGCGTTGGGGTCAGAAGACGCAAACGCGTTGTGCTTTGACGTTGGGGTTTCGCGTTGTGGTCAGAAGACGAAAACGCATTGGGGTTTGGCTTTGGGGTTCGGCGTTGGGGTGAGAAGACGCAAACGCGTTGCTGTTTCGCGTTGGGGTTTGGCTCTGGGTTTTGACTTTGAGGTCAGAAGACGCAAACACATTGGGGTTTGGCGTTGGGGTCAGAAGATGCATACGAGTTGGGATTTGGCGTTTGGGTTTGGCGTTGTGTTCAGAAGACGCAAATGCTTTGGGGTTTGGCGTTGGGTTTTGGCGTTGGGGTCAGAAGACGCAAACGCGTTGGGGTTTGTTGTTGGGGTTTGGCGTTGGGGTCAGAAGACGCAAAAGCGTTGGGGTTTGGCGTTGGGATTTGGCGTTCGGGTCAGAAGACGCAAACATTTTGACGTTTGGCAATGGGGTTTCGTGTTGGGGTTTGGCGTTGTGATCAGAAGACGCAAAAGTGTTATGGTTTGGCTTTGGGGTTCACGTTGGGGCCAGAAGAAGCAAACGCTTTGGGGTTTGGCGTTGCGGTTTGGCATTCAGTTTTGGCGTTGAAGTCAGAAGACGGAAACGCGTTGGGGTTTGGCGTTGGGGTTTGGCGTTGGGGTCAGAAGACGCAAACGCGTTTTCGTTTTGGCGTTGTGGTTTGGCATTGAGGTCAGAAGATGCAAATGCGTTTCGGTTTGGCACTGGGGTCAGGAGGCGCAAACGCGTTGGGGTTTGGCTTTGGGGTCAGAAGACGCAAACGCTTTGGGGTTTGGCGTTGTGGTTTGGCGTTGGGGATTGGCGATGGGGTTTGGCATTGCGGTCAGAAGACGCTAACGGGTTGGGTTTGGTGTTGTGGTCAGGAGACGCAAACACGTTGGGGTTTGGCGCTGGAGTTTCGCGTTGGGGTCAGTAGACGCAAACGCGTTGATGTTAGGTATTAGGGTTTCACGTTGGGGTCAGAAGAGGCTAACGCGTTGGTGTTTGGCATTGGGGTTTGGCGTTCGGTTTTGGCGCTGGGGTTTGGCGTTGTGGTCAGAAGATGCAAACGCGTAGGGTTTTGGTGTTGAGGTTTGGCGTTGGGGTCAGAAGAAGCAAACGTGCTGGGGTTTGGCTTTGGGGTTTGGCGTTGGGGTCAGAAGATTCAAACGGTTTGGGGTTTGGCACTGGGGTTTGGCATTGGGGTCAGAAGACGGAAACGCATTGGGGTTTGGCGTTTGAGTTTGGCGGGGTCAGAAGACTGAAACGCTTTCGGGTTTGGCGTTGGGGTTTGGCGTTGTGGTTTGGCGCTGGGGTTTGGCGTTGTGGTCAGAAGTTGCAAACGCGTTGGGGCTTTTTGTTGGGGTTTGGCGTTGGGGTCAGAACATGCAAACGTGTTGGGGTTTGGTGTTGAGGTCAGAAGACGAAAAGGCATTGGGGTTTGGCTTTGGGGTTTTGCGTTGGGGCCAGAAGAAGCAAACACTTTGGGGTTTGGCGCTGGGTTTTGGCGTTGGGTTCAGAAGACACAAATGCGTTGGGGTTTGGCGTTGGTGTCAGAAGACACAAACGCGTTGGGGTTTGGCCTTGGGGTTTGGCGTTGGGGTCAGAAAACGCAAACGTGTTGGGGTTTGGCTTTCGGGTTTGGCGTTGGGGTCAGAAGACGCAATCGCACTGGGGTTTGGCGTTGGGGTTTGGAGTTGGTGTCAGAAGACGCAAACGCGTTTGGGTTTGGCGTTGGGGTCAGGAGACGCAAACACGTTGGGGTTGGCGCTAGATTTTCGTGTTGGGGTCAGAAGACGCAAACGCGTTGATGTTAGGCATTAGGGTTTCGCGTTGGGGTCAGAAGAGGCAAACACGTTGGTGTTTGGCATTGGGGTCTGGCGTTCGGTTTTGGCGCTGGGGTTTGGCGCTGTGGTCAGAAGTTACAAACGCGTAGGGTTTTGGTGTTGGAGTTTGGTGTTGGGGTCAGAAGAAGCAAACGTGTTGGGGTTTGGCTTTGGGGTTTGGCGTTGGGGTCAGAAGACGCAAAGACGTTGGGGTTTGGCGTTGGGGGCTTTGCGTTTGGGTCAGAAGAGGGAAACGCGTTGGGGTTTAGCGTTGGGGGTAGGCGCTGGGTTTTGGTGCTGGGGTTTGGCGTTGGGGTCAGAAGATGCAAAGACGTTGGGGTTTGGCGTTGGGGTTTGGCGTTGGTGTCAGAAGACGCAAACGCGTTGGAGTTTGGCGTTGTGATTTGGCGTTGGGGTCTGAAGAAGCAAACGCGTCAAGGTTTGGCGTTGGAGTTTGGCGTTGGGATTTGGCATTGGGATCAGAAGATTCAAAAGCGTTGGGGTTTGGCGTTGGGGTTAGAAGACACAAACGCGTTGGGGTTTGGCCTTGGGGTTTGGCGTTGGGTTCAGAAAAAGCAAACGCGTTGGGGTTTGGCATTGGGGTTTGGCGTTCGGTTTTGGCGCTGGGGTTTGGCGTTGTGGTCAGAAGATGCAAACGCGTAGGGTTTTGGTGTTGAGGTTTGGCGTTGGGGTCAGAAGACGCAAACGCGTTGAGGTTTGGAGTTGGGGTTTGGCGTTGCGGTTTGGCGCTGGGGTTTGGCATTGGGGTCAGAAGATGCAAACGCGTTGGGGTTTGGCGTTGGTGTTTGGCGTTGGGATCAGAAGACGCAAATGCGTTTCGGTTTGGCACTGGGGTCAGGAGACGCAAACGCGTTGGGGTTTGGCTTTGGGGTCAGAAGACGCAAACGCTTTGGGGTTTGGCGTTGGGGATTGGCGATGGGGTTTGACGTTGGGGTCAGAAGATGCAAACGCGTTGGGGTTTAGCGTGGGGGTCAGAAGATGCAAACGCGTTGGGATTTGGCGTTGGGGTTTGGCGTTGGGGTAAGAAGACGAAAACGCATTGGGGTTTGTTGTTGGGGTTTGGCGTTGGGGTCAGAAGATGCAAATCCGTTGGTGTTTGGTGTTGGGGTTTAGTGTTGGGGTCAGAAGACTCAAATGCATTGGTATTTGGTGCTGAGGTTTGGCGTTGGGGTTTGGCGCTGGGGTTTGGCGGTGGGGTTTGGCGATCTGTTTTGGCGTTGAGGTCAGAAGACGCAAACGCGTTGGGGTTTGGCACTGGGGTCAGCAGACGCAAACGCTTTGAGGTTTGGCGTTGGGGTCAGAAGAAGCAAACTCTTTGCGGTTTGGTGTTGAGGTTTGGCGTTGGGGATTGGCGATGGGGTCAGAAGACGCAAACGTGTTGGGGTTTGGCGTTGGGGTTTGGCGTTGGGCTTTAGCGTTGGGATCAGAAGATGGAAACACATTGGGGTTTGGAGTTGCGGTCAGGAGACGCAAACGCGTTGGGTTTTGGCGTTGGGGTTTGGTGTTGGGGTTTGGCGTTGGGGTCAGAGAAGGCAAACGCGTTGGGATTTGGCGTTGGGGTTTGGCGTTTGGGTCAGAAGACGCAAATGCATTGGGTTTTGGCATTGGGGTCAGAAGACGCAAACGCGTAGGGGTTTGGCATTGGGGTTTGGCGTTGTGGTTTCGCTTTGGGGTTTCACGTTGGGGTCAGAAGACGCAAAAGCTTTGGTGTTTGGCTTTGGGGTTTGTCGTTGAAGTTTGCTGTTGGGGTTTGGCCTTGGGGTCAGGAGATGCAAACGCGTTGGGGTTTGGCACTGGGGTTTGGCGTTGGGGTCAGAAGACGAAAACGCGTTGGGGTTTGGAGTTGGGGTCAAAAGATGCAAAAATGTTGAGGTTTGTCGTTGGGGTTTGGCGTTGGGGTTTGGCGCTGGGGTTTAGCGTTGGTGTTTGGCGTTGGGGTCAGAAGACACAAACGCGTTGGGGTTTGGCGTTGGGGTTTGTCTTTGGGGTCAGATGACGCAAACGCGTTGGGGTTTGGCGTTGGAGTTTCGCGTTGGGGTTTAGCGATGGGTTTTGGCGTTGGGGTCAGAAGACGCAAAAGCGTTGGGGTTTGGCGTTTGGGTCAGAAGATGCAAACGCGTTGGGGTTTGGCGTTGGGGTTTGGCTTTGGGTATGGCAAGGTTTGGCGTTGGGGTTTGGTGTTGGGTTCAGAAAACACAAACGCGTTGGGGTTTTGCGTTGTGATTTGGCGTTGGGGTCAGAAGAAGCAAATGCGTTAAGGTTTGGCGTTGGGGTTTGGCGTTGGGATTTGCCGTTGGGATCAGAAGATGCAAACGTGTTGGGGTTTGGCGTTGAGGTCAGAAGACGAAAAGGCATTGGGGTTTGGCTTTGGGGTTTTGCGTTGGGGTCAGAAGAAGCAAACACTTTGGGGTTTGGCGCTGGGTTTTGGCGTTGGGTTCAGAAGACACAAATGCGTTGGGGTTTGGCGTTGGGGTCAGAAAATGCAAACGCGTTGGGGTTTGGCGCAGGGGTTTGTCGTTGGGTTCAGAAGACGCAATCGCATTGGGGTTTGGCGTTGGGGTTTGGCGTTGGTGTCAGAAGACTCCAACGCTTTGGGTTTTGGCGTTGGTGTCAGAAGACGCAAACGCTTTTGGGTTTGGCATTGGGGTTTGGCGTTGGGGTCAGAAGATGCAAATCCGTTGGTGTTTGGCGTTGGGGTTTAGTGTTGGGGTCAGAAGACTCAAACGCATTGGTATTTGGCGCTGAGGTTTGGAGTTGGGGTTTGGCGCTGGGGTTTGGCGGTGGGGTTTGGCGATCTGTTTTGGCGTTGAGATCAGAAGATGCAAACGCGTTGGGATTTGGCACTGGGGTCAGCAGACGCATACGTGTTGGGGTTTGGTGTTGGGGTTTGGCGTTGGGCTTTAGCTTTGGGGTCAGAAGATCCAAACACTTTGGGGTTTGGAGTTGCGGTCAGGAGACGCAAACGCGTTGGGTTTTGGCGTTGGGGTTTGGTGTTGGGGTTTGGCGTTGGGGTCAGAGAAGGCAAACACATTGGGATTTGGCGTTGGGGTTTGGCGTTTGGGTCAGAAGACGCAAATGCATTGGGTTTTGGCATTGGGGTCAGAAGACGCAAACGCGTAGGGGTTTGGCATTGGGGTTTGGCGTTGTGGTTTCGCTTTGGGGTTTCACGTTGGGGTCAGAAGACGAAAAAGCTTTGGTGTTTGGCTTTGGGGTTTGTCGTTGAAGTTTGCTGTTGCGGTTTGGCCTTGGGGTCAGGAGATGCAAACGCGTTGGGGTTTGGCACTGGGGTTTGGCGTTGGGGTCAGAAGAGGAAAACGCGTTGGGGTTTGGCGTTGGGGTCAGAAGACGCAAACGCGTTGGGGTTTGGCGTTGGGGTTTGTCTTTGGGGTCAGATGACGCAAACGCGTTGGGGTTTGACGTTGGAGTTTCGCGTTGGTGTTTAGCGATGGGTTTTGGCGTTGGGTTTTGGCGATGGGTTTTGGCATTGGGGTCAGAAGACGCAAACGCGTTGGGGTTTGGCGTTGGGGTCAGAAGACGCAAAAGCATTGGGGTTTGGCGTTGGGGTCAGAAGACGCAAAAGCTTTGGTGTTTGGCTTTGGGGTTTGTCGTTGAGGTTTGCTGTTGGGGTTTGGCCTTGTGGCCAGGAGATGCAAACGCATTCGGGTTTGGCACTGGGGTTTGGCGTTGGGGTCAGATGACGCAAACGCGTTTGGGTTTGGTGTTGGGGTTTGGCGTTGGGGTTTGGCGTTGGGGTCAGAAGACGCAAACGCATTGGGGTTTGGCGTTGGGGTTTGGTGTTGGGGTTTGGCATTGGGGTCAGAAGACGCAAACGCGTTGGGTTTTGGCGATGGTGTTTGGCGTTGGCATCAGAAGACACAAACGCGTTTGGGTTTGGCGTTGGGCTTTGGCATTGGGCTTTGCCGTTGGGTCAGAAAACGCAAACGCGTTGGGGTTTGGCGTTGGGGTTTGGCATTGGGGTCAGAAGACGCAAACGCGTTGGGGTTTGGCGTTGGAGTTTGGTGTTGGGGTCAGAAGATGAAAACACGTTGGGGTTTGGCGTTGGGGTTTGGCATTGGGGTTTGGCATTTGAGTTTGGCGTTGGGGTCAGAAGACGCAAACGTGTTGAGTTTTCGTGTTTGGGTTTGGCGTTGGGTTTTGGCACTGGGGTTTGGCATTGGGGTCAGAAGATGCAAACGCTTTGGGGTTTGGCGTTGGGGTCAGAAGACACAAACGTGTTGGGGTTTGGCGATGGGGTATAGCGTTGGAGTTTGGCGATGGGGTTTGGCGTTGGGGTCAGAAGACGCAAACGCGTTGGTGTTTAGCGTGGGGGTCCGAAAACGCAAACGCGTTGGGATTTGGCCTTGGGGTTTGTCGTTGGGGTCAGAAGACGCAAACGCGTTGGGGTTTGGCGTTGGGGTTTGGCGTTGGTGTCAGAAGACGCAAACGCGTTGGGGTTTGGCGTTGGGGTTTGGCATTGGGGTTTGGCATTGGAGTTTGGCGTTGGGGTCAGAAGACGCAAACGTGTGGATTTTTCGTGTTGGGGTTTGGCGTTGGGTTTTGGCACTGGGGTTTGGCGTTGAGGTCAGAAGATGCAAACGCGTTGGGATTTGGCACTGGGGTCAGCAGATGCAAACGTGTTGGGGTTTGGTGTTGGGGTTTGGCGTTGGGCTTTAGCGTTGGGGTCAGAAGATCCAAACACATTGGGGTTTGGAGTTGCGGTCAGGAGACGCAAACGCTTTGGGTTTTGGCATTGGGGTTTGGTGTTGGGGTTTGGCGTTGGGGTCAGAGAAGGCAAACACATTGGGATTTGGCGTTGGGGTTTGGCTTTGGGTCAGAAGACGCAAATGCATTGGGTTTTGGCATTGGGGTCAGAAGACGCAAACGCGTAGGGGTTTGGCATTGGGGTTTGGCGTTGTGGTTTCGCTTTGGGGTTTCACGTTGGGGTCAGAAGACGGAAAAGCTTTGGTGTTTGGCTTTGGGGTTTGTCGTTGAAGTTTGCTGTTGGGGTTTGGCCTTGGGGTCAGGAGATGCAAACGCGTTGGGGTTTGGCACTGGGGTTTGGCGTTGGGGTCAGAAGAAGAAAACGCGTTGGCGTTTGGAGTTGGGGTCAGAAGATGCAAAAGTGTTGGGGTTTGGCGTTGGGGTTTGGCGCTGGTGTTTAGCGTTGGGGTTTGGCGTTGGGGTCAGAAGACGCAAACGCGTTGGGGTTTGGCGTTGGGGTTTGTCTTTGGGGTCAGATGACGCAAACGCGTTGGGGTTTGGCGTTGTGGTTTCGCTTTGGGGTTTCACGTTGGGGTCAGAAGACGAAAAAGCTTTGGTGTTTGGCTTTGGGGTTTGTCGTTGAAGTTTGCTGTTGCGGTTTGGCCTTGGGGTCAGGAGATGCAAACGCGTTGGGGTTTGGCACTGGGGTTTGGCGTTGGGGTCAGAAGAGGAAAACGCGTTGGGGTTTGGCGTTGGGGTCAGAAGACGCAAACGCGTTGGGGTTTGGCGTTGGGGTTTGTCTTTGGGGTCAGATGACGCAAACGCGTTGGGGTTTGACGTTGGAGTTTCGCGTTGGTGTTTAGCGATGGGTTTTGGCGTTGGGTTTTGGCGATGGGTTTTGGCATTGGGGTCAGAAGACGCAAACGCGTTGGGGTTTGGCGTTGGGGTCAGAAGACGCAAAAGCATTGGGGTTTGGCGTTGGGGTCAGAAGACGCAAAAGCTTTGGTGTTTGGCTTTGGGGTTTGTCGTTGAGGTTTGCTGTTGGGGTTTGGCCTTGTGGCCAGGAGATGCAAACGCATTCGGGTTTGGCACTGGGGTTTGGCGTTGGGGTCAGATGACGCAAACGCGTTTGGGTTTGGTGTTGGGGTTTGGCGTTGGGGTTTGGCGTTGGGGTCAGAAGACGCAAACGCATTGGGGTTTGGCGTTGGGGTTTGGTGTTGGGGTTTGGCATTGGGGTCAGAAGACGCAAACGCGTTGGGTTTTGGCGATGGTGTTTGGCGTTGGCATCAGAAGACACAAACGCGTTTGGGTTTGGCGTTGGGCTTTGGCATTGGGCTTTGCCGTTGGGTCAGAAAACGCAAACGCGTTGGGGTTTGGCGTTGGGGTTTGGCATTGGGGTCAGAAGACGCAAACGCGTTGGGGTTTGGCGTTGGAGTTTGGTGTTGGGGTCAGAAGATGAAAACACGTTGGGGTTTGGCGTTGGGGTTTGGCATTGGGGTTTGGCATTTGAGTTTGGCGTTGGGGTCAGAAGACGCAAACGTGTTGAGTTTTCGTGTTTGGGTTTGGCGTTGGGTTTTGGCACTGGGGTTTGGCATTGGGGTCAGAAGATGCAAACGCTTTGGGGTTTGGCGTTGGGGTCAGAAGACACAAACGTGTTGGGGTTTGGCGATGGGGTATAGCGTTGGAGTTTGGCGATGGGGTTTGGCGTTGGGGTCAGAAGACGCAAACGCGTTGGTGTTTAGCGTGGGGGTCCGAAAACGCAAACGCGTTGGGATTTGGCCTTGGGGTTTGTCGTTGGGGTCAGAAGACGCAAACGCGTTGGGGTTTGGCGTTGGGGTTTGGCGTTGGTGTCAGAAGACGCAAACGCGTTGGGGTTTGGCGTTGGGGTTTGGCATTGGGGTTTGGCATTGGGGTTTGGCATTGGAGTTTGGCGTTGGGGTCAGAAGACGCAAACGTGTGGATTTTTCGTGTTGGGGTTTGGCGTTGGGTTTTGGCACTGGGGTTTGGCGTTGAGGTCAGAAGATGCAAACGCGTTGGGATTTGGCACTGGGGTCAGCAGATGCAAACGTGTTGGGGTTTGGTGTTGGGGTTTGGCGTTGGGCTTTAGCGTTGGGGTCAGAAGATCCAAACACATTGGGGTTTGGAGTTGCGGTCAGGAGACGCAAACGCTTTGGGTTTTGGCATTGGGGTTTGGTGTTGGGGTTTGGCGTTGGGGTCAGAGAAGGCAAACACATTGGGATTTGGCGTTGGGGTTTGGCGTTTGGGTCAGAAGACGCAAATGCATTGGGTTTTGGCATTGGGGTCAGAAGACGCAAACGCGTAGGGGTTTGGCATTGGGGTTTGGCGTTGTGGTTTCGCTTTGGGGTTTCACGTTGGGGTCAGAAGACGGAAAAGCTTTGGTGTTTGGCTTTGGGGTTTGTCGTTGAAGTTTGCTGTTGGGGTTTGGCCTTGGGGTCAGGAGATGCAAACGCGTTGGGGTTTGGCACTGGGGTTTGGCGTTGGGGTCAGAAGAAGAAAACGCGTTGGCGTTTGGAGTTGGGGTCAGAAGATGCAAAAGTGTTGGGGTTTGGCGTTGGGGTTTGGCGCTGGTGTTTAGCGTTGGGGTTTGGCGTTGGGGTCAGAAGACGCAAACGCGTTGGGGTTTGGCGTTGGGGTTTGTCTTTGGGGTCAGATGACGCAAACGCGTTGGGGTTTGGCGTTGGAGTTTCGCGTTGGTGTTTAGCGATGGGTTTTGGCATTGGGTTTTGGCGATGGGTTTTGGCATTGGGGTCAGAAGACGCAAACGCGTTGGGGTTTGGCGTTGGGGTCAGAAGACGCAAAAGCATTGGGGTTTGGCGTTGGGGTCAGGAGACGCAAAAGCTTTGGTGTTTGGCTTTGGGGTTTGTCGTTGAGGTTTGCTGTTGGGGTTTGGCCTTGTGGCCAGGAGATGCAAACGCATTCGGGTTTGGCACTGGGGTTTGGCGTTGGGGTCAGATGACGCAAACGCGTTTGGGTTTGGTGTTGGGGTTTGGCGTTGGGGTTTGGCGTTGGGGTCAGAAGACGCAAACGCATTGGGGTTTGGTGTTGGGGTTTGGTGTTGGGGTTTGGCATTGGGGTCAGAAGACGCAAACGCGTTTGGCTTTGGCGATGGTGTTTGGCGTTGGCGTCAGAAGACACAAACGCGTTTGGGTTTGGCGTTGGGCTTTGGCATTGGGCTTTGGCGTTGGGGTCAGAAAACGCAAACGCGTTGGGGTTTGGCGTTGGTGTTTGGCATTGGGGTCAGAAGACGCAAACGCGTTGGGGTTTGGCGTTGGAGTTTGGTGTTGTGGTCAGAAGATGCAAACGCGTTGGGGTTTGTTGTTGGGGTTTGGCGTTGGGGTCAGAAGACGCAAACGTGTTGGGGTTTGGCGATGTGGTATAGCGTTGGAGTTCGGCGATGGGGTTTGGTCTTGGGGTCAGAAGACGCAAACGCGTTGGTGTTTAGCGTGGGGGTCCGAAAACGCAAACGCGTTGGGATTTGGCGTTGGGGTTTGTCGTTGGGGTCAGAAGACGCAAACGCGTTGTGGTTTGCTTTGGAGTTGGGCGTTGGTGTCAGAAGACGCAAACGCGTTGGGGTTTGGCGTTGGGTTTTGGCATTGGGGTTTGGCATTGGAGTTTGGCGTTGGGGTCAGAAGACACAAACGTGTTGATTTTTCGTGTTGGGGTTTGGCGTTGGGTTTTGGCACTGGGGTTTGGCATTGGGGTCAGAAGATGCAAACGCGTTGGGGTTTGGCACTGGGGTTTGGTGTTGCGGTCAGAAGACGCAAACGTGTTGAGATTTCGTGTTGGGGTTTGGCGTTGGGTTTTGGCACTGGGGTTTGGCATTGGGGTCAGAAGATGCAAACGCGTTGGGGTTTGGCACTGGGGTTTGGTGTTGCGGTCAGAAGACGCAAACGTGTTGAGATTTCGTGTTGGGGTTTGGCGTTGGGTTTTGGCACTGGGGTTTGGCATTGGGGTCAGAAGATGCAAACGCGTTGGGGTTTGGCACTGGGGTTTGGCGTTGGGGTCAGAAGACGCAAACGCGTTGGTGTTTGGCGTTAGGGTCAGAAGACGCAAACGTGTTGGGGTTTAGCGATGGGGTATGGCGTTGGGGTTTGGCGATGGGGTTTGGCGTTGGGGTCAGAAGAAGCAAACGCGTTCTGGTTTGCTTTCGAGTTGGGCGTTGGTGTCAGAAGACGCAAACGCTTTGGGGTTTGGCGTTGGGGTTTGGCGTTGGCGTCAGAACACGCAAACGCGTTGGATTTTGGCGTTTGTGTTTGGCCTTGGGGTCAGAAGAAGCAAATGCGTTGCAGTTTGGCCTTGGGGTCAGAAGAAGCAAATGCGTTGGGGTTTGGCGTTGGGGTTTGGCGTTGGGGTCTGGCTTTGGGGTTTGGCATTGGGGTCAGAAGACGCAAACGCGTTGGGTTTTGGCGTTGGGGTTTGGTGTTGTGGTTTGGCGTTGGGGTCAGAAGACGCAAACGCGTTGTGATATGGCGTTGTGGTGTGGCGTTTGGGTTTGGCGTTGGGGTCAAAAGACGCAAAAGTGTTGGGATTTGGCGATTTGGTTTGGCGTTCGGGTTTGGCGCTGGGATTTAACTTTGGGGTTTGGCGTTGTAATCAGAAGAGGCAAACGCGTTGGGGTTTGGCGTTGGGGTATGGCATTGGTGTCAGAAGACCCAAACGGTTTGGGGTTTGGCGTTGGGGTTTGGCGTTGGGGTCTGGCATTGAGGTCTGGCGTTGGGGTGAGAAGACGCAAACGCGTTGGTGTTTGGCGTTTCGGTTTGGCGTTGGGGTTTGTCGTTGGGGTCAGAAGACGCATATGCGTTGGGTTTTGGCGTTGGGCTTTGGCGTTGTGCTATGGCTTCGAGGTCAGAAGACGCAAACGCGATGGGTTTGGCGTTGGGGTTTGCCCTTGGGGTCAGAAGACGCAAACGAGTTGGGGTTTGGCGGTGGAGTTTGGCGTTGGGGTCAGAAGACGCAAACGCGTTGGTGTTTCGCGTTGCGGTTTGGCATTGGGGTCGGAAGACGCAAACGCGTTAGGGTTTGGCGTTGGGGTTTGGCGTTATGGTCTGGCGTTGGGTTTTGGCATTGGGGTCAGAAGACGCAAACGAGTTGGGTTTTGGCGTTTGTGTTTGGCGTTGGGGTCAGAAGAAGCAAATGCGTTGGGGTTTGGCGTTGGTGTTTGGCGTTGGGGTCTGGCTTTGGGGTTTGGTGTTGGGGTCAGAAGATGCAAACACATTGGGGTTTGGAGTTGCGGTCAGAAGACGCAAACGCATTGGGTTTGGCGATGGGGTTTGGCGTTGGTGTTTGGAGATGCGGTTTGGCGTTGGGTTCAGAAGACACAAACGCGTTGGGGTTTGGCGTTGAGGTTTGGCGTTGGGGTCAGAAGACGCAAACGCGTTGGGGTTTGGCGTTGGGGTTTGGCGTTGGAGTTTGGCGTTGGGGTTTAGCGATGGGTTTTGACGTTGGGGTCAGAAGACGCAAAAGCGTTGGAGTTTGGCGTTGGGGTCAGAAGACGCAAACGTGTTGGGGTTTGGCACTGGGGTTTGGCGTTGGGGTCAGAAGCCGTAAACGCGTTGGGGTTTAGCGTGGGGGTCAGAAGACGCAAACGCGTTGGGGTTTGGTGTTGGGGTTTGTCATTGGGGTCAGAAGTAGCAAACGCGTTGTGGTTTGCTTTCAAGTTGGGCGTTGGTGTCAGAAGGCGCAAACGCGTTGGGCTTTGGCGATGGTGTTTCGTGTTGGCGTCAGGAGACAGAAACGCGTTTGGTTTTGGCGTTTGGGTTTGGCGTTGGGCTTTGGCGTTGGGGTCAGAAGATGCAAAAGCGTTGTAGTTTGACGTTGGGGTCAGAAGACGCAAACGCGTTGGGATTTGGCGTTGGGGTTTGTCTTTGGGGTCAGAAGACGCAAACGCATTGGGGTTTGGCGTTGGGGTCAGAACAAGCAAACGCGTTGGGGTTTGGCATTGGGGTCAGAAGACGCTAATGCGTTGAGGTTTGGCATTGGAGTTTGGCGTTGGGGTTTGGCGATGGGGTTTGGCGTTGGGGTCAGAAGATGCAAACACGTTGGGCTTTGGCGATGGTGTTTCGTGTTGGCGTCAGAAGACACAAACGCATTTGGGTTTGGCGTTTGGGTTTGGCGTTGGGCTTTGGCGTTGGGGTCAGAAAATGCAAATGCGTTGGTGTTTGGTGTTGGGGTTTGGCATTGGGGTCAGAATACGCAAACGCGTTGGAGATTGGCATTGGAGTTTTGCGTTGGGGTCAGAAGATGAAAACGCGCTGTGGTTTGGCGTTGGGTTTGGCATTGGGGTTTGGCGTTGGAGTTTGGCGTTGGGGTCAGAAGACGCAAACATGTTGAGATTTCGTGTTGGGGTTTGGCGTTGGGTTTTGGCACTGGGGTTTGGCATTGGGGTCAGAAGATGCAAACGCGTTGGGTTCTGGCACTGGGGTTTGGCGTTGGGGTCAGAAGACGCAAACGTGTTGGGGTTTGGTGATGGGGTATGGCGTTGGGGTTTGGCGATGGGGTTTGGCGTTGGGGTCAGAAGACATAAACGTGTTGGGGTTTAGCGTGGGCGTCAGAAGACACAAACGTGTTGGGTTTTGGCGTTGGGGTTTGGCGTTGGGTTCAGAAGACGCAAGCGCTTTGGGGTTTGGCGTTGGGGTTTGGCGTTGGGGTCAGAAGATGCAAAAGCGTTGTAGTTTGACGTTGGGGTCAGAAGACGCAAACGCGTGGGGATTTGGCGTTGGGGTTTGTCTTTGGGGTCTGAAGACGCAAACGCGTTGTGGTTTGCTTTCGAGTTGGGCGTTGGTGTCAGAAGACGCAAACGCGTTGGGGTTTGGCGTTGGCGTTTGGCGTTGGCGTCAGAAGACGCAAACGTGTTGGGTTTTAGCGTTTGTGTTTGGCCTTGGGGTCAGAAGAAGCAAATGCTTTGGAGTTTTGTTGTTGAGGTCAGAAGAAGCAAATGCGTTGGGGTTTGGCGTTGGGGTTTGGCTTTGGGGTCTGGCTTTGGGGTTTGGCGTTGGGGTCAGAAGATGCAAACGCGTTGGGGTTTGGCGTTGGGGTCAGAAGACACAAACGCATTGGGTTTGGCCATGGGGTTTGGCTTTGGAGTTTGGAGATGCGGTTTGGCGTTGGGGTCAGAAGACGCAAACGCGTTGGGGTTTGGCGTTGGGGTTTGGCGTTGGGGTCAGAAGACGCAAACGCATTGGGGTTTGGCGTTGGGGTTTGTCTTTGGGGTCAGAAGGTGCAAACGCGTTGGGGTTTGGCGTTGGGGTTTGGCGTTGGAGTTTGGCGTTGGGGTTTAGCGATGGGTTTTGACGTTGGGGTCAGAAGACGCAAAAGCGTTGGGGTTTGGTGTTGGGGTCAGAAGACGCAAACATGTTGGGGTTTGGCGATGGGGTATGGTGTTGGGGTTTGGCGATGGTGTTTGGCGTTGGGGTCAGAAGAAGCAAACGCGTTGGGGTTTGGCGTTGGGGTTTGGCGTTGGGGTCAGAAGAAGCAAACGCATTGTGGTTTCCTTTCGAGTTGGGCATTGGTGTCAGAAGGCGCAAACTCTTTGGGGTTTGGCGTTGCGGTTTGGCCTTGGCGTCAGAAGACGCAAAAGCGTTGGGTTTTGGCATTGCGGTTTGGCGCTGGGGTTTGGCTTTGGGGTCAGAAGACGCAAACGTGTTGATTTTTCGTGTTGGGGTTTGGCATTGGGGTCAGAAGACGCAAACGCGTTGGGGTTTGGCGTTGGGGTCAGAAGACGCAAACATGTTGGGGTTTGGCGATGGGGTATGGCGTTTGGGTTTGGCGATGGGGTTTGGCGTTGGGGTCAGAAGACGTAAACGCGTTGGGGTTTAGCGTGGGGGTCAGAAGACGCAAATCGTTGGGATTTGGCGTTGGGGTTTGTCTTTGGGGTCTGAAGACGCAAACGCGTTGTGGTTTGCTTTTGAGTTGGGCGTTGGTGTAGGAGACGCAAACGCTTTGGGGTTTGGCGTTGCGGTTTGGCGTTGGCGTCAGAAGACGCAAAGGCATTGGGTTTTGGCGTTTGTGTTTGGCCTTGGGGCCAGAAGAACAAATGCGTTGGAGTTTGGCCTTGGGGTCAGAAGAAAAAATGCGTTTGGGTTTGGCGTTGGGGTTTGGCGTTGGGGTCTGGCTTTGGGGTTTGGCGTTGGGGTCAGAAGACGCAAACACATTGGGGTTTGGCATTGCGGTCAGAAGACGCAAACACGTTGGGGTTTGGCGTTGGAGTTTGGCGTTGGGGTCAGAAGATGCAAACGCGTTGGGGTTTGGTGTTGGGGTTTTGCATTGGGGTTTGGCGTTGTAGTTTAGCGTTGGGGTCAGAAGACGCAAACGTGTTGAGTTTTCGTGTTGGGGTTTGGCGTTGGGTTTTGGCACTGGGGTTTGGCATTGGGGTCAGAAGATGCAAACGCGTTGGGGTTTGGCACTGGGGTTTGGTGTTGGGGTCAGAAGACGCAAACGCGTTGGGGTTTGGCGTTGGGGTCGGAAGACGCAAACGCATTGGGTTTGGCGATGGGGTATGGCGTTGGAGTTATGCGATGGGGTTTGGCGTTGGGGTCAGAAGACGCAAACGCGATGGGGTTTGGCGTTGGGGTCAGAAGACGCAAACGCGTTGGGGTTTGGCGTTGGGGTTTGGCGTTGGGGTCAGAAGACGCGACGCAAACACGTTGTGGTTTGTTTTGGAGTTGGGCGTTGGTGTCAGAAGACACTAACGCGTTGGGGTTTGGCGTTGGCGTTTGGCGTTGGCGTCAGAAGACGCAAACGCGTTGGGTTTTGGCGTTGGGGTTTGGCATTGGGGTCTGGCTTAGGGGCTTGGCGTTGGGGTCAGAAGACGCAAACGCTTTGGGATTTGGCGTTGGGATTTGGCGTTGGGGTTTGGCGTTGGGGTCAGAGAAGGCAAACGCGTTGGGGTTTGGCGTTGGGGTTTGGCGTTTGGGTCAGAAGACGCAAACGCGTAGGGGTTTGGCATTGGGGTTTGGCGTTGTGGTTTCGCTTTGGGGTTTCGCGTTGGGGTCATCAGACGCAAAAGCTTTGGTGTTTGGCTTTGGGGTTTGTCGTTGAGGATTGCTGTTGGGGTTTGGCCTTCGGTCAGGAGATGCAAACGCGTTGGGGTTTGGCACTGGGCTTTGGCGTTGGGATCAGAAGACGCAAACGCGTTGGGGTTTGGCGTTGGGGTTTGGCGTTGGGGTCAGAAGATGCAAACGCATTGGGGTTTGGCGTTGGGGTTTGTCTTTGGGGTCAGAAGACGCAAACGCATTGGGGTTTGGCCTTGGGGTTTGGCGTTGGAGTTTGGCGTTGGGGTTTAGCGATGGGTTTTGTCGTTGGGGTCAGAAGACGCAAAAGCATTGGGGTTTGCCGTTGTGGTTTGGCGCTGGGGTTTGGCGTTGCGGTCAGAAGACGCAAACGCGTTGGGCTTTGGCGATGGTGTTTCGTGTTGGCGTCAGAAGACACAAACGCGTTTGGGTTTGGTGTTTGGGTTTGGCGTTGGGCTTTGGCGTTGGGGTCAGAAAACGCAAATGCGTTGGTGTTTGGTGTTGGGGTTTGGCACTGGGGTCAGAATACGCAAACACGTTGGAGATTGGCATTGGAGTTTTGCGTTGGGGTCAGAAGATGCAAACGCGCTGTGGTTTGGCGTTGGGTTTGGCATTGGGGTTTGGCGTTGGAGTTTGGCGTTGGGGTCAGAAGACGCAAACATGTTGAGATTTCGTGTTGGGGTTTGGCGTTGGGTTTTGGCACTGGGGTTTGGCATTGGGGTCAGAAGATGCAAACGCGTTGGGTTCTGGCACTGGGGTTTGGCGTTGGGGTCAGAAGACGCAAACGTGTTGGGTTTTGGTGATGGGGTATGGCGTTGGGGTTTGGCGATGGGGTTTGGCGTTGGGGTCAGAAGACATAAACGTGTTGGGGTTTAGCGTGGGCGTCAGAAGACACAAACGTGTTGGGTTTTGGCGTTGGGGTTTGGCGTTGGGTTCAGAAGACGCAAGCGCTTTGGGGTTTGGTGTTGGGGTTTGGCGTTGGGGTTTGGCGTTGGGGTCAGAAGATGCAAAAGCGTTGTAGTTTGACGTTGGGGTCAGAAGACGCAAACGCGTTGGGGTTTGGCGTTGGGGTTTGTCTTTGGGGTCAGAAGACGCAAACGCATTGGGGTTTGGCGTTGGGGTCAGAACAAGCAAACGCGTTGGGGTTTGGCATTGGGGTCAGAAGACGCTAATGCGTTGAGGTTTGGCATTGGAGTTTGGCGTTGGGGTTTGGCGATGGGGTTTGGCGTTGGGGTCAGAAGACGCAAACGCGTTGGGCTTTGGCGATGGTGTTTCGTGTTGGCGTCAGAAGACACAAACGCGTTTGGGTTTGGCGTTTGGGTTTGGCGTTGGGCTTTGGCGTTGGGGTCAGAAAATGCAAATGCGTTGGTGTTTGGCGATGGGGTTTGTCGTTGGGGTGAGAAGACGCAAACGCATTGTGGTTTGGCGTTGGAGTTTGGCGTTGGGGTCCGAAGACGCAAACGCGTTGGGGTTTGGCGTTGGGGTTTGGCGTTGGGTCAGAAGATGCAAACGCGTTCGGGTTTGGTGTTGGGGTTTGGCGTTGTGGTCAGAAGACGCAAACGAGTTGGGGATTGGCGTTGGGGTTTGCTGTTGGGGTTTGGCATTGGGGTCAGAAGACGCAAACGCATTGGGGTTTGGCTTTGGGGTTTGGCGTTGGCGTCAGAAGACACAAACGCTTTGGGGTTTGGCTTAGTGGTTTGGTGTTGGGGTCAGAAGACGCAAATGCGTTGGGGTTCGGCGTTGGGTTTGGCGTTGGGGTGTGGCGTTGGCGTCAGTAGACAAAAACACTTTGGGGTTTGACTTTGGGGTTTGGCGTTGGGGTCAGAAGACGCAAACGCGTTGGGGTTTGGCGTTGGGGTTTGGCATTGGGATCAGAAGATGCAAACGCGTTGGGGTTTGGCACTGGGGTTTGGCGTTGGGGTCAGAAGAAGAAAACGCGTTGGCGTTTGGAGTTGGGGTCAGAAGATGCAAAAGTGTTGGGGTTTGGCGCTGGTGTTTAGCGTTGGGGTTTGGCGTTGGGGTCAGAAGACGCAAACGCGTTGGGGTGTGGCGTTGGGGTTTGGCCTTGGGGTTAGAAGACACAAACATTTTGGGATTTGGGTTTTGCGTTGGGGTCGGAAGACACAAACGCATTGGGGTTTGGCGTTGGGCTTTGGCGTTGGGGTCAGAAGACACAAACGCGTTGGGTTTTGGCGTTGGGGTTTGGCTTTGGAGTTTGGCGTTGGGCTCAGAAAACGCAAACGCGTTAGGTTTTGGCGTTGGGGTTTGGCGTTGCGGTCTGGCGTTGGGTTTAGGCATTGGGGTCAGAAGACGCAAAAGCGTTGGGTTTTGGCTTTTGGGTTTGGCGTTGGGGTCAGAAGAAGCAAATGCGTTGGAGTTTGGCATTGGGGTCAGAAGAAGCAAATGCGTTGGGGTTTGGCGTTGGGGTCTGGCTTTGGGGTTTGGCATTGGGTTCAGAAGACGCAAACGCATTGGGGTTTGGCCTTGGGATTTGGCGTTGGAGTTTGGCGTTGGGGTTTAGCGATGGGTTTTGTCGTTGGGGTCAGAAGACGCAAAAGCATTGGTGTTTGCCGTTGTGGTTTGGCGCTGGGGTTTGGCGTTGCGGTCAGAAGACGCAAACGCGTTGGGCTTTGGCGATGGTGTTTCGTGTTGGCGTCAGAAGACACAAACGCGTTTGGGTTTGGTGTTTGGGTTTGGCGTTGGGCTTTGGCGTTGGGGTCAGAAAACGCAAATGCGTTGGTGTTTGGTGTTGGGGTTTGGCATTGGGGTCAGAATACGCAAACGCGTTGGAGATTGGCATTGGAGTTTTGCGTTGGGGTCAGAAGATGCAAACACGCTGTGGTTTGGCGTTGGGTTTGGCATTGGGGTTTGGCGTTGGAGTTTGGCATTGGGGTCAGAAGACGCAAACATGTTGAGATTTCGTGTTGGGGTTTGGCGTTGGGTTTTGGCACTGGGGTTTGGCATTGGGGTCAGAAGATGCAAACGCGTTGGGTTCTGGCACTGGGGTTTGGCGTTGGGGTCAGAAGACGCAAGCGCTTTGGGGTTTGGCGTTGGGGTTTGGCGTTGGGGTTTGGCGTTGGGGTCAGAAGATGCAAAAGCGTTGTAGTTTGACGTTGGGGTCAGAAGACGCAAACGCGTTGGGATTTGGCGTTGGGGTTTGTCTTTGGGGTCAGAAGACGCAAACGCATTGGGGTTTGGCGTTGGGGTCAGAACAAGCAAACGCGTTGGGGTTTGGCTTTGGGGTCAGAAGACGCTAATGCGTTGAGGTTTGGCATTGGAGTTTGGCGTTGGGGTTTGGCGATGGGGTTTGGCGTTGGGGTCAGAAGACGCAAACGCGTTGGGCTTTGGCGATGGTGTTTCGTGTTGGCGTCAGAAGACACAAACGCATTTGGGTTTGGCGTTTGGGTTTGGCGTTGGGCTTTGGCGTTGGGGTCAGAAAATGCAAATGCGTTGGTGTTTGGTGTTGGGGTTTGGCATTGGGGTCAGAATACGCAAACGCGTTGGAGATTGGCATTGGAGTTTTGCGTTGGGGTCAGAAGATGAAAACGCGCTGTGGTTTGGCGTTGGGTTTGGCATTGGGGTTTGGCGTTGGAGTTTGGCGTTGGGGTCAGAAGACGCAAACATGTTGAGATTTCGTGTTGGGGTTTGGCGTTGGGTTTTGGCACTGGGGTTTGGCATTGGGGTCAGAAGATGCAAACGCGTTGGGTTCTGGCACTGGGGTTTGGCGTTGGGGTCAGAAGACGCAAACGTGTTGGGTTTTGGCGTTGGGGTTTGGCATTGGGTTCAGAAGACGCAAGCGCTTTGGGGTTTGGCGTTGGGGTTTGGCGTTGGGGTCAGAAGATGCAAAAGCGTTGTAGTTTGACGTTGGGGTCAGAAGACGCAAACGCGTGGGGATTTGGCGTTGGGGTTTGTCTTTGGGGTCTGAAGACGCAAACGCGTTGTGGTTTGCTTTCGAGTTGGGCGTTGGTGTCAGAAGACGCAAACGCGTTGGGGTTTGGCGTTGGCGTTTGGCGTTGGCGTCAGAAGACGCAAACGTGTTGGGTTTTAGCGTTTGTGTTTGGCCTTGGGGTCAGAAGAAGCAAATGCTTTGGAGTTTTGTTGTTGAGGTCAGAAGAAGCAAATGCGTTGGGGTTTGGCGTTGGGGTTTGGCTTTGGGGTCTGGCTTTGGGGTTTGGCGTTGGGGTCAGAAGATGCAAACGCGTTGGGGTTTGGCGTTGGGGTCAGAAGACACAAACGCATTGGGTTTGGCCATGGGGTTTGGCTTTGGAGTTTGGAGATGCGGTTTGGCGTTGGGGTCAGAAGACGCAAACGCGTTGGGGTTTGGCGTTGGGGTTTGGCGTTGGGGTCAGAAGACGCAAACGCATTGGGGTTTGGCGTTGGGGTTTGTCTTTGGGGTCAGAAGGTGCAAACGCGTTGGGGTTTGGCGTTGGGGTTTGGCGTTGGAGTTTGGCGTTGGGGTTTAGCGATGGGTTTTGACGTTGGGGTCAGAAGACGCAAAAGCGTTGGGGTTTGGTGTTGGGGTCAGAAGACGCAAACATGTTGGGGTTTGGCGATGGGGTATGGTGTTGGGTTTTGGCGATGGGGTTTGGCGTTGGGGTCAGAAGAAGCAAACGCGTTGGGGTTTGGCGTTGGGGTTTGGCGTTGGGGTCAGAAGAAGCAAACGCGTTGTGGTTTCCTTTCGAGTTGGGCATTGGTGTCAGAAGGCGCAAACGCTTTGGGGTTTGGCGTTGCGGTTTGGCCTTGGCGTCAGAAGACGCAAAAGCGTTGGGTTTTGGCATTGCGGTTTGGCGCTGGGGTTTGGCTTTGGGGTCAGAAGACGCAAACGTGTTGATTTTTCGTGTTGGGGTTTGGCATTGGGTTTTGGCACTGGGGTTTGGCAATGGGGTCAGAAGAAGCAAACGCGTTGGGGTTTGGCGTTGGGGTCAGAAGACGCAAACGCGTTGGGGTTTGGCGTTGGGGTCAGAAGACGCAAACATGTTGGGGTTTGGCGATGGGGTATGGCGTTTGGGTTTGGCGATGGGGTTTGGCGTTGGGGTCAGAAGACGTAAACGCGTTGGGGTTTAGCGTGGGGGTCAGAAGACGCAAATCGTTGGGATTTGGCGTTGGGGTTTGTCTTTGGGGTCTGAAGACGCAAACGCGTTGTGGTTTGCTTTTGAGTTGGGCGTTGGTGTAGGAGACGCAAACGCTTTGGGGTTTGGCGTTGCGGTTTGGCGTTGGCGTCAGAAGACGCAAAGGCGTTGCGTTTTGGCGTTTGTGTTTGGCCTTGGGGCCAGAAGAACAAATGCGTTGGAGTTTGGCCTTGGGGTCAGAAGAAAAAATGCGTTTGGGTTTGGCGTTGGGGTTTGGCGTTGGGGTCTGGCTTTGGGGTTTGGCGTTGGGGTCAGAAGACGCAAACACATTGGGGTTTGGCATTGCGGTCAGAAGACGCAAACACGTTGGGGTTTGGCGTTGGAGTTTGGCGTTGGGGTCAGAAGATGCAAACGCGTTGGGGTTTGGCACTGGGGTTTGGTGTTGGGGTCAGAAGACGCAAACGCGTTGGGGTTTGGCGTTGGGGTCGGAAGACGCAAACGCATTGGGTTTGGCGATGGGGTATGGCGTTGGAGTTATGCGATGGGGTTTGGCGTTGGGGTCAGAAGACGCAAACGCGATGGGGTTTGGCGTTGGGGTCAGAAGACGCAAACGCGTTGGGGTTTAGCGTGGGGGTCAGAAGACGCAAACGCGTTGGGATTTGGCGTTGGGGTTTGGCGTTGGGGTCAGAAGACGCGTCGCAAACACGTTGTGGTTTGTTTTGGAGTTGGGCGTTGGTGTCAGAAGACACTAACGCGTTGGGGTTTGGCGTTGGCGTTTGGCGTTGGCGTCAGAAGACGCAAACGCGTTGGGTTTTGGCGTTGGGGTTTGGCATTGGGGTCTGGCTTAGGGGCTTGGCGTTGGGGTCAGAAGACGCAAACGCTTTGGGATTTGGCATTGGGATTTGGCGTTGGGGTTTGGCGTTGGGGTCAGAGAAGGCAAACGCGTTGGGGTTTGGCGTTGGGGTTTGGCGTTTGGGTCAGAAGACGCAAACGCGTAGGGGTTTGGCATTGGGGTTTGGCGTTGTGGTTTCGCTTTGGGGTTTCGCGTTGGGGTCATCAGACGCAAAAGCTTTGGTGTTTGGCTTTGGGGTTTGTCGTTGAGGATTGCTGTTGGGGTTTGGCCTTCGGTCAGGAGATGCAAACGCGTTGGGGTTTGGCACTGGGCTTTGGCGTTGGGATCAGAAGACGCAAACGCGTTGGGGTTTGGCGTTGGGGTTTGGCGTTGGGGTCAGAAGATGCAAACGCATTGGGGTTTGGCGTTGGGGTTTGTCTTTGGGGTCAGAAGATGCAAACGCATTGGGGTTTGGCGTTGGGGTTTGGCGTTGGAGTTTGGCGTTGGGGTTTAGCGATGGGTTTTGTCGTTGGGGTCAGAAGACGCAAAAGCATTGGGGTTTGCCGTTGTGGTTTGGCGCTGGGGTTTGGCGTTGCGGTCAGAAGACGCAAACGCGTTGGGCTTTGGCGATGGTGTTTCGTGTTGGCGTCAGAAGACACAAACGCGTTTGGGTTTGGTGTTTGGGTTTGGCGTTGGGCTTTGGCGTTGGGGTCAGAAAACGCAAATGCGTTGGTGTTTGGTGTTGGGGTTTGGCACTGGGGTCAGAATACGCAAACACGTTGGAGATTGGCATTGGAGTTTTGCGTTGGGGTCAGAAGATGCAAACGCGCTGTGGTTTGGCGTTGGGTTTGGCATTGGGGTTTGGCGTTGGAGTTTGGCGTTGGGGTCAGAAGACGCAAACATGTTGAGATTTCCTGTTGGGGTTTGGCGTTGGGTTTTGGCACTGGGGTTTGGCATTGGGGTCAGAAGATGCAAACGCGTTGGGTTCTGGCACTGGGGTTTGGCGTTGGGGTCAGAAGACGCAAACGTGTTGGGGTTTGGCGATGGGGTATGGCGTTGGGGTTTGGCGATGGGGTTTGGCGTTGGGGTCAGAAGACATAAACGTGTTGGGGTTTAGCGTGGGCGTCAGAAGACGCAAACGTGTTGGGTTTTGGCGTTGGGGTTTGGCGTTGGGTTCAGAAGACGCAAGCGCTTTGGGGTTTGGCGTTGGGGTTTGGCGTTGGGGTCAGAAGATGCAAAAGCGTTGTAGTTTGACGTTGGGGTCAGAAGACGCAAACGCGTTGGGATTTGGCGTTGGGGTTTGTCTTTGGGGTCAGAAGACGCAAACGCATTGGGGTTTGGCGTTGGGGTCAGAACAAGCAAACGCGTTGGGGTTTGGCATTGGGGTCAGAAGACGCTAATGCGTTGAGGTTTGGCATTGGAGTTTGGCGTTGGGGTTTGGCGATGGGGTTTGGCGTTGGGGTCAGAAGACGCAAACGCGTTGGCTTTTGGCGTTGGAGTTTGGCGTCGGGGTCAGAAGATGTAAACGCGTTGGGGTATGGCGTTGGGCTTTGACGTTGTTGTCAGAAGACGCAAACATGTTGAGGTTTGGTGTTGGGGTTTGGCGTTGGGATTTGGCGCTGCGTTTTGGCATTGGGGTCAGAAGACGCAAACGCGTTGGGGTTTGGCGTTGGGGTCAGACAAGGCAAACGTTTTGGGGTTTGGTGTTGGGGTTTGGCGTTGGGGTCAGAAGACGCAAACGCGTTGGGGTTTTTTGTTGGGGTTTGGCGTTGAGGTTTGTCGTTGGGGTCAGAAGACGCAAACGCATTGGGGTTTGACGTTGTGGTTTGGCGTTTGGGTCAGAAGACGGAAACGCGTTGGGGTTTGGCGTTGAAGTTTGACGTTGAGGTTTGGCGTTGGGTTTTGGCGTTGGGGCTTGGCGTTGGGGCTTGGCGTTGGGGTCAGAAGACGCAAAGGCGTTGGTTTTTGCCATTGGGGTTTGGCGTTGGGGTTTGGCGATGGGGTTTGTCGTTGGGGTGAGAAGACGCAAACGCATTGTGGTTTGGCGTTGGAGTTTGGCGTTGGGGTCCGAAGACGCAAACGCGTTGGGGTTTGGCGTTGGGGTTTGGCGTTGGGTCAGAAGATGCAAACGCGTTCGGGTTTGGTGTTGGGGTTTGGCGTTGTGGTCAGAAGACGCAAACGAGTTGGGGATTGGCGTTGGGGTTTGCTGTTGGGGTTTGGCATTGGGGTCAGAAGACGCAAACGCATTGTGGTTTGGCTTTGGGGTTTGGCGTTGGCGTCAGAAGACACAAACGCTTTGGGGTTTGGCTTAGTGGTTTGGTGTTGGGGTCAGAAGACGCAAATGCGTTGGGGTTCGGCGTTGGGTTTGGCGTTGGGGTGTGGCGTTGGCGTCAGTAGACAAAAACACTTTGGGGTTTGACTTTGGGGTTTGGCGTTGGGGTCAGAAGACGCAAACGCGTTGGGGTTTGGCGTTGGGGTTTGGCATTGGGATCAGAAGATGCAAACGCGTTGGGGTTTGGCACTGGGGTTTGGCGTTGGGGTCAGAAGAAGAAAACGCGTTGGCGTTTGGATTTGGGGTCAGAAGATGCAAAAGTGTTGGGGTTTGGCGTTGGGGTTTGGCGCTGGTGTTTAGCGTTGGGGTTTGGCGTTGGGGTCAGAAGACGCAAACGCGTTGGGGTGTGGCGTTGGGGTTTGGCCTTGGGGTTAGAAGACACAAACATTTTGGGATTTGGGTTTTGCGTTGGGGTCGGAAGACACAAACGCATTGGGGTTTGGCTTTGGGCTTTGGCGTTGGGGTCAGAAGACACAAACGCGTTGGGTTTTGGCGTTGGGGTTTGGCTTTGGAGTTTGGCGTTGGGCTCAGAAAACGCAAACGCGTTAGGTTTTGGCGTTGGGGTTTGGCGTTGCGGTCTGGCGTTGGGTTTAGGCATTGGGGTCAGAAGACGCAAAAGCGTTGGGTTTTGGCTTTTGGGTTTGGCGTTGGGGTCAGAAGAAGCAAATGCGTTGGAGTTTGGCATTGGGGTCAGAAGAAGCAAATGCGTTGGTGTTTGGCGTTGGGGTCTGGCTTTGGGGTTTGGCATTGGGTTCAGAAGACGCAAACGCATTGCGGTTTGGCCTTGGGATTTGGCGTTGGAGTTTGGCGTTGGGGTTTAGCGATGGGTTTTGTCGTTGGGGTCAGAAGACGCAAAAGCATTGGTGTTTGCCGTTGTGGTTTGGCGCTGGGGTTTGTCGTTGCGGTCAGAAGACGCAAACGCGTTGGGCTTTGGCGATGGTGTTTCGTGTTGGCGTCAGAAGACACAAACGCGTTTGGGTTTGGTGTTTGGGTTTGGCGTTGGGCTTTGGCGTTGGGGTCAGAAAACGCAAATGCGTTGGTGTTTGGTGTTGGGGTTTGGCACTGGGGTCAGAATACGCAAACGCGTTGGAGATTGGCATTGGAGTTTTGCGTTGGGGTCAGAAGATGCAAACGCGCTGTGGTTTGGCGTTGGGTTTGGCATTGGGGTTTGGCGTTGGAGTTTGGCGTTGGGGTCAGAAGACGCAAACATGTTGAGATTTCGTGTTGGGGTTTGGCGTTGGGTTTTGGCACTGGGGTTTGGCATTGGGGTCAGAAGATGCAAACGCGTTGGGTTCTGGCACTGGGGTTTGGCGTTGGGGTCAGAAGACGCAAACGTGTTGGGGTTTGGCGATGGGGTATGGCGTTGGGGTTTGGCGATGGGGTTTGGCGTTGGGGTCAGAAGACATAAACGTGTTGGGGTTTAGCGTGGGCGTCAGAAGACGCAAACGTGTTGGGTTTTGGCGTTGGGGTTTGGCGTTGGGTTCAGAAGACGCAAGCGCTTTGGGGTTTGGCGTTGGGGTTTGGCGTTGGGGTCAGAAGATGCAAAAGCGTTGTAGTTTGACGTTGGGGTCAGAAGACGCAAACGCGTTGGGATTTGGCGTTGGGGTTTGTCTTTGGGGTCAGAAGACGCAAACGCATTGGGGTTTGGCATTGGGGTCAGAACAAGCAAACGCGTTGGGGTTTGGCATTGGGGTCAGAAGACGCTAATGCGTTGAGGTTTGGCATTGGAGTTTGGCGTTGGGGTTTGGCGATGGGGTTTGGCGTTGGGGTCAGAAGACGCAAACGCGTTGGGCTTTGGCGATGGTGTTTCGTGTTGGCGTCAGAAGACACAAACGCGTTTGGGTTTGGCGTTTGGGTTTGGCGTTGGGCTTTGGCGTTGGGGTCAGAAAATGCAAATGCGTTGGTGTTTGGTGTTGGGGTTTGGCATTGGGGTCAGAATACGCAAACGCGTTGGAGATTGGCATTGGAGTTTTGCGTTGGGGTCAGAAGATGCAAACGCGCTGTGGTTTGGCGTTGGGTTTGGCATTGGGGTTTGGCGTTGGAGTTTGGCGTTGGGGTCAGAAGACGCAAACATGTTGAGATTTCCTGTTGGGGTTTGGCGTTGGGTTTTGGCACTGGGGTTTGGCATTGGGGTCAGAAGATGCAAACGCGTTGGGTTCTGGCACTGGGGTTTGGCGTTGGGGTCAGAAGACGCAAACGTGTTGGGGTTTGGCGATGGGGTATGGCGTTGGGGTTTGGCGATGGGGTTTGGCGTTGGGGTCAGAAGACATAAACGTGTTGGGGTTTAGCGTGGGCGTCAGAAGACGCAAACGTGTTGGGTTTTGGCGTTGGGGTTTGGCGTTGGGTTCAGAAGACGCAAGCGCTTTGGGGTTTGGCGTTGGGGTTTGGCGTTGGGGTCAGAAGATGCAAAAGCGTTGTAGTTTGACGTTGGGGTCAGAAGACGCAAACGCGTTGGGATTTGGCGTTGGGTTTGTCTTTGGGGTCAGAAGACGCAAACGCATTGGGGTTTGGCGTTGGGGTCAGAACAAGCAAACGCGTTGGGGTTTGGCATTGGGGTCAGAAGACGCTAATGCGTTGAGGTTTGGCATTGGAGTTTGGCGTTGGGGTTTGGCGATGGGGTTTGGCGTTGGGGTCAGAAGACGCAAACGCGTTGGCTTTTGGCGTTGGAGTTTGGCGTCGGGGTCAGAAGATGTAAACGCGTTGGGGTATGGCGTTGGGCTTTGGCGTTGTTGTCAGAAGACGCAAACATGTTGAGGTTTGGTGTTGGGGTTTGGCGTTGGGATTTGGCGCTGCGTTTTGGCATTGGGGTCAGAAGACGCAAACGCGTTGGGGTTTGGCGTTGGGGTCAGACAAGGCAAACGCTTTGGGGTTTGGTGTTGGGGTTTGGCGTTGGGGTCAGAAGACGCAAACGCGTTGGGGTTTTTTGTTGGGGTTTGGCGTTGAGGTTTGTCGTTTGGGTCAGAAGACGCAAACGCATTGGGGTTTGACGTTGTGGTTTGGCGTTTGGGTCAGAAGACGGAAACGCGTTGGGGTTTGTCGTTGGGGTTTGGCGTTGAAGTTTGACGTTGAGGTTTGGCGTTGGGTTTTGGCGTTGGGGCTTGGCGTTGGGGCTTGGCGTTGGGGTCAGAAGACGCAAAGGCGTTGGTTTTTGCCATTGGGGTTTGGCGTTGGGGTTTGGCGATGGGGTTTGTCGTTGGGGTGAGAAGACGCAAACGCATTGTGGTTTGGCGTTGGAGTTTGGCGTTGGGGTCCGAAGACGCAAACGCGTTGGGGTTTGGCGTTGGGGTTTGGCGTTGGGTCAGAAGATGCAAACGCGTTCGGGTTTGGTGTTGGGGTTTGGCGTTGTGGTCAGAAGACACAAACGCTTTGGGGTTTGGCGTTGGGGTTTGTCCTTGGGGTCAGAAGACGCAAACGAGTTGGGGATTGGCGTTGGGGTTTGCTGTTGGGGTTTGGCATTGGGGTCAGAAGACGCAAACGCATTGGGGTTTGGCTTTGGGGTTTGGCGTTGGCGTCAGAAGACACAAACGCTTTGGGGTTTGGCTTAGTGGTTTGGTGTTGGGGTCAGAAGACGCAAATGCGTTGGGGTTCGGCGTTGGGTTTGGCGTTGGGGTGTGGCGTTGGCGTCAGTAGACAAAAACACTTTGGGGTTTGACTTTGGGGTTTGGCGTTGGGGTCAGAAGACGCAAACGCGTTGGGGTTTGGTGTCGGGGTTTGGCATTGGGATCAGAAGATGCAAACGCGTTGGGGTTTGGCGTTGGAGTTTGGCGTTGGAGTCAAAAGACGCAAAAGCTTTGGATTTTGGCGTTGGGGTCTGGCGTTGGGGTCTGGCGTTGGGGTCAGAAGACGCAAACGCGTTGGGGTTTTGCGTTTGGTTTTGGCGTTGGGGTTTGGCGTTGGGGTCAGAAGACGCAAACGCGTTGGGGTGTGGCGTTGGGGTTTGGCCTTGGGGTTAGAAGACGCAAACATTTTGGGATTTGGGTTTTGCGTTGGGGTCGGAAGACACAAACGCATTGGGGTTTGGCGTTGGGCTTTGGCGTTGGGGTCAGAAGACACAAACGCGTTGGGTTTTGGCGTTGGGGTTTGGCTTTGGAGTTTGGCGTTGGGCTCAGAAAACGCAAACGCGTTAGGTTTTGGCGTTGGGGTTTGGCGTTGCGGTCTGGCGTTGGGTTTAGGCATTGGGGTCAGGAAAAGGAATCGCGTTGGTGTTTGGCGTTTTGTTTTGCGTTGGAGTTTGTCGTTGGGGTTTGGCATTTGGGTTTCGCTATTTGGCTTGGCATTTGTTTTTGGCGTTTGGGTTTGGCTTTTATCTCAGAAGAAACAAACAGTTTTCGGTTTGGCATTTGGGTTTGGCATTTGGATTTGGCGTTTGGGTTTGGCGTTTGGGTTTGGCTTTTAGCTCATAAGAAGAAAACATGTTTGTGTTTGTCATTTGGGTTTGGCTTTTGGGTTTGGCTTTTAGCTCAGAAGAAGCAAACAGGTTTTGGTTCGGAGTTTGGGTTTGGCTTTTAGCCCAGAAGAACCAAACAGGTTTGGGTTCGGCGTTTGGGTTTGGATCTGACCTGCCTGTTTCTGAGTGAGCTTTTTGGTTCGGCTTTTAACTCAGAAGAAGCAAACAGATTTGGGTTCAGCCTGATGCTGAGTAAGCTGAGTGCACCGCAGCTGGCAGGGTGGCAGTAGGCCTGTGTCCCTGGTTTGGAGGCTGAAAATTCCCAGCTTCCTTAACCTCAGCTGTTGATTAGGGCTCCTCAAGAAGCCTCAGGTCAACTGTGAGGAAGGGAACTGGATTTCTTACCCCTGATCAAATTCACATTCAGCGATTCCTGCCCTTGCCCAGATTACTAGAGATGCTCTTTTTCTCCATACATGCCTCATCTGCTGTGGGAGTTGGGATCAGCTTGAGCACTTGGAGCTTCAAGGCGTCTTCAGGTGTCTGAGGAAAACTGCAGGAGGTTAAAATCAGGCCTCTGGAGTTGGTCCCGTCTGTGTTCACTTCTTGGAGTCTTGGGCAGAGGCTGTTGTCTCTGAGCTGGGAACAGTGAACAGCTTGTGATGGACCGCCTGAAGTTCCTCAGCTCCCAGCTGGTTTTATGAAAGTGAATCATCCCCGACAGGGACAGGATCCTTCTGCTGTTGTGTGTGGAATCACAGAGTGCAGCGAGAGCTCTCAGCTGCATCCAGACAGGAGAGCTGATAAGCAAGACCTGTGTTTGCAGGTCAGGTTTTTAGCTGATGGCACACAGTAGGTGTTGGGTTTAATAGTCACATTTAGACCCCATCCAGGGAGTTCTGCGAAGCCTGGAAACCAAAGGATGCTCTTTCACATTTTTGTGAATGCTTGTTTTAATAGTGCAAGGCACGCAGCAGCTTCCGTTACTGACCTGAATTGAAATACCAAAATATACTATAAGGCATTAAAGGATCATTGATGGTAGAGTTAACACCAGCCTGAATGTCGATGTGTTTATTGTTTTCCATGTGCAGAGCAAACGCATCCCCTGTCGCTCAGGTTCTTCCCAGCCGATGCAGAACTCCCAGGAATAAATCATTTTCCAGCCAAGAGTGTCCTGGATATTTCTGTGACAGTGTTTGTTTTCTTTCACTGGGATTTCCTTCCAGCAGGCGTATGCCTGGGGCCTGAGGGACAAGTATTGGTGCGATAAATATCCTTTGAAATGCCGGTTGGACCTCCCCAGTTTCAGTTTTAAGAAAACCCAACAAACCAAATCCTAGGCATTTCTGTTTGCTTTTTCATTTATTAACCACAGTGCATCGGTGTTCCTCAAAACTGTATCAATTTTCCAAATGCTGTGGATCTTCTACAGTTTCAGGCTGCTAAATCATCTGTATGTTGTTCTGTCATGTATGTGGGAGCCCTGGATAACTTGAGGGTCTCATTTTCACAGACTGCAGCTGCAGCTGTATGCCAAATCCCTTCTGGTTTCTGGGTACATTAAAGAAATTGAGGAGCTTATTGCCCCTTTGCAGCTACTGCAAACACTCATTTCCTTTGGACTGTACTTGCTTTTCTCTGCCAGCTGGATCACAGGAGAGCAAAAGAGACGTGACAAGAAGGTATTTGAGCTTCCCCTAGAGCTTTTGCTGTGGTCATAGAACTATTTAAAAGGTGCAGTACCCAGCTACAGATGACTCTGTTGATTGGTGTTCTGTGAAGAAAGGAGCAGCTGAAAGAGCTCCATTTGTCCCGGCACTCCTGTTTCAAAGCCAGGTGAATGGAGCCAGAATAAAATTCCCAAGGCTGACATGGGTGCTATGTTCCTTTACCGCAGGAGAAGGGGCGTCCCTGGGGCAGCACCATTTAACCGCAGTGAGGACAGGCCCTCCGGCTCACCGCTGCGCCCGGTGCCTGAGGGCAGCTGCAGATGGGTGGGACAAGGCTGATTTTGTGGCACTTCTCTTGTGGGAAGAGTAGAGAAACTTTCTTTTATTGTTTTTACTCTAGGATAGTTCACTTGCCTTTTTAGGCCTGGAAATTTTCCTCTGCGTTTAAGAGGATAAGAGCAAAGTCCCTTCGGCCACTGTCTCTTTCAATGCCAGTAGCGCAGAGCTGTTCTTGTCTTGGCAGATATTTTTATGGAAGACTCCTAGACCTATTTCTATTATTATTGCTGTATAATGTTTTGCAAAATTACGTTCTAATTCCTTGGCATGAGGTCTGTCAGGAAGACTTGCTGATCTGGAATTTGGAGACTGCTGAAAGACAGAGTTGCGGGTGGCTCCTGTCTGCCCAGTTATGTGTTTTCTCCATAATATATTTGTGCACGCGGCTAACATATCTGTGTTGAAAATGAGGTTCCAAATGTTTCTGTTTAGCCAAGGAATAAGCTGATGGATCTACTTTTTTTTTTCCTCTAGTTACCATTTTTATCTAGAACAGAGGGAAAATCTGGACTGCCTTTGTTTTAAGGAAGCTGTACTTTAGGGAGCAGTGAGCACTGCAGGGATGCATTTTATGTCAGAATCCTTTGAAATAATACAGCTGGACCAAGTTCACTCTTTAAAATAGCTGGTAAAGCTGGTGTCGATGCACAGAGAAGCCAAATGTGCTTTTACTGATGGAGTTCCTACTCACTAGGTCAGCCACTGCAATCAGCTGTCAAGGCAAGATCACGTTGATGTTGGAGTAGCTTTGGCTGCATCAGGGTTTTTTTTTGTAGGTATAGAAAAATCAAGTCTAACCCTCTGCCAGGGAGGAAAGTGGCACTGGAGGCTGGGCCTTAAAAAATGGGCTCTCTGTGAGCAGTTCTGGGTAAGAAAGAAACAGTTTCTTGTCTCTCTAGGCGATGGATCTGATAGCGACCAACGGGACACCAGAGCTGCAGAACCCCGAGCAACTGTCCGCTGAGTTTCAGGCCTTTTGGAGCTGCTGCCTGGAGGTGGACGTGGGCAGGCGAGGGTCTGCCAAGGACCTTCTGCAGGTAAAAGGCGAAGCGGCTGCAGGTGAAAGAGCTGCGCTGTGTCATGGTTTTGTCATCAGCTGAACTCAAAGGCATCAGATGGAGCCCCCTCATACAGCCTGGTCTGTACTTGCAGGCCGGTAACGGGCTTTGGTACCGAATGGAAGGGGCCTCAACAGCCCTTCCTGACACCAAACCGGTGCTCAGTCCACGCGCTTACATACTGTTTTGTATCAGGTGATAACAACTACAGGTCGCTGGACAGGGTGGGACCTGCACCTCTGAGCACACTGACATATCTGGTGCCCACGTGGAGCGGACAGCAGAAGTGACCCTGGACTGCTCTTCCGGACCCGCCTGGGTATAGCCCGCGGGCATCTGGAGAACCAGCGTGCCTGTGAGGTCAGACATACTGCATTTGGCTCCCTAGGAAAAGCACAAAATATTTCAGCCACATATTTCAGCCATTAACTTTGAAGTGCACTGCAGTTAGACAGATCACTGTCCTCGGAGGCTCACCATCTGCTCCAGCCTTTCAGGCTCTTTCACCAGTGGGTTCCTGAAGCCACACTTGAGAAGATAGGCCTTGTTTTCCTTCATTTCTTAACCCAGAAAGCAAACAGGGTATGTAACTCTCCCTCTCATCTCAAAGACAAAGATGTTTTAAAATATATTCACGTAAGAGCTCTATCCTAGAAGCACGACAGGTGAGCTACTAGAGACATGACACCTCCCAAAACGGGTCCATCCACCCTTCTCCGCTTCTGCTTCTTCCCCACACACGGAGAACGAGGAAACACAAGAGCGTGCAGACTCGGTAACTCAATGGCACCGGGTGTACGCCGGAGGGGCTTGGTGGAGCGTGGGGCCTGACAGGTCTCTGAGGTGACAGAGCCCTGCCCTGCTGTGCTGTGCCACGCCAGCTGTGGGCAACACTCTGTCAGCGGCTGCAGCAGCAGCAGCAGCCGGTAGCAGCGTAGTGTGAGCGTGTGGGGCCCGGGTCCTTACCCGCCTCCTTCTCCTCCTCCTGGTGGTCCTGCAAGCCCGCAGGCTGCTCCAAGACAAGCACAGGAAGCAGGTAGGCAGGCAGAGGGCCAGCACCCAGCCCCGAGGAGTGCGGTGTGGCATCCAGTGCGCCTCAGTGGGGCGGCGGCAGGGCCAAGGCTAAGGCTGGGTCTGGGAGAGCAGCTGGGCCGGGCCGGGCAAGCCAGGCAGGCACCGCGGTGCGGGCAGAGGGGTCAGACACCCTGCGGGGAGCTGTAGAGGGGCTGTGGCTGCTTTGGGGGCATTTTCTGGTGGGAGCGGCTGTGCAAGTTAAGAAACCCAGCATTAAGTCTCTGTGGGGACACCCGGCCCCGTGCCACTCTGCCCTGCCCCAGGGCAGCCTGCCCCCACTGTGTGCCAGGGCGGGTGAGCACGTGGCACCGTGGGAGCCAGACAACAGCCCACGGCAGCGTTTCTCCCCGGGCTGGCTGCAGCCGTGCCCAGGGCCGTGGCTCTGCCACTCCCTGGCTGGATCCCGGCTGTCATCCTCGGGGCCACTGCAGAGGGGCACGCTCAGGAGAAGTCTGCTCAGGAAAACAGGAGCATTTCTGCTCCAGTCCTGCAGTCCTGCTCCCCTCGGATGAACTGCAGGTCCCCAGCCTGCAGGAACAGGCAGGGGTAGCGCTGCTGCCGCCTGTCACAGTCCGTTGTTGCTTTTTCCTCCAGTTCCAGGGGTGGGCTTCCTCTGTGTGTGTGCAAACTTCTCTGAGCTCTGCTGGATTGCAGGTGATGGCCTTGGCCTGGCTTATCGAGCTTCTCAGCTGGAGCCTGACTATGAGCCTTGGGAGTTCCAGGGAGCTGACAGCTCCATGCCACTGCAGGCAGCCGGTAACTATCTGCAAGAGGCACCTGAGCAGAAGGCGAGAGGAGCGCTCTGGAGCAGTCCTGTCTCTGAGCTGCGTTCGCTGGCATTCAGACCTGAAGCAGCACATTGAAACATTTCACAGGAGCTGCTCTGTCCTGTGTTCATTCACGGACACCGGTGCAGGCGAGGGCTGTCCAGCTTCCCGACTGGGTTCCAGGGCTGAGCTGCAGAGAGGTCGCGCAGGTGCATCATGGCCTTGTCCTTAAACCTTCGGGAGCTGCCAGCTCCAAGCCCAAAGTCAGCCAGGCGCCTCTGCGGGCGTGAGAACGCAGCCCCGCTCACCTGTGCCGTGTCTTGACGTGAACCCTTTCTATGTTCTGCTGTTCAGTTATGGCCACGTGGGTCAGAACACGTGACGTTAACTTCTCGTGGGTGTTTGGTTGCAGATGCGGCCACCGGGAGGGCTTTTCCAACTCCTCGGCTGGATCCCAGGCTGATTCCTAGCTGGCATCCCAGGGGTGAGTAGTCCAGCTTTGCTGACTTTACAGAGTAAGAATGCATTTTCAGTATTTTATTCGTGTGACATTTACCGTCTTACTTTCTGTTAATGTTGTCAAAGAAGGAAGTAGAAAGCTAGAATAGGGAGCTATTCCCAAAAAACCTCCCAAGTTCCAAAGGAAATCCCAATAGCTTCGGAGAAAGCAGCACCCGGTCAGTGTGTTTCCCTCTGGTAACTGTCCGACTTTGGAAGCTGAGGTTCAGATCCATGCGTGGACGTGCTGTAGCCTGCACAGCAGGAAGGGATCAGTCAGAGACTCGCTGCAGAGACGCTTAATTTCATGCCTTGCGTGGGCTAGTGAGCCACAGAGATGGCCCAGCACAGCATCTGCTACCAGTTGTGGTTCCAGCTGAGTCCCAGGGGCAGCTGCTGCACCAGTTGCACTGGTCAGAGGTGCTTTGTGCAGATGCTGGTATCCAGATGTCAGGAACCAGATGGTTTGGCCATCATGATGATATCATCAATGTATTGCAGGTGTTCTGGAGCTTCACCTGTTGCAGTGTAGTCTGAATCAGTCCATGGCAAATGGTGGGACTGTGTTTCCACCCCGGGGCAGTTGATTCCAGGTGTACTGGACACCCCTCCAAGTGAAAGCAGATGGTGCCCTGCACTCTGCTGCCAAAGGGATTGAGAAAAATGCATGAACGATACCAGTTGTGGCGTACCCCTTGGCTGCCTTTGACTCCAATTGGTATTGGAAGTTCTAGCATGGCTGGCACGGCAGCACTCAGTGGTGGCATGACTTCATTCAGGCCACGATAGTCTACTGTTAGTCTCCACTCTCCATTAGATTTTCACACTGGCCACGTGGGGCTGTTAAATGGTGAGCGAGTTGTGCCGATCACCCCTTGACTCTCCAGTTGATGAATCAGCTCATGGGTGGGAATCAGAGAGTCTTGGTCGGTGCAATATTGCTGCCGATGTACTGTTGCGGTAGCGATTGGCACCCTTTATTCTTCAACCTTCAGCAGCTCCACCACAGAAGGGTCCTCCGAGAGACCGGGCAAGGTGGACAACTATTCAACTTCCTCCGTCTCCAAGGCAGCTATACCAAAGGCCCACGGGTACTCTCTTGGGTCCTTGAAATACCCTCTCCTGAGGTAGTCTCTGCCAAGGATGTGCGGAGCCTCTGGGCCAGTTACAATGGGGTGTTTATGCCACTCATTCCCAGTTAGACTCAGGTCAGCTTCCAGTACAGTTAGCTGTTGGGATGCCCCTGTTACTCCAGAAAGACAAATGGGTTCTGCCCCTCTATAGCTTGATGGCATTAGGGTACAGTGTGCACCAGCGTCTACTGGAGCCTTAGAGTCCTGCAGGTCTGACGTGCCAGGCCATCGGACCTATGCAGTCCAGTAAACCCGGTTGTCTCTTTCCTCCCCTTGGTTGGAGGCAGGGCCCCTCTAATCCTCATCAGAATCACTCCTTGTGAAAATTACTTAGAAGGTCCAGAGACCTTCTCTTCCCCTTGAGGGTACTGAGCAGTGCTGAGAAGGGCTCGGTAGGCATGGGCCAGGCCCCAGCATATTGCAGTGATTTGTGTCTCTCTGGAGTTGCCAGAGTGACAGCATAGCTTTTCCAAGTGTTTTACTAGTTTTTCGGGATTCTGTATTTGTTCAGGGGTGAAATTCCAAAACACTGAGGGTAACCACTGTCCCAGGCACTTGCCCGTACTCTCCCACACATCCTGCCACTCATAATTATCCAGCCTCAGGGCAGATCTCTGGGTGGTGTTCTTAGCAAAAGTTTGTTTAACCATGAACAACATGGTTGTTAACCTGGGACACATTCAGGAGATAGAGAAAGAAGAACATGCTGGCTTGGGCATCCCAGGGATATTTGGAATTCTCAAAAGCTGCTATAATGAGCCTGAATGTGGAAGGAGCGGTGGAAGAGTGGGAGAAAGTGACCTCCTTTGTCCCTCCTGTGGCCTGGGTGCCAGTGCGATGAGTAACAAATGCCATGAGAAGATGCCTGGGGGATGGGCATGACAGCAATGCCACATACAAATACCAGCTTAACCTCGTGGCCAGTGATGCAATCAGATCCTAAGTCGACATCAGCGGGTGCAGCAAGATGCTAGTCCTGATCCCCCTCCCAGAGGTCCCGACCATCAGCGCAGGGAGCACAGAGTGCATGTACGAGTTGACACAGCACCGCCGCGTGAGCAGACGAACCAGCGTGACCAGCGGTGATTTAACTGCTGTCACAGAGGGGTGTGACAGACCTTTCAACATGCTCTGGCCAGATCTGCCGTTATCTCAACCTCTCGTGCCCCATGTTGGGCACCAAAAAGGACCGTCGTGGTTTGGCCCCCGCTGGTAGCAGGCACCACGCGGCCACTCACTCACCCCTCCCACTGTGGCGGGGTGGGGAGGAGAATGGGGAGAAAAGGGTCAAACCCCGTGGGTTGAGATAAGAACGGTTTTAATGGAACAGCACGAAGAGAGAAGAAACAACGGTAACAACAACAATACTAATGAGATAATACATACAGCGAGTGACGTGGGACGCAACGGCTCACCGCCCGGATCTTGTCAGGGCTGCGTGTACTTGAAGGGTTCAGACCTCTGGTGTCTTGCCCTGACAGCTGGACTGAAGAAGCGGGTGAGGCTGCGGGAATTATCTGTGGGCACTAGATGACTCCTTCGGCCTGCTGGTAGGTAAAGCTGAGGAAAGCTGTGGAAGTGAAGAGCTGGTGTGGGAAGGAGAGGGCTGTTCTTAGTCTGTACTGAATGAGAGGCACCAAAATACATGGTTGATGTGTCTTGCAACTGAAGGAAGTGTTAACGTGGTTTGTAGTTTGAGTTGAAGTAGCTACAGGGAAGTATACCTTTACAGATCACAAGTTGGTGAGGTTTGTTAATATGTCCTTTGAAAGCATTTGCAAAACAAAGGTCTAGACCTCCCTAAGGTCAGGGTGGATTTACTGAGGCAATGAACGTGTGAAGAAGCTAATTTTACAGGTTGTACTACTGGGTGACTAGATTGCAAATGATGCCTGGTTTTATGTCGAGCTCTGCTGTTAGAACTCTTCTTTTGCGAGCTTACGAAGCAAGAAGACTCACAAAAGACCCCACCCAAATCAGCAGCAACATAACACTATCTTTGCCACTGCTTTGCGTCTTGTAGGTGGATGAATGGATGAATCCTGTTAGGCTGGAAAAAATTTCAACAGACTCTACTGAAATTAAGGCCCAGGCAGAATTTCCACAAACTCCCTACGGATTTCCCTGCGTACTCAGAGGGTCCACTCGCCCTGAGATGCTCGGGAGTAAATAGTCTTCCTGTCGTTTAGAGACAGCGTAAATGATGCTTCAGTTTCATAACCATGTGTTTGCCAGTGTCTGTACTAAGCATGTGGTCACTTTATCAAGGTATTTAGACAATGAGGTGGTCCCGCTGTTGCTCCATGTGTTTCTCTGACATCCATTTTTATTTCTGAGATGTAATAATGAATCCTTAGTTGCCATTAAATGTGACCACTTCCTGGTGCAAAGTATGTGCTGGGTAAAACGGCGGTGCCCAAGGCTGATGGTATTTCTTTTTCATAATTGTTTTCATCAGCCAAGAATCCCATAGAGATTTGGCCCTGAACTATGGCTTGACCTGTGAAGATTTTATATTACTCTTGGAAGCATTCAAACATTACAGCTTCAGTGTTCATGGTGAGCATAGTGCTAGTCCTGGTTTTAAACTTAATACACAATAAGAGTGTCTATCTTTGAAGTAAGGGTCAGGTGTATCAGCCTTTCTGCTTCTATCATGTTGTGGCCCAGAGAAGTTGTGAGTGCCCTCCCTGGCAGTGTTCAAGACTAGATTGGATGGGACTTTGAGCAGTCTGGTCTAGTGGAAGGTGCCCCTGCCCATGGCAGTGGGGTTGGAACTAGATGATCTTTAAGGTCCTTTCAACCCAAACCATTTTATGTTTGGAAATTTTCTTCAGCTGTAGTTTTGCTTTTTCTCTCTTAGATACTTAAGACCTGTTGATACGTTCAAAACCCCTTCTGAGTTAGCTCCCAAAAATGCAATTCTGGATTAAGGTGAGTGTTTGCAAACCAGGACTAGAATTTTCTTGACCCAAACCTATGTCCCTGAAGAGGAAGGAAAAGACTGAAAATGTAGCTGAAGGCACACTTGGATGAAAATTGTCAGAGAGTACTGCAAATCTATACATTCATAGCAAGTTTATGTAATCTGTGTGTAAAACTTGGTACCATGCTATAGTTTTAATGTTGTGTTCTTGAGATGAAACAGCAAGAGCAACTAAGATTATTTTTTACCTTTAAAAAACCAGCTTTGTTCTAGCACTCTTGTAAGTCTGTTTTTAAATACGTCTTTGTGGACTTGTGGTCATACCTAGAGTATCTTTCTTTCCTTAATTTAAATGCAGTGCCTCCCATTTTGAGACAAAATGGGACTGGAGAGGGGTTGTTGAGAAGGGAGCCTCTCTATGAGAGTCCCTGCTTGCACAGGGCCAATTCCAGCCACTGAAAAAAAACCCACAACACAGGCATCCAAGAGCAGTGGTTACTTACTGATGTGTCCCTCTTTTTAATGAAGCTGGACAAGGAGGCTTTTTCAACTTTGTGGGTTTTTGTCCCCATGCATGTGACTTAGGTTTTTAAACATTCCTCTGCACTTAGGAGTTTTGTCATCTTTTGCTCTGAAGGAAAGCAGAAACCACTGGATTCCAAGAATTTGCAACATGCTAATGGAATAATCATACCATGTAACTTTCCATGTCTGTGTGCCTGAGACGAACATAGAATATAATTTGGAGGTATGAAAGGCTGCTTCCCCAAGTACCATGCAGCGAGCTAGAAAGCTGTCTGACCTGACAGCGTGGTGGAGGTGATTCTCTTTCCATTCCCAGGGGGGCTTTTCAGCCTTCCAAGTGTATTCCATGGGCTGAGGAGGATCGTTAAGAGGATCAGCGTTCGGGACCCATTTCCTCAGTCATCTGCAAGGCACCTGAAGAAATGACTCATCCAACAGCGCTTTAACGTTCTTGGCCCTAACCTGTAACTGCGGGGTGCCAAATGTTCGCTTTTGCAATACATAGTTACAATTTGTGAAGAGGGGGACTCCTTTTCCCCAGTTGATTCAACCTCAGATTGAACACACACTCCCTTTGAAAATCTAGTTCCTCCGATCTCCTTTTTTTGGTGTTTAAATTTCCGTGTTTCCTTTCAGATCCTAAGAAAGAGCAAATCCCACTTGCAGGTTGGTGGGGTTTATTTATGGGTTTCGTGTGTGTGTATGTTTGGGGTTTTTTGTTTGGTTGGCTTTTTGTTTGGGTGGTTGTTGTTGTTGTCATTTACTGTCTCTGTCTTACCTAGAGCAGTTTGCCTGTCTTCAGCATTCCATGCAGGCCTGTAAGATGCAGGGGTTTTTGTTTGTTTGCTTTCCTCTAGTAAACCATGTGGCTTCCACGATACCAAAGAAATCCAAATTGGAGTGGCTTGAGTTTGTTCTTGGTGAGAACCCCTTTAATAAACTCCAATGATCAACTTCTCTTTATGGTATGAATCCAACCTTCTTACATGATTTTTGTCTGTCCCACCTTATCTTGCAAGCAGGAATCATCAGGAATCAAATATTTCATTGGTCAAAAGGTGGGGAGGGGCGAAGTTACGGCGTTAATCCCACTCAATCTGCATATTGCGGTCACTAGAGGTCAGACTTGTACTTCACTGGATAAAGTAGTAACTGCAAGCTAGTAATTAGAGCTGAAGAAGCAGAAATAGTTGCTAAATGAAAACAAACATTTTTTTATGCTTTTTTGAAATAAAGCAAATAGAAACATTACCATTTTCATTTTACTTAAAGATGCTTCATTGTGGATTTCATTGTTGCTGTGTTTTCTGAATTGCTTCACTGCTCTGAAATTTGCTTGCTCTCAATTATTTGAAATAACATTGACAGGATTGGTGGGCAAGCTTGATTCCCTTCCATATCCCCCTTTGTATGTACATTACCTCATAGAAACCGTGTCTTTGCATATGTTCTGTGCTCAAAGTCTACTAAGTCCACTATATATTCCATTCAGTGAACTAACAAAAGAATATTGAGATAGAAACGAGTTGCCTGATATTTGAGGCCAAAATCACCGTTATTGCACTACATCTCTGTAATTCTTTTCCCAGTATGGAGCTTGAAAACTGTTCTACCATGCAGGTGGGAAGTGTTTTGCACTGGTATGAAGAGAGTTGACATGCACCAGCAGAGGCATGACACCGGAAATAGTTTACAATTAATGGCTTTAGTCATTTTCTTTTAAATGACATTGAGATTAATGAAAAGCAACCCTCTCTCAATCTTAGAATTTCATGCCTACTTACTTGTCTTGGTTGTGCTTTCCCTTTTAAATCCCCCCATAGCAGATATGTTAATGAAATACAGTAACGGAATTGATTTGCTCAACATTGTCTTGTGGATCATAAACATAACTCTGTTTTATTGCTTGTTATCTCAGATTTCAAAACCAGCGAGAGAACATCTGGGATGTACCTACATTGTAGTAAAAGGCTCATTTAGTAATGGTGTTAGCAGTTGGATTAGTTGATAGAGACATTAAGTGTGCTGAGGCCTAGCATAAGAGAGCTGGGGGGGTGTGGATTATCAGCTATTTGTAATAAAATTCCTTTTCATACACAAGAATTTATAAAAATAGCCTTCAAAGAGGTGTTGCTATTAACAGCTCCTCTTTTCATGAGTTCATGCTATCTAATGACTGATTTAAAGATTCAGCTCTTCAAATTATGTTCGTTTAAATTCTTGATTTTAAAATTCTTGACTTTAATTAAAGTAACCGTTCGATGGTTCTCTTATTTGAAACCCAAAAAATACCTTGCAAGTCCTTGAAGCTTCAGAGTTAGACACCAAACTGCGGAGTTCATAATGACTTTTATTTGAAACCATACAATTGTTGACTCAGTCCTGGAATCTCCTCTGGTCTTAAGACGTTCTCTCTGTGAGATTATATCTTCTACCTACCTTATAAATAGTTCAAGTATCTTGATAGATGAAAAACACCGAAAGGGCCTTTCTTTATCTTTCTTTTTCCCTGAGCTCCCTCTGTATTGGTGCCTCTTCATTGTCAGCTGTTCTGGTGTGAAGGCTGGTAAACATCCCCCTGGGCAGGCCCTGGGCAAAGAGCAGTGACCTCGGTTATGCACAGCCGTACCCCTCCATTTGGCAAAGACCTGTTGTGAGATGCAGTGTTCAGCAGAGCTGAAGCGAAGGCCATGTACGCTGCTTACACATGAGATTTAAAATGCAGTAGGATTTCCTCCTTTTCATACAAAGAACTCTTTCAACATCCTCTGTTTTCTGGTTTTGTTTCTTAGCTGAATCATTTCTGCAGCTTGGGTGGTCAGACACTAAATTTGTGTGGCTCTTCGATAAGGGCTAAGAGGTGAGATGAGTAACAGTTAAGAAGAATATATGCAAACAGAAGATATTTTCTCACCTCTTCTCACTTACAAGCATGTTACCAGCTGCCTGTAACAACAGCAGGTACAGCACACTCAGATCAAAATTATGATACGTGAAGGTGATATTGGACTGCAGCGTTGTGCTTGGCTGAGCAGAGCTGCCGCAGCAGCCTTCAGGAGGTGTTTGCTGGAGAGGTTGGTTGCTGCAAGACATATCATGAAGACACCTTCCTTTGAACAAACACTTGAGAAGTCACAAAGGCTTTTGAAGACTAGTTGACACTTGTATTTCAAGTTGTCTTTTCTGGGTCTCCTTGTCTCTCTTTCTACCTCCGACCCCCTGCCTTCCCTTTTTGCTCTGCTTTGCGGTTCCTGGACTGCTCAGCTCTTGCTTTTCTGATGGTTGTGTTCACTCGCCTTGCTCTGACTGCCCTCTCTCTAGCCACAAGAAGCTGGATGTATGCTTCTCTCCTCCTTATTGAAGACTTTGCTTTAATGTTTTGCTTAATTTCTTTTTCTAGTTTCGTGAATATTTCTGAGGAGTGATGAAACTTGGGTGAATCACAGCTGAAAATAAAAGAACAGTTTCTTTTCTTACCTGTTTAATGCACTATTAAGAAATGATGCTCAGGGAAACAAGCAATATCACTACATTAAGGTGTTCTAGTATCATCAGATGATTAACTTTCATTTGCAGTAAACATTTCATGCTCTAGGTTAACATTTTTTCCGTGCAAAATGTGTTGGACTATGGATTATGCTGATGATCCACAGCTGCTTGCGATGGAGGCCTTTTTGAGAACGCTTGGAGAATTAAAGAGAACTGGCTAAGTGGAATTAAAATTGGCCTTATTCTGGTGGACAGTTATCTGTTTATAGTGCCCAGAAGCTTTTCATTGAACAGTGATGTATTGTATATGTGGTACTAAATAAATATCAGGTACTGCAGCAAGATTACAGAGCTATTTTAGGCTGGGGAGGACATTAAAACGAACAGTTTTGGTATGTTGGAATTTGATGTACACACCTTCAGGACCTGTCTTCCCAAGCTTCAGGTGTGTGTGCACAGGCATCTTCCTGGTCTCAGTAAGTTCATGACCACTGTGCAGGTCCTTGTTTCATGGTTCCTGTGTTCCCACACGGGTAACCAGGAGCTCTTGCTGTTCTCTCCCAGCAGTTGTTGCGTAGCAGTAGCAGTACGTACAGCAATGCTGTGACTCTGCTGTGTCCACCTGACAGGCAAGCATGTGCACTGTCAACCACCTCTTTCCTCTGCAGAACATTTCCTCACTTCTGGGAGCAGGTCCCATACGCGGGCTTGGAAGAGCTTGGCAAGGCAAAGAGGCTGGTCCCCAGTAGTTCAGAGTGGTCTGAAAGGGCCCAGGAGCACACCTAAGGAAGGAAATAACCACTGGTTTTTTTCAACTATCTTATCACAGCCATGTTTGCAAACTTGTGCAAGCTGTGTAAACATCCAAGTGAAAGCAGCTTCTGCTCATATGGATAATGTTAGGAAACATTATGCCTTATGCCAAGCTTTGTCGTAATGAGAAATTCAGTTGCATGACTTTATTTGAGAGCATAAGCTGAATTAACCTAGGAAAGTCAGGTTTTTCCTTTTGAAATGCATAATCTGTTGGATATCACCAGATCAGTCCTTTCAGCGCTCACCCTGTTCCACCCAAAGGGAAAGCTGTGTAGAAAGAAGGAGGAAAATTTCTTTTGAAACTCAGGATAAACCCATTCTCTTCTCAGCCCTATCTCCCTCTCTCTCTCTTCATCTAGCATGGAGCAGGTGGCAGAAACCTGTCCTAATTCTGGTGGATGCATGGGCGTGTCAGGTATTCAGGTGAGATGCCTCTGTATTATTTTCTCCCCCCTGGCCACCCCTGTCCCCTCACTTCTTAGAATTAAAGTCTCTTAGGAGTTAGGAGGCAAGACTTGGGATCCATCAGGAGGTGACAGTGAAAAGCACTTCCCATACCTGTATCACCCTCTGATTTTCAGACAGAGTCCATGTGGATAAGCCCCTGACAAATTGGAGGGGGATTGTGTTTTCGGTTTGTGTAATTCTGAACTATAGCCAGGATCATAACATCGAATGTGATTAGCTGGGATAGTTCTCAGATCTCTAGCACCTTTAGGAGCCTTTTCCAATTTGGAAGCTGGTTACTGTTTTGTGTAGCTTTGTGTATCAGATACTCTTTAAGCTGTGAGGTCCTTAGGCAAAGGGTTATGTTGCTCGAGTGTTTGGAATACTTTGGTATCGTACAGCTCCTGAAAAAGCTTTTTACTAGGGGATGAAGTTTGTTGCGTCAGTGGCTCTGTGTGAGCTGGTAAATGAAAGTGAAGCTGGTTGCTGTGAGCTGTAGGGATACACCTGCAGGTTTGCTCGCAGTTCCCACTTGCTTGACAGCACTTGTTAAACTTGGTCCCTTCAAAAGGACATTTGAAGAGTTGGCAGGTGCTAAGCAAACGGGGAAGCAGCATCCTGACGAGCACTGGGAGCGGCCATTCTGTTTTCATTTACTTGGGTCTCCGTGGTGCTTCTGTTTCCCATGGAGATGGTGGCCTCCTGGGTCCTGGGGGTTCCTGAGCCCATGTCCTCAGGCTTGGGTGGGTACCTCCAGCCTGTAGCTCTTCCAGACTATAACATCTTCACCAGGAATAATCTCTTTGCTAGAGGTTAGGTGAATACTTCAAAATCTTGAAGTATTTCATCTCTAGTTAGCGTTGGTTTGAGCAGCAGTTGCCATTTATCAAGGAGTCCTGGTAGGAAGAAGGTGGGTAAATTTTACTGCTGTCAAGCCAGAGGTAATAGTTTATAGAGCTCAGGGGATGCAAGTTGTTTATTGATAACATGGGGCAGATCGTCTACATACTGTGAATCAGTGTAGTCAGCTGAAGAAAGGGCCTTGCTGAGGTTGTGACCTGTGACTTAAAGTAGGTAACAAGATTGAAGAGTGTGGTGGTTAGCTGTGGCATCTAGTACTACTGCACTGTTCCGGAAGATGCCTGCTTCCTCATTTTCCTCCAACTCAAGCTGATATTTCTATCTTTAATCCCATTTTAGATTAAGCCTCCGTGAATCCAGTATTGTATTTCCTTCATGCAGTAACTGAGGAGTACAGGGTACATGTTGAGCTCCAGGCAATCCTTGTTTGCTTTTGACTCTGGGCAGCAGCTTTGTTGGGTTAGAATCATAGACTGGTTTGGGTGGAAGGGACCTCAAGATCATCTAGTTCCAACCCCCTGCCATGGCAGGGACACCTCCCACTAGACCAGGCTGCTCAAGGCTGCATCCAGTCTGGCCTTGAACACTGCCAGGGATGGAGCAGCCACAGATTCCTTAGGCAACCTGTGCCAGTGTCTCACCACTCTTAGGGTGAAGAACTTCTTCCTTGTATCTGGTCTAAACCTGTCCTCTCCCAACGTCTATGGTGGTTGACATAACTCTATGTTAGAGTGAGTTGGATAACCAGTGTCTGGCCAGCATCTGATTCTGTGTCTGAGCCTTTTAACGGTGTGTTCAGTTGTGAACACTGAGGTTGGGTAATGTCACTGCAAGCCTGTATCTCAAACTGGGGCTGTAGTGGGATAGCCCACTGCAGTCACTTGCCAGCTACTGCTGTGACCCCCTTTGTGTTGTCAGAGATGCATGAAGAGCTGGCCATTACGTGTTGGGTGCATGACCAGGTGTGTGGTGGGACACACCATGCACATTGTTTTCACACATGGAGGTCTCTCTGTGGTCACGGCGGTCTTTGGAATGTGGACACCTGGTGAGTGTTGTGGTGTGAACATCAGTCTGGCACTGATGGGATGGACCTTGCAGCAGACCATGGTTGAGGATATGGTTCAGCAGACAGTTTTGATAACTGAGTACCTGCAGCTTCCGCAGGGAATACTCTTGTCCCAGTGGTGAGGTAAAGTGGGTATATTCCACAAACCTCCTCCACTGAATCTTCTGCATTCATATCTCCTATCGTTTGCCTTTCATAAGCCAAGAATGTGCTTGACCTGCTTTTGCTGTAGGCTGAAGTGCTGTACAGCTCAGCTACTCAAATTGCAGTAACTTAGTCCTGTTTCTAAGCTCATAAATCTGTTTAACCTAAATCAAAGTAGTGAATGATTTGCCTTGTGAGGCTTCAGCTTCGTGGTTTCTTTCATCTGAAATCAGTCTGGGTTTTGTGACACACTGGCAGCCACATATGTCATGGATGTAAATTCTAACATTATAATTATTCAGGTTGGAAAAGACCTTTGGGATCATCGAGTCCAACCATCAACCCTACTGTACCAAGGACACCCCTAAACCATATCTCCAAGCACCACATCTAAACGACCTTTAAACACATTGAGGGATGGTGACTCGACCTCCTCCCTGGGCAACCTATTCCAATGTCTGGCAACCCTTTCAGTGAACAATTTTTTCCTAATGTCAAGCCTAAACCTACCCTGGTGCAGCTTGAGCCTGTTTCCTCTTGTTCTGTCATTAATTACCCATGAGAAGAGACCAGCACCTGCCTCTCTACAATGTCCTCTCAGGCAGTTGTAGAGAGCAGTAAGGTCTCCCCTCAGCCTCCTTCACTTAAGACTAAACAGCCCCAGTTCCCTCAGCAGCTCTTCATAAGACTTGTTCTCTAGGCCCTTCACCAGCTTTGTTGCCCTTCTCTGTGCTCTCTCCAGCACCTCAATGACCTTCTTGTATTGAGGTGCCCAGAACTGGACACAGCGCTCGAGGTGTGGCCTCACCAGTGCCTAGTAGACAGGGACAATCACCTCCCTCCTCCTGCTGGCCACACTATTCCTAATACAAGCCAGGATGCCGTTGGCTTTTTTGGCCACCTGGGCACACTGCTGACTCATTTTCAGCTGCCTGTGATTCAGTATCAACATTCAGTACAGCTTTATTCCCCTGGCACCCTCTGAGCTTCGTGGTGTTGAGGAAGCAGCCTAAGCTAACTGAGAATCAACAGCTCTGAGACTGAAATAAGAATTGGAGGCTGCTGAGTTGGTTTTGATTTACTAATGTGAGTTCCTGTGTAAAGAAGGGCTTGTTCTTGTACATGTAATGTAACTTCCATGGCCTAAACAAGCAGGAAATTTTAGAAGCCTGCAGAGTTCAATTTCTGTAACAGCCTGTGAAAAGTTATGTGACAGAGGTGATCTGGGGAAAGCAAAATGTCAAATATCAAACACTCACTGAGGGATGTAACTGGCTTCTAATTTGATGTAGGGCTTATGTACAGCGTGTCGTGTCACCGATCTCTAGCAGGCTGCAGCACAAATGGTCTTACATGTCTTTGTGACACATGGAATTCCAGTTTTGATGTGCTTTGCATGTTTCACGCCATGTCTGCCTGGCATGCAGTGCAGGTCTGATGCCTGTTTGGGCACACTGCATTGCATGTGCGTGTTTAGACATTTTTCTGGATGTCTAGTCAGCTTCATTCCTTATTCTTGGAGAATAAGAGGACATTTGAGGTAGGAGACAGAAGACCTGAACTAATTGTTCCCATTATGAGAGTGATATGATAAATCACCAACCTGAGCTGAGTATCAAAGTTTTGGGCCTGTGTAAGATCACCAGTTGGGTTAGTGTAAAAAACAAACCTCTTGACATGGCACTGTGGATTTTTGGCTTTATCTGGTGTGAGGAATGCTTAGAATACGCTTTATTACGGACTTTAACGTGCCAGAATTTTCTCATTGTAAGAAGTGATTAAGTTGTATTGAAAAAGCTCTAAATCATGAACTGACATTTGTGCCTTGTTTTGTTTCTATAGACAAGATGGATAAGATTTTTTTCTCTTTTAATTTTTTAGTCCTGAAATCAGCTGTCTTATGGCTCAGATTCAGTCCATCTGAATGCTTAAACTTAGGCATCTACTTACCATTGCAGGAGCCAGAGTCGCATAATAAAATAACAGTAATGATAGAAATAACAAACTTTTTAAAATTTAAAGAGGGGGGAAAGTTATTTTTAAATGCCAAATTGAAATAAAAGAGAAAATAGCCACTAGATGACACTTGAAACCTGTGTAATGAGATAGTACATCTGTTTTCAAAATCATTACAAATTTTGATAGACCCAAAAGGATTTTAAGTGGATCTGCATAGTTCTGAGAGATGGTGGTGTTTCCAAAAACAGAGTCAATGTTCCTTCAGCTGTATCTCCTTCTTCTGTGATCAAATTAAACCCTGCACTAAGGAATCTAATCTACATTAAAAGCTCATTCCTGATGCTTAAAATGCTGCCTTCAGAAAAAAAGAGAAATACAGGTATTACTGATCTATGTGGAAAATGTTTCAGGGTCTGTATGTGAGTGCTTCCTCAGTTCTGGACCCCTGTTTTCATTGCTGTCATGCAACTATTCAGTCTGTCAAAATTTCTCCCTTACTTTAACCTGCTAAAAGTCAGTGGGTTTTGGATTGTGCTGCTGCTGTGCTCTATACTGCTCTGCAGACAAGCGCTCATCTCCTGTCTGAGAGGTGGATGCATTTCACAGCCTGCTCTGTGTTCTGGAGGAGAAGCGTGCTATTGAGAAATGGCTCTGGGGGGAAGCCCTGCAAAGCACTGACTCTGCCTCCCTGCATTTGAGATTTTGGACGTTTGTTCTGCTCAGCCTCCCGGGGTTCTTGGCACTCTCTCCTGTTGTGGCAGCAGACATAGGAGCAAAAAGAACCGCTGCTTTGGAGCAAAAGGATGACAAGGCTTTCTGGCTGGGTGGGTCCTGCCTCCTTCACCTAGGAGCAGGGCTAGGTTTAGTAGCGCAGGTGTCCCAGTGTATCCATCCCCAGGGTGACTGACCTCGTGTGGGGGGATTGGCGCTGCTCTCCGGTGCCCATCTCCTTGGCGTTGCCACTGGTGTCTGGAAAGGCAGCTCTCACTCCAAGAAGCAGCTGTCTTCTGTGCTTTATGACCCGGAATTTTGACTGGAGTCTCGTTAACGTTTCAGTGCAGTAAGTGTAGCTGTGGCCTGTGACTTGCTGGGTTTCTTGTTCCTGCCTCTGCAGCTGCTGAAGGCTGCAGTGAGCCCTGCAATAGCAGGTGGCCTGTTTTGCTTAAGACATGAGTCTTCAGCCAACTGCTTTTTTTCAAGTGACTGTGGAAGAAAGCCACACAATCTGAAAAAAAAAGTCAATGCAAAAGGGTTATGACTGGCTACTTCAGACTCTTTAGATTGCGTCCTTCTGTGGTGAGCAGTGTTCCCCTCAGCTGCACCAGTGAGCTGCTCTGCAGACAGTTGCATGCAATCATTTGGGCAGGTTGGCTGGTGTTCTGTTTCCATGGTGCATGCTGCTTGTGGTTGGGGTTTTGTTTTAAGTTTACTTTTAAAAGGGTGAGCCTTTGGTGTAAACTTCCCTTTGCCTCCCTGCCTGCCCCACCCTTGCCTGCTCCCCCTGGGCTGGCACCTGGAACCCCCAGGGCTGGGTTCCAAAGCCACTTTAGAAGTAAGCACCTCCAACCCCTTCCCCTGCTGCCCAGGCTTGGCCTCTGCTCTGTGTCCTCCCTCTCCTCCAACCTCGAGCTCACAGGGAGCCTGCTCTGAGTAAGCCTCGAGCACCTCGTTGGCTTTCCTCTGGGCCTGCGAAGGTCTCCTGTGAGGGCATGGCTCAGCAGAGCTGCTGAACGCCAGCGTGGCTTCTCCTCTTCCCTGTCATTTCCCTCTTCCCAAAACACTGGGTGGGGGCTCGATATGGCTGAAGAGGTGACCCGGGTGTGCAGGAGCCCCAAAGCAGCCAACGTGCCCAGCCCCTCACCCATGGGTTGGGGACAGCAGGAGCAGTGCCTGGCTGGCCGATGGGACCTGTCCCCCCGCACCCCAGCAGCTGCACCAGCTGGCGCCCAGCCGTGCCCCTCGCTGTGCCCGGGAGCACTGCCAGCCTGGGGGGCAGCCAGCCGGTGGGGTGCCCTGCCCTGGGCTGCCCTGCAGCCCTTGCCTGCCTGCTCCTCCCTGCCTGCCTGCCTGGGGCCAGCACCCCAGCTGCTCCCTTTCGACCCCGCTGTATCCAGTGCGGGCACCAGTGCCATGATGCGGTTACTGGCCATTGCATTGCAGCCCCGGCACGGGTCACCTTTGGCACTGGGTAGCGGCCGCATTTCTGCTGCCTCCTCCTCCTTTTCCCCGACCCATTGCCCACGGCGTGCCAATCCCTCCTGCTCCCACACTGCTGTGCCATTTGGGCAGGCTTGTTTCCCATGCCACCTCCTTCCCTTCCGTACTTAATGCTCACCTACTGCGGAGCTGCTGGGCTGGGGGACGTGTACCGTGTTGGAGTGGTGTCGGTGTTTTGTTTTGATGTGGAAGCGGTGTGTTTCTGCCAAGCAGCAACTCCATTGCCTGAGCAGAGCGAGCGTTTCCTGCAGGGTCGGTGGCTTGCCATTTCATCCGCGAGAGGTTCCTTAAAGCTTTGTTCAAAGTAGAGCCAAACCTGCTGTGCCCAGCCTCAGCAACTCCATTGGGAAAGTGCTGGGCACTTTGTTATTTTTACAAAATGAATAATTAGTGTTTGAGGTCCTGACTTTTTTCAGGGATTAGGTGTATTTAGGATAAAGCATAGTAGAAAATAAAGGCTTAACCATATCCTAAACCATATCTCACTTTATAAAGGTTATTTCTGTAGGTCCAGGAGCCGACTCCCACAAGGCTGGGAGCTGGTACCTTCCAGCACTGACAGGTTTAAGATAAATGTACTGATTTGTTTTACCTGATAAGTGGCTGTCGGCATTCAGACTGGGGAACAACCATTCAAATGAAGGGAAAAAGACGGCAAACAGCAACATAATGAAAGACTTCAGAGAACTGGGGCGGTGGTTGTATTTATAAAGCTTGTCCGAAGTCCTGTCCTACTTGTGTTCAGGACATTTTGAGTCCTTTTTAAAAATACTTTTTTAGTTACATATTTGCAATGTCATGCACCACTTAGTTTTCATAATGAGATTAATTTTTTCTATGTTTAGCCTATGGAGTAGGGACAATGACCCATGATGACCTGGGCAGTTTGTCCAGCAGTGACATTGCCCTGCGTGCCCCAGCCACGGGGGTCCTGGGGCTCTGGGTGACCCCTGGCAGACACTTCCCTTCCGCTGCTCCTGTGCCGCTGCCTGCAAGTGAGTGCTCCCACAGGCTCGGCCTCCGGTTGCCTTCCCCTCAGCAGAGCCACCCACTTGTGCTCTGCGTTAAGGATGTGGAAAATAAGGCTAATTGCTGATGTCTTTTTTTTGTATTCAAAGCCCGTTATTTTGTCTCTGTCAAGCTAAATGATGAGCTTTCACAGAGCTTTTCTTTTATTTTTCTTTGCCCTATTTCTTCATTCTTTTCTTTTCCTTTGCCCTTTTTTTACTCTTTTTGCTTCCGTCATCTTTCCCTGACTTTCTACTGCTTTCTCTTTCCTTTCTTTTTTTTTTTTTTTTTTATTTTTTTGAGTGTATTTTCTAGATTACAGCTGCCAAGTAGTTTGCCCTACTGACAACAAGCACTTGCTGGCAGCCTGATGATGGTACACTCTTACCTTGGTTTTCCAGTACCATACCTAACGTGGCACTCACAAATTTGGGTTAAATACGGAATTCAGGTCCAGTCATCTGTGTGTGTTCTCTGGCAGGGGCGTAAGGAAGACCCGATAGTCGAGATCTATGCTAAGTTTTGTCTTTTTAATTTCCTGATCGCTGTGCTCATGCACTGTAACAATAGGATCCATTTCCTAAGTGTGTCTTTTGAGGGCAATTTTGTAGCAGGCAGGATTTGCCTGTCTGCCACTTATTTCAATGAGGACATTCCTGAAGGCTGAAGAAATCCCTACAAGGTAAAATATTGTTTTCTTATATTTCTTCATGTTGTCTTCTTTAAAAGAAGAGAAATAGAAAGAAAAACAAAAAAGAAATCTTTGTTTTAAATCAGCTATCATTAAAAGACTTTGCAGTAGATTACGTATCTTCTCCTGAGTTTTCAAGCTTTATTTTTTTTGTATTATGGTTAAGTCTTATGGAAAGATTCATGTTCATTGAGTACAGTTGCCTGAAATGGTGACACAAGCACATCTGGGCAGAGTATTCCTTGCACAGAATAAGCAAGCTTTTTCTATGCATTGAATGGATGAGGTGTTCTTGTTCGGTTCTTGTGCCATCCTGTGCACTCGCTGTCTGTGTGGTTTCCATTTTAAAAGCAGATTTGGAGAGAGCCAGCACTTGAAACGCCCTTTAGATTATTAGGTACAAAAGATTCACTTAAAATAATTTTAAAAGTGCTGTTGACATCCTTTTGATCTTGGGGCTTAATTTTACGTGTTAGAGAACAAAGAAAGCAAGCAACTCAGATCTGAGTTTTAAGTCAGTTTAAAATAATTTCTGAAGATGGAAGAGCATGTCATTAAAAATTAAGTGAGACCTGTTGCTGTGTTGCCAAGCATTTCATGTCGTGACAGTCTGTCCCAAACCTCTGCTAGCAAACAGGGCTCCACCACTTCCTCCATTAAACCGTCACATTGCTGAAAATTAGAAAGCTCATTAATGGCTTTCGGCTGTGCAACAATAAAGAATATATTCACTGACTAGTTAGTAATTAGCATCAACCAGTTCTTGTTCTTCATTATAGAAATATTCTGGTTCAGTTATTCCAGAATGAAAAGAAATTTATTTTAAAAAAACTTGTTGCATTATGTAGGTGTATTTTACTGTCAGCAATCTCCTTTTGCATTTATTTGAAAATTCAAATACCTCTTCAGCCCACTAGACCTGTGAGCACATGAACTCATGTCCCAGTTGCCTGCTTCTTTGTTGGAACAGCTCAGGTCTCTGCCTTGGTCACCCCTAGTACACCAAGCCATTAGTGCCGTAGTTTGGTCCCCTTTTCTCTCTTTGGTATTTGTTTTTATAAGGTAGTAGAGAATTAGATCGTGTAAAACGGAGCAGAAGGTGTGGGAAATCCACTTGAAACTTTCCCTTTGTTCCTTTGTACCGGTTATCTACATGGAGTCAGCTGAGGGCCCAGCTGGACTCCAGGAAATGGGGTTTTAAGGTAACAGGAAACCAGAAATTCATTTCCACTGTCCTCATGGAGGTGAGATGAGCGTTGCTGAAGTTCAGACATTCTTCCACAGAGAACCTTCCCACAGGGAAGTCAAAACCACTGTAGTCAAAATTCACATCTCCAGGGTTCTGCTTCTGCAGGTCTTGGATTTCTTTCTAGCCTGTATCACTGTGTGCCTTACAGCGCCTGGTTGCTTTTGAAGAGCTTTGTAAGGATTTCTGTGTCTGTGGATGTAGTTTGGGCAATGCCTGGTGAGTGCAGCTGGTTCAGCACAACCACTAGCAGCATTCTTGGTGACAGGTCAACTGTGGGGTGAGATAGTCCCAAAACAAGGACCGTAGAAGTCAGTCTGCTGTCTGTTATCAGGTTTTGTAAATAACAGAGGATGATAGGAGGAAAACAAAACTTAATGTTCATGAAGGTAATCAAACACTTGTTTTTAATGAACACTCAAAAAAGAGAAGACCTGCATACAGTTGTCTCATTGAAATAGAAACATATGCTGTAAAAAACCTGAACAATTATTCTTCTCCCCTGCTCCACCCCATCATCCAGCTCTTTTCTTAAGGAATCTATTTTTTTGTCTCTGAATCCCTATTAGGTGTACGTATTTCTGAGTCATCCAATAAAACTGTCATTCTTTGGTTAATGTTTCAAGGACTAGAAAGGAAATAATACAGCCAGCACACACACACACACACAAAAAAAGAAATGGAATTGTTAATTTTTTTTACTGGTGTAATATCTCTCTTCTATTTGATCTGTATCTGCACCAAAGGGAGGTGTAGAACATCGCCCTGAAGGTATCTCTTGCTGTCAGTGGATCATGAATGTCAGCCTTGACAAGCATCCTCTGGTGATGTTATAAAGCATCTATGGCTTCCTGTAAGCAAAGCTGTCCGTACTTTTGTCTTGTCTTGTTGGAGTATTCCTACTTTTTCCATAGCATCTCTCGCTTGTCATCCTTACGCTGAGAAATGTCTTGTAAAATTTTATTAGCTTGTTTTAATTGTCTGCCCTCCTGCTAACTTTTAAAAGCCATTGTGTCTTCCTTAAAAGATACATGGTATTTTTACTCGTACTTTAGAAGAAAAGACTTTTTTTGTGATATGGTTCATAAATTCCAGTTATTGCAGACTTTGCACTGTGGGTGTCGTGTATCCTTGTCTACATTGAGCCTGTACCCGGGGCTAAGCTGTAACAGTCACTCTGTCAGCTGGTGAACCCTCACCAGCCAGGGAGGGGAATTGGGAAAAAGGAGAGCAGACCTGGGGTAGAAGTGCAGCAGATTTAGTGAAAACACCACCAATACCACCAGAGACGTGCTTAGCCAAGGGAATATGCAGCTGTCCCCATTGGCCAGAGGGCAGTCCTGAGGAGAAGCCAGAGGAACCCCACAGGAGCTCCCTCTCCTCAGCAAACCTCCCCCCTTTAGAATGACCATGCCATCATGGTGTGGGCTACCCCTGGAGATAACTCAGGTCAGCTGCCCTGGCTGCCCTGGAACTGCCTAGCGTGGCTGGGCTGTGATTCTGCCCCAGCCAAACCGGGACAAGCTTCTATACTTTTAAGCCCCAAATCCTGCAAAGACTGTGACTTTCCAGGGAACTATTTAACAGCCAAGCTTAAACGCATGCTTCAGTTCTGGTACAGTCCAGGTCCAGCTCTCTTCCCAAAAGCCTGCTGGTAGGGTGCTTGCCAGCACTCAGGGATCCCTGAGAGGGAGAGCAGGAGTCGGTATTTTGGCTTGCTTCTGTCTGCCAGCTTCCCATCTCCCATACAAAACAAGCAACTAACATGGTATTGATGATGTGTTGAGGGGGAAAAAAATCAGGTAAATAAAGAGAATCTGAAAAGTCCTCTAAATGGATTCCACTGATGTTTTGCCATTCAAAAAGTAAATAATGCCAGTAAAACTTGTGCTGTTATATAATCATATGTGCATTCACGTGACCACGGAGTGCCTTGTCTAAGTAGTTATGCTATGTCTTGCCAAAACCTTCCATATACAAAAAAAATGAATGAAAGTGTCCATGTTAGCTGCTTTTGCATTTGATTGGATTTAATTTTTTTGATGGGACAGCTTCTCTCATAGTTATATAATAGTATGTGAATATATCAACAATTGTGACAGACATGCCCATGAAGCGTGGTAGCAATATGGTAGATGAAGCAATCCAAAGGAAAACAAGTTCATCACACTGTGTCAGCATCCCTTTTTTAAGAGGAAAAGTCCTATGTAATGTAATAGAGAATTAGAGCATTTTTCATTATGCCAATCCTACATTTGACTGAGAGAGGCATCAGCAACAAGTGAATACCAAAAGTCTCTCAAATGCAGGTAAAAACTTAGGAGAACTTGAATAAGCAAAAATGGAGGAAAAAGATTTGGAAACACAGATTTATTAAAATATGGGGGCTGAAATATTTCACCTGTTCATGTTCTGAATGACCCCCTATTTTACAGGAGAGAAGAGAGAGCACAGAGGATAGATTATGTAGCTCGATATACTTAAAGAGTGGGGGGCTTCCAGGCCATGCTGCAAAGGTCAAGTTTGAAGTCAGTCTGTGGCCTCAGTCCTTCCATCAGTGGGGCTAAATCCTGAGGATTTTTGTTGTTGACCATTGCAGATTCACTCCGAAGTTGAAGCAAAGAGTGACCGTGTGTCTTCCTGTAGTAAGTGGTGCCTGTGTAACAGCCAGGATCTGACTTACTCTGTGTCTCGGATCTCCTAAATGTGTGTTCAGCCTAGAGGATGATGACCCATCTTGCTAAAAAGCCTCTTTAGAGTAGAACTGCTGCTTCAGGGTGATGACTCAGGTTAAATGGATCACAGTTTAAGAAAACAAGCTACTGAACACCACTTGAATTCTTGGAGCTGTGTGGGAGGTGCGTGAGGACACTGACACGATCAATGTGATCTAACAAGTGAACCTTTATTTCCGTGTTTCCAGTGCAATTTATAACCCTCGACCACACCCAATAAATACTGATTGGCTTCATCGCAAATAACAGCCCATAGTCCAACCCGATTGGCCATATTGCGAGTCGTGTTCAAGTCACATTCACAGATGTTCACACCCATCTTCTTCAAGAAATTAAAACTGCGTCATTAATGGCGGCTGTCTCTTCTCCTGCACCTGTAAGATGTTGATGCCCCCTGCACCGGAAGTTGTTTATGCTTTCAGCAGTTCCGGTACGTCCCAGCTCGGATTCTCTGGAAAGGCTGGATTGTTCACATGTCCCTTATTTCATAAATGTCCTCCCACACAGCCCCCTTCTTTTTTTTTGAACAATCCAGACTTGTTTTACAGCCCGCTCGATCATTGAGCTTATGTACCGTAGGATACAAGGTAGCATCAGCAGTACTATTAATATCATGATAACAATAAGGATACCATACTTTACCCAGTGTAGTAACCATTCACTTATACCCCAAGAACTCAACCACGCGTCCAGCGGAGAACAATCAATGCCAATCTTTTTGATATTCTTTTGCAGATTTTATATATGCTTGTGAAATGATCAGAAAGATTCATGCAACACAATCCCTCAAAATCTTCACACCCATGACCTAATACCAATAACAAGAAATTTATAGCAGCTCTATTCTGTAATACTGCATGTCTAACACTATCTACATCTTCCAGCAATTCTGTTAGTATGCTTGAGGTCAGATTAATTTTCTTAGCAGTCCAGCATGCTAAATGCGATAGTTCACGCAAGGCATTGCCCCCAACAGCTCCTGGCAAAAATAATGATAAAGCAATTCTAGAAGCCCTTCCCAGAATGAACCCATTCCTTTGCTGTGTATTAACATTGGTGGCTCCTCACTGTTACCTGCTAGACTTAAAAAATTCAAAACATACAATGCTTTCATCAGTTGATCATTAGGCAACCAACCCTGGGTTCCCCTTTTTTGTTTTAACAATGTTGCTTTTAGTGTCTGGTGAGAGTGCTCAACAATTGCCTGACAGTAGGAGAGTGAGGTATACCTGTACGATAGTTAATACCCCAAAGATTGCAAAAACGTGCAAAGCGAAGCGAAGCATAAGCAGGTGCGTTGTTTGTCTTAATTTCAAGTGGAATGCCTAAAACAGCAAAGCATGCATAAAGCTGTTGCTCAACATGTCGTGTAGTTTCACCAGTCTGTGCGGTACCTGTCCCACGTGTCTTTCTTTTTTTTTTTTTTTTTTTGTGAAAAGCGGCAAAGTGCGGTTAACAAAATATCTTCTATATAATGATAACAATAACACTGTGTCTCACTCACTCACACATTCAAATATTGATAACCAGTTTTACACTATCACACAAGGAGCTCCTTTACACCATTCACACAAAAGACATAAGAAGATGCTTGCAAATATGATCACTACAATAGCAACTATAGCATTAAGCAGACTAACCCCATTCACGTAGTTAAATATCAGTGCGAGTGGTGAAAATACACGTTGACATCAATGCCGATCGGTGCACAGTGTGAACATTTAGCAAATTACAGAAACAGACCAGAAAGAATACCTTTTTCCGTAGATGGACCGTGTCTGCCCCTGCAGCGAGCCAGATGAGTCAGGGAGCCCCTCCGAGAAAGGGTCCCGAGGCGCACCTAGGGAGTCCCGGTCCTCAGCGGCTCCTGCAGCCGGACAGAGATTGTCGCCTCTGGGTTGTCAACTGAATCTGAGAAAACTCAATACAACTACATGTTATCAAGCAGGTATTTTCCATTCTCCATTGCACTTCAAGAAATCTGTCAAAGGCTTTTATATGTTTTATGCAGATCCCCCTTTTTCCATCATCTTTTTTAATTAGATTATCTTTACAAGCAACTTGAGCTCTTTCATAATGAACACTGCTTTTCAAATTACACAACTTTATAGGCAACCTGTAAATGAATCCTGAATTTCTTTGCCTGCTTTAGATAAAATGTCTCATATTTTACAGCCAGTTAACATGATGAATAAAAATAGCATTATGAAGCTTTATCTTTGAAAAGACACAGATCATAAGACAGTTTAAAAAAAAGTTTTAAAACAAGGACCTGCTTTGACCCTATTGCAATGACTGAAAAATTAAGCACTTTTTAATCCTGCCTGGCAAGCACAAACCTACAGTGCGATTAGAATTTGGTACGCCGTGTAACTGCGGAGGTTTGATTTACAGAGGGACTGAAATGAGTTTACATTGGCTCATAAGGTGACCCATTGTCCCGTAATTGAAGCATCTCTTTTGCTTTCCTCTCTCCTTTCTATCTATGAGGAGTTGAACAGCACTGTATACAGCAGCAGCAAGTAAGAACGTGATACCATTGATGCGTTCTATAACTTTAAGCATATCAGCTACTTGTGCATCTCTGGGTAGGGTACTTAAAGCTCTTTTTGTTGTATCATTAGCATTCTTAAAGGCAAACATTTTAAAAACCTTTTCCTTTATTCCCTCATCCAAATCTGGATGACTTCTAATAACCTGAAATAAACAATCAATAAAAGAAGGAAAACTTTCTTGTGGACCCTGCTTAATAGTGGCAAAGGAATATACCTTTCCTGGTTCCCTGATTGAAATTATTGCTTGGTAAGCTAACCGCTGTGACAATTGTAATACCTCTCCTATAAAACCTTGTTGTAAAACCACGCTCTCAAAAGGACCTTGGCCTGTTAGCATTTGTGCTTGTACCCCATACAATGGATCCCCTTGCTGCCTTGGTCATGCAGCCTCCTGGTCACAGAGTTGTTGCCAGGCCTTGGAGAACATAAGCTGCTGAGAAGGGGACAAAAGAATGTTAGCAATCTGTTGTGAATCAAGTGGTAACAAAACACCTGCTGTAAAAATAGATTGTAATAATTGCTGAGTATAATTAGATTGAAGCCCATATTGTGATTCTGCTAAACGTGCTTTTTCAAGGATTTTCCAGTCAAATGGTTCCCATTTTCTACCTCCTGCCTGATCTGTAACGATAGGAAAGGCAGAAGGAAGAAAATTTCCTTCAATTAGGGCATCACGAATAACTCCTTTCCATCTTCGTCCTGCTTCTTGTTCATTTAATAGTGTATTTGACAATGAAGTAGTTGGCACAGGCATTTGCGACAAAGGCACTGGTAGTGATGACGGTACAGCAAAAGGATTATGAGTCGCAGCGTTTTCTGGATTCTTCTTGTTGCTGTCCGCTGCGGTATTGAGTTCCGATAGTTTGTTTATGAGTTGCTGTAGGACTTCATCAAACAGTTCCTCTTTCTGCTTTTGTTTTGACATGATCCCTGGAGAAAGAGAGTCTTCCTGTAGGCGGGTCGTTGTGACATCGGGGATAAAGGCGGGATTCTAGGCGGGTCGTTGTGACGTCGGGGATAAAGGCGGGATTCTACTGGTTCACGTACTTGTCCCTTTCCTTTGCCCACGCCCTCTTGTAGTTTTTCTGCGTTCTCCGCCGAGTCCCTTGTTACTGCGATCGGGTCGGCGCCGTTATGGCGCACCTCCTCCTCCGAGGGTGCAGTCCCCGCGGAGGCCCCACTAGCCCCCGAACTCGCGCTCTGTGTCTGATCGGGGTGAGATTCCGTAGTCGTTTCACGACGAGGCGCACACCTTCCTTTTCTCTCCTCCTGCCTGGTAACCATGTGAGTCACCGCTTTTCCTCCGGCGGTGTGCTCGACCCCCCTGCAGGGTACTGCCCATCGGGGGTGGGGGGTGGAAATGGCGGCGCAAGCGGGAAGACCTCAGACCCGGGAGACATCTGGGGTTTCGTAAATACCGACGAACTCTCGACCGCATTAATTCGTCTCACGGCAGCAGCCGCCACCAATAGTTCCATTTTATACTTTTTCAAACAGTTAGTTACTTCCCGCCACGGCGCCCCCAGCCTTTCTGCCGTTCGGTCCTTATCAATAACCGCATCCCATAACGAGTCCCCACATCTACGCCACTCGGACACATCAAACAATGTGCTTGAGTCCGAGAAATGTCCTTTTACATATCCCAAAGTATAAAGAGATATTAAAGTCTTTTTTCCAATATTTACACCCAGCTTTCCCAGAAAGCTTTCCAATAGTGATAAAGTTACTTCTTTTTCCATTATCTTACCGCGGTGTCAAGTTTCTTTTTTTTTTTTTTTTTTTTTTTTTTCTCCCAGCTTTCCCTGATGGGCCGCCTGTTTTCTCCAGCTTTCCGTGACGGGCCGCCTGTTTTCTTTTTTCCTTTTCTCCGCCGAGCTCCAACTCTGCTGCAGAGGTGAGCTTTTTCCTTAATTTCCCCAAACGTGAGTCCTGCTCATTCTTCGGGTCCCTGTTCGGGCGCCACTTGCGGAGACGGGAGTTGGAGAATCCACAAAAGACTCAATATGAGTTATATCAGGAAACTCATTTTATTGTGCAGATGCACTTTCTTATATAGCATAATTTTCCAAAGTCATCATGACTTGCAGTTTTTCATAAACTCTAGTTGTGCTATGCATACATCAGTCATCTACTTCTACCTATAACTTTACTATTAATACTGATGCGTTCCGCCTCATACGGATGTTAGCTTCTAATTCTTCTATTCTGACCCTCAAGGTCGAAGCGTCCTTGAGGCCTACTATATTAGTTTAGACAAACTGTTCAACAGAGTTTTCCCTGTGCAGGCCCTCTAGCATTCCATGCCTGTTTTCAGCGAGCTACGCTCCCACACTCTAAGAAGGCAGGGGAAGAACAATTTGCGAGGGTTTGTAGCGATAGGACGAGAGGTAATGGTTTTGAGCTACAAAAGGGTAGATTTAGGTTGAACATGAGGAAAAAGTTCTTTAATATGAGGGTGGTGGGTCACTGGAACAGGTTGCCCAGAGAGGTACCGGAAGCCCCATCCCTGCAAACATTCAAGGTCAGGCCTGATGGGGCTCTAAGCAACTCGACCTCGTTAGAGATGTCCCTGCTTGTTGTAGGGGGCTTGGACTAGACGGCCTTTAGAGGTCCCTTCCAATCCAATACATTCTAGGATTCTATGAAGGAGAGAGAGGAGGACAGGGGCAGGGAGTGGGACATACAGGCAGAGAAAGGAAAAGCAGGTCAGGCAAGAAGCCAGAGAGATTGTGAAAAACAAGGAGGGATGCAGATCGGGACAAAGAGGCAGTGAACGAAAAAGCAGCCATGTGCTGCAGGACAGAGACAGAGGAAGGAACAAAGAGGGGCAGGGAGCAGGACAGAGGGAGAGCAAGAAAAACCAAAGGGGCAGGTAGAACAGCAGAACAAGAGAGGGGCTTGGAAACCAGAGAGGGACGAACAGGGAGCAGGGTACGAGAACAGACAGAAGAAGAAAGGTACAGGGAAGCAAAAGAGTGACGCCAGTGATGGAAGGAGGGAGGGCACAGGCACAGGGAGGGACCCGGATGCAGAAGAGGGGTGACACGGCCCCAAGGGCCCAGGACTCACTGCAGTTCCCGCTCTTGGTGCTGCTGGGAGGATCTTACTGTTCAGACACTTCTGTCTCTGCCTCTCTCAGCTCTTACAATATGAGGCTTCCTACATACACAGCCTCACGTGCACACACACACACACTACATGGCTGTACCGTGCTTTGGTTACGCACACAGACCCCACGGTGCATGTTGCCCGGCTCCGGCTTGGAGCTCCCACCCACCACCCCCAGGCAGTCAGCAGGCAGGAGACACTCCCTCGCCCGCCCAAGGGCCTCACTCACCTGAGGGGCAGCCCCAGCCCTCACCTCAGCCGGGCCACGGCTGGAGCAGAGCCTGCACCTCCCGGCACCAACATGGCCGCCCAGCAGCCCCTGCCCCAGGACTACAGCTCCCAGCACGCCCCGGGGCTTCTTCCTGCTGCCTGCCCCTGCAGGGACACTTCCCCCGGCCCGGCCCCGCCCCCGCGGGCCCCATGGCCCCTCCCCGGGGCACAGGCCCAGAGCAGGGCGGCAAACAGCCCCCAGAGCCTGAGGGCCAGCGGGAGGGGGGAGTGTGGGGCAGGGCGGCAGAGAGGGACCGAGCAGCCATGGCTTCCGGGGTGGGGGAGCAGGGGGAGCACGAGGGGCTGGGGCAGGCAGGCAGGAGGCTAAAAAAGATGGGGACGAGGAGCCAGAGTGAGGAAGAGGAAGAGAAGCAGCGCAACAGGCTGCAGGGCAGAAAGGGAACAGCTGGAAACCAGGGAGCCAGAGCCTGAGAGAAAGGCAGTAAGACCAAAAATACCGGCTGTGGGCAACTGCTGCCATTGCTTGAGCACTGCCCAGGAACTGCACGGCCAGGAGCCTCAAAATAGCCTCACAAAATAGCCTGTGAAAGCCCTGCCCCGGGCCCGCTCCTGCACCCTGCTGGTGGTGGTGAATGTCGCCTGGCAGGGTGGGCAGGGCCGGGGGAGACAACCCGTTGCGGGGTCGAATTGCCCAGCTGGTTTTTTGTTTGCTGCTTGCTTTTGCTTTTGCTTTTTTTAAAAAATAGCATTAAAGCTCTGAATACAACCTGCAAGGAGAAAGGAACCAGGCGTACCGGGCCGGGCACATTGAAAGCCCAAACCCGTTCAACAGCCGCACAAACCACCGCTGGCTCCCGCTGTGCACACTTCAGTGCCCGCCTGCAGGTACAGGCAGCCGCCCTGTTTCTTGAGCCTTCCCCAGGATCGGCACCACCGGGCAGCTCAACAAAGCGGGTGGGCTGCAACCAGAGGCCATCTGCACAACTGCAAGGGTCTCTCTCCTCTGCTCGTGAGCTAGTCCAGCTTCAGGTGCCCTAGTGAATTGCACACACACACAGCGCTCCCACCAGTAGCTGGCCCGAGACACACGCTCTTTCCCACCACTGGGTCCCTGTGGCCTGTGTTCCCTTCTGCCCTTGCCGGCAGCCAGGCCTCTGGACCCACCCGCGCCCCGGATGCAGAGCGGGGCCGCACACAAAAGGAGTGGGAATCGCTCTCCCAGAGGAGGTAGGATGCACTGCAGTGATAACCTGCAGGGCTCAGTCAAACAAGCCAACCGACCAGCAGTTTACCTCTGTGTGACTGGCTCCTTGATCCCCCCTGCCCTCCTTTTTCCATGCCTATACATGCCCCTCAAATTCCTTGACGCCCCCCTTTCTCCACCCCTGTCTCCTTCCAAGCAAGGGACCTCCCCACAGGTATTTTTCCCCCGTTGCTCCCAGGTTTGTCACAGCTGTCCACAGGTTTGGTGTTTCAGGCACTGTTAGCTGGGTCACCTTGGACTTCCACAGCATTACCGATGCAGTTTTTTCCTGGGTACTGCTGTCCCTGCCAGACTGCTCTCCCCAAAACCACCCCAGCTCTTCCTTCAGTTATCTGTCAAGTGTGGCCACCTCCCACACCAATCCCCCTTAACTACCTGTGAAATCCGGCTCTTCCTCATGGCACTCTAACTCCCGTCAGCTTCGCACTCGCTTTGCTACAGGCAGCAATAGCTCTTGCCATGCTCAGGCATCTCCCACAATGTGTTCAGTAAGCGAAGGCTCATGGCAGGCCCTAACCTTCGGATTGCGTCCCTTAAGGCATACCACCAACGCTGGCTGCGTGTCACATCATTTCCTCCTCTCCTCTTGCTAGCCTCCATCTAGCCAGTCTTCTCCACCCCACGGTGGCTCTGAGCACCCTCGTCTCAGACCGGGCATGGTTTCAGCTTTTGGAGTGACTCCTTGCCCGTGTGACCGACTTGTCTGCCTGCAGTCTCGTTCTGCAGGTGCTGGGCATGGAAGTCCTTGCCTTGCACAGGAGACTGGACTGAAGCAGGGTTAGCTGTGAAAATCGTCAACTTTATTTCAAGAACTAAGTCAACAGCAGCAGTTGTGTGTGCCCTGAGAGGAGCGTGGGCAGGACAGGGCAGGCCACTGGCACTGAGGCTGCCTCTGGATCTCAGCGGGCATCGCCCCAGGAGGAAGCGGTGGTGCTGCTCTGCAGCCTGCACTGGATCCTCTTCCTCTTGCTGCTCAAGCCTTTTTCCCCCTTAGCACCTGCAGGAGCTCCTGCACCCGAGTAAAGAACTCCACCAGCTTCTGGAGTGGGAATGGGCAGGAGCTAAACGTGCCTGACTGTGTTGGGATCGGCCTTGGCCTCTGCACAGGGGTGGAGGCGGTGAGAAAGTGACTCCATGCCCGCGCCGTTGGAGCAGCCCGTACTTCTGGCTGCGGTCCCATCTGGACCTGGATCCAGTCGTAAAAGTACTGCGTGGAGGTGTAGATACCGGGCCGCCTGGCTCTCGCGCAGCCTCTCCCCCAGCTGGTCACCCCCACGAGCCAGAAGTAGTCGGCGTGTTTGTCTTGACAGACCAGAGGACCACCGCTGTCACCCTGCAGCGGAGCGGAGGAGAGTCAGAGGGTTCTGGTGGTGTTGGGTGGCCCCTGTCAGCACTGTGGCTGGCCCCTTCTCTCTCCCGGCACCTGCCAGAGCTGTACCCACTGGCCAGAAAGGCTCTGCTCAGGTGCTGGAGCCTGCAGGACCTTGTCTGGGAGGGGGTGGTGGGCCTGCAAGGCAGGGCGCTCTCTCCTCTCTGCCCGCTGATTCTGGAGGTGTGGAAGGGGGACGTTCCAGGACTGGGATCGGGACCTCTGGGCTGGGGCAAGAGCACTGGGTGGCCTTTCTGGGCAGAGTGCCGGGGCTCTGGGACAAGAGGAGTGCTGGGCAAGGGCCTGCAGACAGGGAAGGGGAGGCAAGCCTCGACAGCGGTGAGGACCTAGTGGCAGGAGGGTGACTCGCCAGGTGCAGCGCGTGCCGGGGGACGTTTGGGCGCTGGCGACAGGGCTGCCTGTGCTGCTGGGGGCTGGCGCGGAGCACGCTCCTACCCGGCAGGTGTCGATGCCGCCCTGCGGATAGCCGGCACACAGGTTGTGGGGTTGGATGGCCCCTCTGTACCAGCGGCTGCTGTTGCAGAGATTGACATCGATGAGGAGGACCTGGGCCTCCTGCAGGACAGCAGTCGATCCTGCAGCTGTGAAGCACAGAAAGGAGTTCTCAGGAGCAGCCCTTCTGTTCCCACTTCTCCTCCCCTGTGCGGGCAAAGCCATTCCCTAGGGCTCGCCTTTGCCCCTGCAGAGGCCTCGTGCTGGGCTTGCCCTTCCGTCTCGCTTTGGCTAATGGCTCGGGCCCATCTCTCCGTGGCCGTACGTCCCCGCAGCCCAACTCTGGCTTTCGCCGCCGCCGCTGCCAGGAAGCCCAGCCCGCCTCCCCAGTGTGCCGAGCTTGCCCTTGGCACACGAGTACTCTTTGGGAACTCACATCTTGCCGTGGTGGCACCCCAACCGCTGACGTAGCAGTTTGTCAGCTCTGACACTCTCACTGAGCCGTCGGGCACGCAGGCCAGCTGTACGTAGTAGCCGCACTGGACAGGCTGGTCCAGTTCTAGCAAGGCGATGTCGTTCCTCTCCGTGATGTAATCGTAGTGTTCGTGACGTATCAGCCGATTAATACTGCGCACTTGGGTCTCAGGGCCCGGCTGAGCCAAGTGGGTGGCCCCGATCACCACGCGCCACATGCTGAGGCGCCTGGAAGGCAGATGCAGAGAGGGCTCAGAGGGAGCGGAGCCACGTGCTGCAGCAGCCCCGCGGTTCCCTGCCTTCTGCTTCCCAAGGCAGGGAGGAAAGCAGCGCTGCGGAGGGTGCCACTGCCCTAGCATGCCTTGGGCACCAGGAACGTGGAGCTGGAGGCTGCTAGGAAGCGGTGGCACGAGCCCAGCCCTCTGCGGAGCAGTCTCTCAGCTGGGCTCGCCAGTGCCCCGGCACCGGGCGTACTGCAAGGCAGCGGGATGGCAGGAGCTCGTGGGGCTGCGGACAGGGCGCCTGCTGGTGCTGTGGGGACAGCCCCCTTCCCTGGCCCTCCTTACCTGGCTGCGTTGAAGCAGTGGGCTGCTGTGAGGACCCACTGCGGGCCGAAGAGGGACCCTCCGCACACGTGGCCCCAGGGGCTCTGGATGCTGACGATCCAGGGCCAGGCCCCTGGCTGGGCATCCGTGCCACCCACGACGCGCAACGTGCTGGAGGGATCCGCCATGGGCCGGAGCCCACAGGTCCCGCTGTAAGAAGAAACTCGTGAGTGTGCTGCTGGATGGCTGCGCTGCTGTTGAGGCTGAAGGTCAGCCGTCTTCCCTCCCCCCGAGGGGCTGCATGGACAGCAGGGCCAGGGAACCCCGTGGCTGTGCCTCCAGCCCTCTGTCCGCTTTAGCCCCGTAGATGGGTTGTGCCAGCAGCCTGGGTGCTGGCAAGGAGCTGTGGCTCCCACAGGGGGTTTGGGAAGCTGTGGGGTGGCCACAGGGGACACGCGGGCCCCCTCCAGTGAAGCCCGTCAAGGGCTGCCCGAGCTCCCTCCCAGAGCCTCGGCCCACTTACCCACAGCTGTCCCACATGCCGTGCGCGGGCCGGCACACGGCCAGCAGGACGAGGAGGGCGAGCACTTTCATTGCTGCCAGCGGCACGTGTCAGCGTCAGCTGCAAGAAGGAGGTCTGGTTGCCTCCAGCGCAGCCGCCGACGTACTGCCCGCAGCAGTCTCGCTGCCTCTGATGCCCTTGACCCCGGGGCTGATGTCACAGAGACGCCGTTTCTGGGCGTGGGGCACGGTGGCCTCTCAAGGGGGGGTGGAGGTGGGGGTGTCAGCCACATGAGGGCTTTCCAAGCAGGAGCGGCGGCGGAAGCTGGGATCAGACAGCCCTGACAAACCCCTGCTGAACACTCTGCCTGCGGGACGAGGGCGTGCAGGCCCCGTGGCAGGCAGCGGCGCCTGCCTCCGAGCGCTGCCTGCTCACAGCCAGCAGGAAAAAAACAAGCGTGGCATCACGGCCTCTTTGGGAAGTTCACTGCCACCCTGCTCTCCACAGCCGTTTGCCACCAGGTCCTTCCCAAAACACGTACATCGGGGAAGATCACCGCTATAGGCAGTACGCGCCTGTTTGGGGGCAGAAGAGCCAACTCGGTCTCAGCCGCGGTCGGCAAGCTGCGCGGGCAGCTCCGGGACCGCGCGGGCTCCAGAGGCGGCGGCTGCAGCCGGGGCCTCCCCGCGCAGCTCATGTACGGCAAGCAAAGGCAGTGGTTTATCCTTCTTTTTCTCTCGTTAGTGATGGAGTTTTTCCTTCCTTTGCTTTCCCAGGTCTGGCCCTGGTGTTTGGCTTTGGTTTTCGGCCTTGTTTTTCACAAAATTCTCATAGGAATTGCAAACCTTGAGTTTTCCCAAGATCCAGGGCCTATTGTTCTGTCTGATGGACCAAGTGGTCTGTCAGCAAGAGTTCCTTTCTCAAAGCCTGGTCCTGTTTTTTTCAGAAGAAGGACAGCGGGCAGCTCCCTTCCACCCGCTCAGACAAGGGAACCCCCAGCCCCCCTACCCACGGCATTATCAGCACCCGCTTCTTAAGCAACCGGCTGTGCTGCCGTGGAGGCCAACAACCCCATTCTCCCCGACCTCCGTGGCAGCAGCAGCAGTGCCTGTAGCCGATCCCTGAGCCTACGGCTGGGCTGGACCAATGACACACGCAACGGGCAGCAGCAAAAGGGCCTGACTTTCCAAACACAACCTGCCACTATTGCCTGACGTTTGCAATGGTGTCACACCAGCCCCAAGTACCCGGGAGCCCTCAGCGCAAGCAGGGACTTCAGGTGACAGGCCCTGGGCTCTTGGAGCTTATGCACCAAAGGGAGGCAGCGACTCCCTCCCCAGGCCAAGCTCACCCATTCAGGGCCGGTCTGCTGCTGCTTGCCTCCCCGAGCGCCTTCTTCCCGCCTGGCTCTGCGGATGCTGAGGCTGCTCTGGGCTCTGCGAGGGCTCCGCTGGGGCTCAGCACCAAGCAAGGCTGGGCCCGCTCTCACTTCACGTTCCTCTGGCAGCTTTGCATCAGACGAGCCCTTTCTGAGCACACGGACTGATCTTTCTGCTCTTTCAGCTCAGGGAGACTCTCACCCAGGCAAAAAGATTGCAGTTAGTGACACAAACCACACTGTCAAGAACGAAACACTGTATGGTCACAGCTGAAAGCCTGTCTCTCCACAGGAGCTCTTGCCTGTCTCAACCCTCATTCCCTGTTGGTTGGAAATGCAGTTTCACTTTCTTCCTCCTCTAGAAGGACCACGACTGGGCACATACCAGCGAGTATGTACTGAAAAGGCAGTGCAGTCGGCAGCTTAGGAATGCAGGAGACCCTTCTCCAATTCCAAACCGTACCAAAAATTAACCAACCGTCAAAGGGACTTTCCGTCTCTAAGAAACAAGTGACAATTTAAAAGTGAATGTACAGCTTATTCACAGGGTGAGAAGGAAGAGAATCTTCCAACTCAGTTTGCTTTACCTTGGAAACGGATGAGGCAGCAAAGCATTTTCGGTCATTACCTCTCTGTCTTAAGCCGTCATTCATCTTAAAAATGAAGGAAGGAGCCAGAAAGCAGGAAGAAGACAAACCATACATTTTTACTCAAGGGACTGGGTTGGGTTAGGGTTAGGGGTTAAGTTAGAGTTTTGGTTCTCACTCCTGCGCTGAGCTGGCATGGGAGAAAGCCCCCCTGAAGTGCTAGCAGCTGCTGTTCCGAATCGCTTCCTTTGCTGCAACGAACACAGGCGTCAGGCTGGACAGAGGCTGGGCTTTCTTTAAAAATGGATGCTGCCCACAGGAAAAAAAAAAAATAAATAAATGAACCATTACTTTCCAAACTCAGTTACTCACGGGCTCAAGCAGTATCCTGCTGGTTACCAGGCATATGCAGAAATGGGACTGAGGGGACCGCCTGCACCTGCATCTGCAAGTCCAGTCCCTTGCTATCACAGGCCACCATGGCCCATCATTCGATTAATCCATTTCTCAAGGTGTCTTCAGCTTGCTGGCAATTTTGCCCTGCCAGTGCTCTGGGAATGCTGCTTGCTGTCCCAGGGCCTTGTTCCTCTCAGGAACCTCAAAATGCTCACTTAGGTTCCTGTTTTCTACAGACACGGGCTCTTCTAGTGGTCAGAAAAGATGAGGGGCACAAGCCATTCCTCAAGGAACTCCGGTACCTCTAGGAAATGTTTATCCCAGCAATATTTAGGCCCATGTGTTCTTCTGAAGGCCTCTGAGGTCGAGAGAAGAGCAGGGAGACAAGTGTCAGAGCGCTGATGCACTCAGCTCTGGGTTGCAGGGACAGCAGTGTCTACCACCCCATGCCCTGCCCCTCCTGCGCTATCTGGCACCTTCACAGCAGGGACAGCCAAGGGGCACATGGTGCCACTCCCTGCCTGCCACAAAACCTGGCACCAAACCTGCGGCAGTTTTCATCTACTCGACTATGCCAGGCAACAGAAGGAGCTGTGACAAGTCCTGCTCAGCCGTCCCCGTTTCGCTGGCAGAAACCTCTAAAAGTGGGGCTCAGCAGCAGAAACCTTTAAGAGTGGGGCAGGAGGGACAAGCCGGGGCCGGGGCCCCTCTGATGCTCACAGGGAGCACCCGCAGCCCCTTCCTTCCCACTGCCAAACCTCTGACCGCTTGGCTGGGACTGACTTCACTGCGTTCCTCCCTGCTCATCTCTCGGCATACACCAGTCCCCAACGCCATCTCAGGCCTCTGCACCTGCTATCGTTCCACTACAGTTATTTTGCCACCCTGTAAAACGGAACGTCCTACCAGAACACAAAATAGGGCCACAAAAATGACCGGAGGGATGGAACACCTCCCCTGTGAGCACAAGCTGAGCGAGTTGTGGTTGTTCAGCCTGGAGAAGAGAAGGCTCCGGGGAGACCTTCTAGCGCCCTTCCAGTGCTGAAAGGGGGCCTATAAGAAAGATGGGGACAGACTTTTTAGCAGGGCCTGTCGCAATAGGACAGGGGCTAACGTTTTTAAACTAAAGAGGCCAGATTCGGACTAGATATGAGGAAGAAATTTATTACACAGAGGGTGGTGAAACACTGGCACAGGCTGCCCAGAGAGGTGGCAGAAGCCCCATCCCTGGAGACATCCAAGGTCAGGCTGGATGCGGCTCTGAGCAACCTGATGCAGCTAAAGATGTCCCTGCTCACTGCAGGGGGGCTGGACTAGATGGCCTCTAATGGGCCCTTCCAGCCCAAACCACTGTATGATTCCACTGATTTTTCACCTGAAAAGCACCGAGACTGGAGACTAACGCGAGGGGGCTCCATCTGATGCCTTTGAGTTCAGCTGATGACAAAACCATGACACAGCGCAGCTCTTTCACCTGCAGCCGCTTCGCCTTTTACCTGCAGAAGGTCCTTGGCAGACCCTCGCCTGCCCACGTCCACCTCCAGGCAGCAGCTCCAAAAGGCCCGAAACTCAGCAGACAGTTGCTCGCGGTTCTGCGGCTCTGGTGTCCCGTTGGTCGCTATCAGATCCATCGCCTAGAGAGACAAGAAACACGAGACTCCACCTGTTTCTTTCTTACCCAGAACTGCTCACAGAGAGCCCAGTTTTTAAGGCCCAGCCTCCAGTGCCACTTTCCTCCCTGGCAGAGGGTTAGAGATGATGTTTCTATACCTACAAAAAAACCCTGATGCAGCCACAGCTACTCCAACATCAACGTGATCCTGTCTCGACAGCTGATTGCAGTGGCTGACCTAGTGAGTAGGAAGTCCATCAGCAAAAGCACATTTGGCTTCTTTGTGCATCAACACCAGCTTTACCGGCTATTTTAAAGAGTGAACTTGGTCCAGCTGTGTTATTTCAAATGATTCTGACATAAAATGCATCCCTGCAGTGCTCACTGCTCCCTAAAGTACAGCTTCCTTAAAAGACAGGTAGTCCCGATTTTCGCTCTGTTTTAGATAAAAATGGTAACTAGAGGAAAAAAAAGTAGAACCCTCAGCTTATTCCTTGGCTAAACGGAAACATTTGGAGCCTCATTTCCAACACAGACATGTTAGCTGCATGCACAAACATATTATGGAGAAAACACATAACTGGGCAGACAGGAGCCACCCGCAACTCTGTCTTTCAGCAGTCTCCAAATTCCAGATCAGCAAGTCTTCCTGACAGACCTCATGCCAAGGAATTAGAACGTAATTTTGCAAAACATCGGGCGAGCTTTATCCAGGCCGGTTCACTTGGAACCAAGGTCTAACACGTGGACAAGCTGGACGGATGAGTTCTTCTGACCTCAACGCCAAACCCAACCCGTTTGCGTCTTCTGACCCCAGCGCCAAACCCGAACGCCAAACCACAATGCGTTTGCGTCTTCTGACCACAACGCCAAACCCTAGCACCAAATCCCAACGCCAAACCCCAACGCGATTGCTTCTTCTGACCCCAACGCCAAACCCTAGCGCCAAACCCCAACGCCAAACCCCAAAGCGTTTCCTTCTTCTGACCCCAACGCCAAACCCCAGCGCCAAACCCCAACGCCAAACCCCAACGCCAAACCCCAACGCGTTTCCCTCTTCTGACCCCAACGCCAAATCCCAACACGTTTGCTTCTTCTGAACCCAACGCCAAACCCCAAGGCCAAACCCCTACGCGTTTGCATCTTCTGACCACAACGCCAAACCCCAACGCCAAAGCCCAACACCAAACACCAACGCCAAACCCCATTGCCAAACCCCAATGCGATTGCTTCTTCTGACCCCAACGCCAAACCCTAGCGCCAAACCCCAACGCCAAACCCCAACGCCAAACCCCAACGCGTTTCCTTCTTCTGACCCCAACGCCAAACCCCAGCGCCAAACCCCAACGCCAAACCCCAACGCCAAACCCCAACGCGTTTCCCTCTTCTGACCCCAACGCCAAATCCCAACACGTTTGCTTCTTCTGACCCCAACGCCAAACCCCAAGGCCAAACCCCTACGCGTTTGCATCTTCTGACCACAACGCCAAACCCCAACGCCAAACCCCAACACCAAACACCAACGCCAAACCCCATTGCCAAACCCCAACACCAAACACCAACGCCAAACCCCAACGCCAAACCCCAACGCCAAACCCCAACGCGTTTGCTTCTTCTGACCCCAACGCCAAAACCCAACGATAAACCCCAACGCCAAAACCCAACGCCAAACCCCAACGCGTTTGCGTCTTCTGACCCCAACGCCAAACCCCAATGCCAAACCCCAACGCGTTTGCGTCTTCTGACCACAAAGCCAAATCCCAACGCCAAACCCCACCGCGTTTGCGTCTTCTGTCCCCAACGCCAAACCCCAACACGTCTCTTTCTTTTCACCCCAACGCCAAACCCCAATGCCAAACCCCAACGCGTTTGCTTCTTCTGACCCCAACGCCAAACCCCAACACCAAACCCCAAAGCCAAACCCCAACGCCAAACCCCACCGCAAAACTCCAACGAGTTTGCGTCTTCTGACCCCAACGCCAAACCCCAACGCCAAACCACAACGCCTAACCCCAACGCCTAACCCCAACGCCAAACCCCAACGCCAAACCCCAACGCCAAACCCCAATGCCAAACACCAACGCGTTTGCCTCTTCTGACCCCAACGCGAAACCCTAATGCCTAACCTCAACGCGTTTGCGTCTTCTGACCCCAACGCGAAACTCCAGCGCCAAACCCCAACGTGTTCGCGTCTTCTGACCCCAAGGCTATATGCCAACGCCAAACGCCAACGCGTTTGCGTCTCCTGACCCCAACGCCAAACCCAACCCGTTTCCGTCTTCTGACCCCAACGCCAAACCCCATTGCCAAACCCCAACGCCAAACCCCAATGCCAAACCCCAACGCGTTTGCGTCTTCTGACCCCAACGCCAAACTCCAACGCCAAACCCCAATGCGTTTCCGTCTTCTGACCCCAACGCCAAACCCCAGCGCCAAACCCCAACGCGTTTGCTTTTTCTGACCCCAACGCCAAACCCCAAGGCCAAACCCCAATGCGTTTGTGTCTTCTAACCCCAACGCCAAACCCCAACGCGTTTGCATCTTCTGATCCCAATGCCAAATCCCAACGCCAAACTACAACGCCAAACCTTAACGCCTTTGCTTCTTCTGACCCCAACGCCAAATCACAACGCAAAACCCCAAAGTGTTTGCGTCTTCTGAACCCAACGCCAAATCTCAACGCCAAAATACAACGCCAAACACCAATGCCAAAAACCTAAGCCAAACCACAACACGTTTGCTTCTTCTGACTCCAACGCCAAACCCCAACGCCAAACCCCAACACCAAACACCAACGCCAAACCCCATTGCCAAACCCCAACGCCAAACCCCAACGCCAAACCCCAACGCCAAACCCCAACGCGTTTGCTTCTTCTGACCCCAACGCCAAAACCCAATGATAAACCCCAACGCCAAAACACAACGCCAAACCCCAACGCGTTTGCGTCTTCTGACCCCAACGCCAAACCCCAATGCCAAACCCCAACGCGTTTGCTTCTTCTGACCCCAACGCCAAACCCCAGCGCAAACTCCACCGCCAAACTCCACCGCCAAACTCCACCGCCAAACTCCAACGAGTTTGCGTCTTCTGACCCCAACGCCAAACCCCAACGCCAAACCCCAACGCGTTTGCTTCTTCTGCCCCAACGCCAAACCCTAAAGCCAAACCCAACGCCAAACCCCAACGCCAAACCCCAACGCCAAACCCCAACGCGTTTGCATCTTCTGATCCCAATGCCAAATCCCAACGCCAAACTCCAACGCTAAACCTTAACGCGTTTGCTTCTTCTGACCCCAACACCAAATCACAACGCAAAACCCCAAAGTTTTTGCGTCTTCTGAACCCAACGCCAAATCTCAACGCCAAAATACAACGCCAAACACCAATGCCAAACACCAAAGCCAAACCACAACGCGTTTGCTTCTTCTGACTCCAACGCCAAACCCCAACGCCAAACCCCATTGCCAAACCCCAACGCCAAACCCCAACGCCAAACCCCAACGCGTTTGCTTCTTCTGACCCCAACGCCAAAACCCAACGATAAACCCCAACGCCAAAACCCAACGCCAAACCCCAACGCGTTTGCGTCTTCTGACCACAACGCCAAATCCCAACGCCAAACCCCACCGCGTTTGCGTCTTCTGTCCCCAACGCCAAACCCCAACACGTCTCTTTCTTTTCACCCCAACGCCAAACCCCAATGCCAAACCCCAACGCGTTTGCTTCTTCTGACCCCAACGCCAAACCCCAACGCCAAACCCCAACGCCAAACCCCAACGAGTTTGCGTCTTCTGACCCCAATGCCAAACCCAACTCGTTTCCGTCTTCTGACCCCAATGCCAAACCCCAACGCCAAACCCCAACTCGTTTGGTTTTTCTGACCCCAACACCAAACCCCAAGGCCAAACCCCAACGCGTTTGTGTCTTCTAACCCCAACGCCAAACCCCAACGCGTTTGCATCTTCTGATCCCAATGCCAAATCCCAATGCCAAACTACAACGCCAAACCTTAACGCCTTTGCTTCTTCTGACCCCAACGCCAAATCACAACGCAAAACCCCAAAGTGTTTGCGTCTTCTGAACCCAACGCCAAATCTCAACGCCAAAATACAACGCCAAACACCAATGCCAAAAACCTAAGCCAAACCACAACACGTTTGCTTCTTCTGACCCCAACGCCAAACCCCAACGCCAAACCCCAACGCCAAACCCCAAAGCGTTTGCTTCTTCTGACCCCAACGCCAAACCCCAACGCCAAACCCCAACGCCAAACCCCAACGCCAAACACCAACGCGTTTGCGTCTTCTGACCCCAACGCCAAACCCCAATGCCAAACCCCAACGCGTTTGCTTCTTCTGACCCCAACGCCAAACCCCAACGCCAAACTCCACCGCCAAACTCCACCGCCAAACACCACTGCCAAACTCCAACGAGTTTGCGTCTTCTGACCCCAACGCCAAACCCCAACGCCAAACCCCAACACCAAACACCAACGCCAAACCCCATTGCCAAACGCCAACGCCAAACCCCAACGCGTTTCCTTCTTCTGACCCCAACGCCAAAACCCAATGATAAACCCCAACGCCAAAACCCAACGCCAAACCCCAACGCGTTGCGTCTTCTGACCCCAACGCCAAACCCCAATGCCAAACCCCAACGCGTTTGCTTCTTCTGACCCCAACGCCAAACCCCAGCGCCAAACTCCACCGCCAAACTCCACCGCCAAACTCCACCACCAAACTCCAACGAGTTTGCGTCTTCTGACCCCAACGCCAAACCCCAACGCCAAACCCCAACGCCAAACCCCAACGCGTTTGCTTCTTCTGCCCCAACGCCAAACCCTAAAGCCAAACCCAATGCCAAACCCCAACGCCAAACCCCAACGCGTTTGCATCTTCTGATCCCAATGCCAAATCCCAACGCCAAACTCCAACGCTAAACCTTAACGCGTTTGCTTCTTCTGACCCCAACACCAAATCACAACGCAAAACCCCAAAGTTTTTGCGTCTTCTGAACCCAACGCCAAATCTCAACGCCAAAATACAACGCCAAACACCAATGCCAAACACCAAAGCCAAACCACAACGCGTTTGCTTCTTCTGACTCCAACGCCAAACCCCAACGCCAAACCCCATTGCCAAACCCCAACGCCAAACCCCAACGCCAAACCCCAACGCGTTTGCTTCTTCTGACCCCAACGCCAAAACCCAACGATAAACCCCAACGCCAAAACCCAACGCCAAACCCCAACGCGTTTGCGTCTTCTGTCCCCAACGCCAAACCCCAACACGTCTCTTTCTTTTCACCCCAACGCCAAACCCCAATGCCAAACCCCAACGCGTTTGCTTCTTCTGACCCCAACGCCAAACCCCAACGCCAAACACCAACGCCAAACCCCAAAGCCAAACCCCAACGCCAAACCCCAACGCCAAACCCCAACGAGTTTGCGTCTTCTGACCCCAACGCCAAACCCCAACGCCAAACCCCAACGCCTAACCCCAACGCCTAACCCCAACGCCTAACCCCAACGCCAAACCCCAACGCCAAACCCCAACGCCAAACCCCAATTGCAAACACCAACGCGTTTGCCTCTTCTGACCCCAACGTTAAACCCTAATGCCTAACCTCAACGCGTTTGCGTCTTCTGACCCCAAGGCTATATGCCAACGCCAAACCCCAACGCGTTTGCGTCTCCTGACCCCAAGGCCAGACCCAACCCGTTTCCGTCTTCTGACCCCATTGCCAAACCCCAACGCCAAACCCCATTGCCAAACCCCAACGCCAAACCCCAACGCGTTTGCTTGTTCTGACCCCAACGCCAAAACCCAACGATAAACCCCAACGCCAAAACCCAACGCCAAACCCCAACGCGTTTGTGTCTTCTGACCCCAACGCCAAACTCCAACGCCAAACCCCAATGCGTTTCCGTCTTCTGACCCCAACGCCAAATCCCAAGGCCAAACACCAACGCGTTTGTGTCTTCTAACCCCAACGCCAAACCCCAACGCGTTTGCATCTTCTGATCCCAATGCCAAATCCCAATGCCAAACCCCAACACCTAACCCCAACGCCAAACCCCAACGCCAAACCCCAACGCGTTTGCGTCTTCTGACCCCAACGCCAAACCCCAACGCCAAACCCCAACGCGTTTGCTTCTTCTGACCCCAACGCCAAACCCCAACGCCAAACCCCAACGCGTTTGCTTCTTCTGACCCCAACGCCAAACCCCAACGCCAAACCCCAACACCAAACCCCAACGCCAAACCCCAACGCCAAACCCCAACGCCAAACCCCAACGCCAAACCCCAACGCGTTTGCTTCTTCTGACCCCAACGCCAAAACCCAACGATAAACCCCAACGCCAAAACCCAACGCCAAACCCCAACGCGTTTGCGTCTTCTAACCACAACGCCAAACCCCAACGCCAAACCCCAATGCGTTTGCGTCTTCTGTCCCCAACGCCAAACCCCAACACGTCTCTTTCTTTTGACCCCAACGCCAAACCCCAATGCCAAACCCCAACGCGTTTGCTTCTTCTGACCCCAACGCCAAACCCCAACGCCAAACCCCAACACCAAACCCCAACGCCTAACCCCAACGCCTAACCCCAACGCCTAACCCCACCGCAAAACTCCAATGAGTTTGCGTCTTCTGACCCCAGCGCCAAACCCCAACGCCAAACCCCAACACCTAACCCCAACGCCAAACCCCAACGCCAAACCCCAACGCCAAACCCCAACGCGTTTGCTTCTTCTGACCCCAACGCCAAACCCCAGCGCCAAACCCCAACGCCAAACCCCAACGCCAAACCCCAACGCGTTTCCCTCTTCTGACCCCAACGCCAAATCCCAACACGTTTGCTTCTTCTGACCCCAACGCCAAACCCCAAGGCCAAACCCCTACGCGTTTGCATCTTCTGACCACAACGCCAAACCCCAACGCCAAACCCCAACGCCAAACCGCAACGCCAAACCCCAACGCGTTTGCCTCTTCTGACCCCAACGCGAAACCCTAATGCCTAACCTCAACGCGTTTGCGTCTTGTGACCCCAACGCGAAACTCCAGCGCCACACCCCAACGTGTTCGCGTCTTCTGACCCCAAGGCCATACGCCAACGCCAAACCCCAACGCCAAACCCCATTGCCAAACCCCAACGCCAAACCCCAACGCCAAACCCCAACGCGTTTGCTTCTTCTGACCCCAACGCCAAAACCCAACGATAAACCCCAACGCCAAAACCCAACGCCAAACCCCAACGCGTTTGCGTCTTCTGACCCCAACGCCAAACTCCAACGCCAAACCCCAATGCGTTTCCGTCTTCTGACCCCAACGCCAAACCCCAGCGCCAAACCCCAACGCGTTTGCTTCTTCTGACCCCAACGCCAAATCACAACGCAAAACCCCAAAGTGTTTGCGTCTTCTGAACCCAACGCCAAATCTCAACGCCAAAATACAACGCCAAACACCAATGCCAAACACCAAAGCCAAACCACAACGCGTTTGCTTCTTCTGACTCCAACGCCAAACCCCAACGCCAAACCCCATTGCCAAACCCCAACGTCAAACCCCAACGCCAAACCCCAACGCGTTTGCTTCTTCTGACCCCAACGCCAAAACCCAACGATAAACCCCAACGCCAAAACCCAACGCCAAACCCCAACGCGTTTGCGTCTTCTGACCACAACGCCAAATCCCAACGCCAAACCCCACCGCGTTTGCGTCTTCTGTCCCCAACGCCAAACCCCAACACGTCTCTTTCTTTTCACCCCAACGCCAAACCCCAATGCCAAACCCCAACGCGTTTGCTTCTTCTGACCCCAACGCCAAACCCCAACGCCAAACCCCAACGCCAAACCCCAAAGCCAAACCCCAACGCCAAAACCCAACGCCAAACCCCAACGAGTTTGCGTCTTCTGACCCCAACGCCAAACCCCAACGCCAAACCCCAACGCCTAACCCCAACGCCTAACCCCAACGCCTAACCCCAACGCCAAACCCCAACGCCAAACCCCAACGCCAAACCCCAACGCCAAACCCCAACGCCAAACCCCAATGCCAAACACCAACGCGTTTGCCTCTTCTGACCCCAACGCGAAACCCTAATGCCTAACCTCAACGCGTTTGCGTCTTCTGACCCCAACGCGAAACTCCAGCGCCAAACCCCAACGTGTTCGCGTCTTCTGACCCCAAGGCTATATGCCAACGCCAAACCCCAACGCGTTTGCGTCTCCTGACCCCAACGCCAGACCCAACCCGTTTCCGTCTTCTGACCCCAACACCAAACACCAACGCCAAACCCCATTGCCAAACCCCAACGCCAAACCCCAACGCGTTTGCTTGTTCTGACCCCAACGCCAAAACCCAACGATAAACCCCAACGCCAAAACCCAACGCCAAACCCCAACGCGTTTGCGTCTTCTGACCCCAACGCCAAAATCCAACGCCAAACCCCAATGCGTTTCCGTCTTCTGACCCCAACGCCAAATCCCAAGGCGAAACCCCAACGCGTTTGTGTCTTCTAACCCCAACGCCAAACCCCAACGCGTTTGCATCTTCTGATCCCAATGCCAAATCCCAATGCCAAACCCCAACACCTAACCCCAACGCCAAACCCCAACGCCAAACCCCAACGCCAAACCCCAATGCCAAACCCCAACGCGTTTGCGTCTTCTGACCCCAACGCCAAACCCCAACGCCAAACCCCAACAGCAAACACCAACGCCAAACCCCAACGCCAAACCCCAACGCCAAACCCCAACGCCAAACCCCAACGCGTTTGCTTCTTCTGACCCCAACGCCAAAACCCAACGATAAACCCCAACGCGTTTGCGTCTTCTGACCACAACGCCAAACCCCAACGCCAAACCCCAATGCGTTTGCGTCTTCTGTCCCCAACGCCAAACCCCAACGCCAAACCCCAATGCGTTTGCGTCTTCTGTCCCCAACGCCAAACCCCAACACGTCTCTTTCTTTTGACCCCAACGCCAAACCCCAATGCCAAACCCCAACGCGTTTGCTTCTTCTGACCCCAACGCCAAACCCCAACGCCAAACCCCAACACCAAACCCCAACGCCTAACCCCAACGCCTAACCCCAACGCCTAACCCCACCGCAAAACTCCAATGAGTTTGCGTCTTCTGACCCCAGTGCCAAACCCCAACGCCAAACCCCAACACCTAACCCCAACGCCTAACCCCAACGCCTAACCCCACCGCAAAACTCCAATGAGTTTGCGTCTTCTGACCCCAGCGCCAAACCCCAACGCCAAACCCCAACACCTAACCCCAACGCCAAACCCCAACGCCAAACCCCAACGCCAAACCCCAACGCGTTTGCTTCTTCTGACCCCAACGCCAAACCCCAGCGCCAAACCCCAACGCCAAACCCCAACGCCAAACCCCAACGCGTTTCCCTCTTCTGACCCCAACGCCAAATCCCAACACGTTTGCTTCTTCTGACCCCAACGCCAAACCCCAAGGCCAAACCCCTACGCGTTTGCATCTTCTGACCACAACGCCAAACCCCAACGCCAAACCCCAAAGCCAAACCGCAACGCCAAACCCCAACGCGTTTGCCTCTTCTGACCCCAACGCGAAACCCTAATGCCTAACCTCAACGCGTTTGCGTCTTGTGACCCCAACGCGAAACTCCAGCGCCACACCCCAACGTGTTCGCGTCTTCTGACCCCAAGGCCATACGCCAACGCCAAACCCCAACGCCAAACCCCAACGCGTTTGCGTCTCCTGACCCCAACGCCAAACCCAACCCGTTTCCGTCTTCTGACCCCAATGCCAAACCCCAACGCCAAACCCCAACACCAAACACCAACGCCAAACCCCATTGCCAAACCCCAACGCCAAACCCCAACGCCAAACCCCAACGCGTTTGCTTCTTCTGACCCCAACGCCAAAACCCAACGATAAACCCCAACGCCAAAACCCAACGCCAAACCCCAACGCGTTTGCGTCTTCTGACCCCAACGCCAAACTCCAACGCCAAACCCCAATGCGTTTCCGTCTTCTGACCCCAACGCCAAACCCCAGCGCCAAACCCCAACGCGTTTGCTTCTTCTGACCCCAACGCCAAATCACAACGCAAAACCCCAAAGTGTTTGCGTCTTCTGAACCCAACGCCAAATCTCAACGCCAAAATACAACGCCAAACACCAATGCCAAACACCAAAGCCAAACCACAACGCGTTTGCTTCTTCTGACTCCAACGCCAAACCCCAACGCCAAACCCCAACGCCAAACCCCAAAGCCAAACCCCAACGCCAAAACCCAACGCCAAACCCCAACGAGTTTGCGTCTTCTGACCCCAACGCCAAACCCCAACGCCAAACCCCAACGCCTAACCCCAACGCCTAACCCCAACGCCTAACCCCAACGCCTAACCCCAACGCCAAACCCCAACGCCAAACCCCAACGCCAAACCCCAACGCCAAACCCCAACGCCAAACCCCAATGCCAAACACCAACGCGTTTGCCTCTTCTGACCCCAACGCGAAACCCTAATGCCTAACCTCAACGCGTTTGCGTCTTCTGACCCCAACGCGAAACTCCAGCGCCAAACCCCAACGTGTTCGCGTCTTCTGACCCCAAGGCTATATGCCAACGCCAAACCCCAACGCGTTTGCGTCTCCTGACCCCAACGCCAGACCCAACCCGTTTCCGTCTTCTGACCCCAACACCAAACACCAACGCCAAACCCCATTGCCAAACCCCAACGCCAAACCCCAACGCGTTTGCTTGTTCTGACCCCAACGCCAAAACCCAACGATAAACCCCAACGCCAAAACCCAACGCCAAACCCCAACGCGTTTGCGTCTTCTGACCCCAACGCCAAAATCCAACGCCAAACCCCAATGCGTTTCCGTCTTCTGACCCCAACGCCAAATCCCAAGGCGAAACCCCAACGCGTTTGTGTCTTCTAACCCCAACGCCAAACCCCAACGCGTTTGCATCTTCTGATCCCAATGCCAAATCCCAATGCCAAACCCCAACACCTAACCCCAACGCCAAACCCCAACACCAAACCCCAACGCCAAACCCCAATGCCAAACCCCAACGCGTTTGCGTCTTCTGACCCCAACGCCAAACCCCAACGCCAAACCCCAACAGCAAACACCAACGCCAAACCCCAACGCCAAACCCCAACGCCAAACCCCAACGCCAAACCCCAACGCGTTTGCTTCTTCTGACCCCAACGCCAAAACCCAACGATAAACCCCAACGCGTTTGCGTCTTCTGACCACAACGCCAAACCCCAACGCCAAACCCCAATGCGTTTGCGTCTTCTGTCCCCAACGCCAAACCCCAACGCCAAACCCCAATGCGTTTGCGTCTTCTGTCCCCAACGCCAAACCCCAACACGTCTCTTTCTTTTGACCCCAACGCCAAACCCCAATGCCAAACCCCAACGCGTTTGCTTCTTCTGACCCCAACGCCAAACCCCAACGCCAAACCCCAACACCAAACCCCAACGCCTAACCCCAACGCCTAACCCCAACGCCTAACCCCACCGCAAAACTCCAATGAGTTTGCGTCTTCTGACCCCAGTGCCAAACCCCAACGCCAAACCCCAACACCTAACCCCAACGCCTAACCCCAACGCCTAACCCCACCGCAAAACTCCAATGAGTTTGCGTCTTCTGACCCCAGCGCCAAACCCCAACGCCAAACCCCAACACCTAACCCCAACGCCAAACCCCAACGCCAAACCCCAACGCCAAACCCCAACGCGTTTGCTTCTTCTGACCCCAACGCCAAACCCCAGCGCCAAACCCCAACGCCAAACCCCAACGCCAAACCCCAACGCGTTTCCCTCTTCTGACCCCAACGCCAAATCCCAACACGTTTGCTTCTTCTGACCCCAACGCCAAACCCCAAGGCCAAACCCCTACGCGTTTGCATCTTCTGACCACAACGCCAAACCCCAACGCCAAACCCCAACGCCAAACCGCAACGCCAAACCCCAACGCGTTTGCCTCTTCTGACCCCAACGCGAAACCCTAATGCCTAACCTCAACGCGTTTGCGTCTTGTGACCCCAACGCGAAACTCCAGCGCCACACCCCAACGTGTTCGCGTCTTCTGACCCCAAGGCCATACGCCAACGCCAAACCCCAACGCCAAACCCCAACGCGTTTGCGTCTCCTGACCCCAACGCCAAACCCAACCCGTTTCCGTCTTCTGACCCCAATGCCAAACCCCAACGCCAAACCCCAACACCAAACACCAACGCCAAACCCCATTGCCAAACCCCAACGCCAAACCCCAACGCCAAACCCCAACGCGTTTGCTTCTTCTGACCCCAACGCCAAAACCCAACGATAAACCCCAACGCCAAAACCCAACGCCAAACCCCAACGCGTTTGCGTCTTCTGACCCCAACGCCAAACTCCAACGCCAAACCCCAATGCGTTTCCGTCTTCTGACCCCAACGCCAAACCCCAGCGCCAAACCCCAACGCGTTTGCTTCTTCTGACCCCAACGCCAAATCACAACGCAAAACCCCAAAGTGTTTGCGTCTTCTGAACCCAACGCCAAATCTCAACGCCAAAATACAACGCCAAACACCAATGCCAAACACCAAAGCCAAACCACAACGCGTTTGCTTCTTCTGACTCCAACGCCAAACCCCAACGCCAAACCCCATTGCCAAACCCCAACGTCAAACCCCAACGCCAAACCCCAACGCGTTTGCTTCTTCTGACCCCAACGCCAAAACCCAACGATAAACCCCAACGCCAAAACCCAACGCCAAACCCCAACGCGTTTGCGTCTTCTGACCACAACGCCAAATCCCAACGCCAAACCCCACCGCGTTTGCGTCTTCTGTCCCCAACGCCAAACCCCAACACGTCTCTTTCTTTTCACCCCAACGCCAAACCCCAATGCCAAACCCCAACGCGTTTGCTTCTTCTGACCCCAACGCCAAACCCCAACGCCAAACCCCAACGCCAAACCCCAAAGCCAAACCCCAACGCCAAAACCCAACGCCAAACCCCAACGAGTTTGCGTCTTCTGACCCCAACGCCAAACCCCAACGCCAAACCCCAACGCCTAACCCCAACGCCTAACCCCAACGCCTAACCCCAACGCCAAACCCCAACGCCAAACCCCAACGCCAAACCCCAACGCCAAAACCCAACGCCAAACCCCAACGCGTTTGCGTCTTCTGACCCCAACGCCAAAATCCAACGCCAAACCCCAATGCGTTTCCGTCTTCTGACCCCAACGCCAAATCCCAAGGCGAAACCCCAACGCGTTTGTGTCTTCTAACCCCAACGCCAAACCCCAACGCGTTTGCATCTTCTGATCCCAATGCCAAATCCCAATGCCAAACCCCAACACCTAACCCCAACGCCAAACCCCAACACCAAACCCCAACGCCAAACCCCAACGCCAAACCCCAACGCGTTTGCGTCTTCTGACCCCAACGCCAAACCCCAACGCCAAACCCCAACAGCAAACACCAACGCCAAACCCCAACGCCAAACCCCAACGCCAAACCCCAACGCCAAACCCCAACGCGTTTGCTTCTTCTGACCCCAACGCCAAAACCCAACGATAAACCCCAACGCGTTTGCGTCTTCTGACCACAACGCCAAACCCCAACGCCAAACCCCAATGCGTTTGCGTCTTCTGTCCCCAACGCCAAACCCCAACGCCAAACCCCAATGCGTTTGCGTCTTCTGTCCCCAACGCCAAACCCCAACACGTCTCTTTCTTTTGACCCCAACGCCAAACCCCAATGCCAAACCCCAACGCGTTTGCTTCTTCTGACCCCAACGCCAAACCCCAACGCCAAACCCCAACACCAAACCCCAACGCCTAACCCCAACGCCTAACCCCAACGCCTAACCCCACCGCAAAACTCCAATGAGTTTGCGTCTTCTGACCCCAGTGCCAAACCCCAACGCCAAACCCCAACACCTAACCCCAACGCCTAACCCCAACGCCTAACCCCACCGCAAAACTCCAATGAGTTTGCGTCTTCTGACCCCAGCGCCAAACCCCAACGCCAAACCCCAACACCTAACCCCAACGCCAAACCCCAACGCCAAACCCCAACGCCAAACCCCAACGCGTTTGCTTCTTCTGACCCCAACGCCAAACCCCAGCGCCAAACCCCAACGCCAAACCCCAACGCCAAACCCCAACGCGTTTCCCTCTTCTGACCCCAACGCCAAATCCCAACACGTTTGCTTCTTCTGACCCCAACGCCAAACCCCAAGGCCAAACCCCTACGCGTTTGCATCTTCTGACCACAACGCCAAACCCCAACGCCAAACCCCAACGCCAAACCGCAACGACAAACCCCAACGCGTTTGCCTCTTCTGACCCCAACGCGAAACCCTAATGCCTAACCTCAACGCGTTTGCGTCTTGTGACCCCAACGCGAAACTCCAGCGCCACACCCCAACGTGTTCGCGTCTTCTGACCCCAAGGCCATACGCCAACGCCAAACCCCAACGCCAAACCCCAACGCGTTTGCGTCTCCTGACCCCAACGCCAAACCCAACCCGTTTCCGTCTTCTGACCCCAATGCCAAACCCCAACGCCAAACCCCAACACCAAACACCAACGCCAAACCCCATTGCCAAACCCCAACGCCAAACCCCAACGCCAAACCCCAACGCGTTTGCTTCTTCTGACCCCAACGCCAAAACCCAACGATAAACCCCAACGCCAAAACCCAACGCCAAACCCCAACGCGTTTGCGTCTTCTGACCCCAACGCCAAACTCCAACGCCAAACCCCAATGCGTTTCCGTCTTCTGACCCCAACGCCAAACCCCAGCGCCAAACCCCAACGCGTTTGCTTCTTCTGACCCCAACGCCAAATCACAACGCAAAACCCCAAAGTGTTTGCGTCTTCTGAACCCAACGCCAAATCTCAACGCCAAAATACAACGCCAAACACCAATGCCAAACACCAAAGCCAAACCACAACGCGTTTGCTTCTTCTGACTCCAACGCCAAACCCCAACGCCAAACCCCATTGCCAAACCCCAACGTCAAACCCCAACGCCAAACCCCAACGCGTTTGCTTCTTCTGACCCCAACGCCAAAACCCAACGATAAACCCCAACGCCAAAACCCAACGCCAAACCCCAACGCGTTTGCGTCTTCTGACCACAACGCCAAATCCCAACGCCAAACCCCACCGCGTTTGCGTCTTCTGTCCCCAACGCCAAACCCCAACACGTCTCTTTCTTTTCACCCCAACGCCAAACCCCAATGCCAAACCCCAACGCGTTTGCTTCTTCTGACCCCAACGCCAAACCCCAACGCCAAACCCCAACGCCAAACCCCAAAGCCAAACCCCAACGCCAAAACCCAACGCCAAACCCCAACGAGTTTGCGTCTTCTGACCCCAACGCCAAACCCCAACGCCAAACCCCAACGCCTAACCCCAACGCCTAACCCCAACGCCTAACCCCAACGCCAAACCCCAACGCCAAACCCCAACGCCAAACCCCAACGCCAAAACCCAACGCCAAACCCCAACGCGTTTGCGTCTTCTGACCCCAACGCCAAAATCCAACGCCAAACCCCAATGCGTTTCCGTCTTCTGACCCCAACGCCAAACCCCAAGGCGAAACCCCAACGCGTTTGTGTCTTCTAACCCCAACGCCAAACCCCAACGCGTTTGCATCTTCTGATCCCAATGCCAAATCCCAATGCCAAACCCCAACACCTAACCCCAACGCCAAACCCCAACACCAAACCCCAACGCCAAACCCCAACGCCAAACCCCAACGCGTTTGCGTCTTCTGACCCCAACGCCAAACCCCAACGCCAAACCCCAACAGCAAACACCAACGCCAAACCCCAACGCCAAACCCCAACGCCAAACCCCAACGCCAAACCCCAACGCGTTTGCTTCTTCTGACCCCAACGCCAAAACCCAACGATAAACCCCAACGCGTTTGCGTCTTCTGACCACAACGCCAAACCCCAACGCCAAACCCCAATGCGTTTGCGTCTTCTGTCCCCAACGCCAAACCCCAACGCCAAACCCCAATGCGTTTGCGTCTTCTGTCCCCAACGCCAAACCCCAACACGTCTCTTTCTTTTGACCCCAACGCCAAACCCCAATGCCAAACCCCAACGCGTTTGCTTCTTCTGACCCCAACGCCAAACCCCAACGCCAAACCCCAACACCAAACCCCAACGCCTAACCCCAACGCCTAACCCCAACGCCTAACCCCACCGCAAAACTCCAATGAGTTTGCGTCTTCTGACCCCAGTGCCAAACCCCAACGCCAAACCCCAACACCTAACCCCAACGCCTAACCCCAACGCCTAACCCCACCGCAAAACTCCAATGAGTTTGCGTCTTCTGACCCCAGCGCCAAACCCCAACGCCAAACCCCAACACCTAACCCCAACGCCAAACCCCAACGCCAAACCCCAACGCCAAACCCCAACGCGTTTGCTTCTTCTGACCCCAACGCCAAACCCCAGCGCCAAACCCCAACGCCAAACCCCAACGCCAAACCCCAACGCGTTTCCCTCTTCTGACCCCAACGCCAAATCCCAACACGTTTGCTTCTTCTGACCCCAACGCCAAACCCCAAGGCCAAACCCCTACGCGTTTGCATCTTCTGACCACAACGCCAAACCCCAACGCCAAACCCCAACGCCAAACCGCAACGACAAACCCCAACGCGTTTGCCTCTTCTGACCCCAACGCGAAACCCTAATGCCTAACCTCAACGCGTTTGCGTCTTGTGACCCCAACGCGAAACTCCAGCGCCACACCCCAACGTGTTCGCGTCTTCTGACCCCAAGGCCATACGCCAACGCCAAACCCCAACGCCAAACCCCAACGCGTTTGCGTCTCCTGACCCCAACGCCAAACCCAACCCGTTTCCGTCTTCTGACCCCAATGCCAAACCCCAACGCCAAACCCCAACACCAAACACCAACGCCAAACCCCATTGCCAAACCCCAACGCCAAACCCCAACGCCAAACCCCAACGCGTTTGCTTCTTCTGACCCCAACGCCAAAACCCAACGATAAACCCCAACGCCAAAACCCAACGCCAAACCCCAACGCGTTTGCGTCTTCTGACCCCAACGCCAAACCCCAGCGCCAAACCCCAACGCGTTTGCTTCTTCTGACCCCAACGCCAAATCACAACGCAAAACCCCAAAGTGTTTGCGTCTTCTGAACCCAACGCCAAATCTCAACGCCAAAATACAACGCCAAACACCAATGCCAAACACCAAAGCCAAACCACAACGCGTTTGCTTCTTCTGACTCCAACGCCAAACCCCAACGCCAAACCCCATTGCCAAACCCCAACGTCAAACCCCAACGCCAAACCCCAACGCGTTTGCTTCTTCTGACCCCAACGCCAAAACCCAACGATAAACCCCAACGCCAAAACCCAACGCCAAACCCCAACGCGTTTGCGTCTTCTGACCACAACGCCAAATCCCAACGCCAAACCCCACCGCGTTTGCGTCTTCTGTCCCCAACGCCAAACCCCAACACGTCTCTTTCTTTTCACCCCAACGCCAAACCCCAATGCCAAACCCCAACGCGTTTGCTTCTTCTGACCCCAACGCCAAACCCCAACGCCAAACCCCAACGCCAAACCCCAAAGCCAAACCCCAACGCCAAAACCCAACGCCAAACCCCAACGAGTTTGCGTCTTCTGACCCCAACGCCAAACCCCAACGCCAAACCCCAACGCCTAACCCCAACGCCTAACCCCAACGCCTAACCCCAACGCCTAACCCCAACGCCAAACCCCAACGCCAAACCCCAACGCCAAACCCCAACGCCAAACCCCAATGCCAAACACCAACGCGTTTGCCTCTTCTGACCCCAACGCGAAACCCTAATGCCTAACCTCAACGCGTTTGCGTCTTCTGACCCCAACGCGAAACTCCAGCGCCAAACCCCAACGTGTTCGCGTCTTCTGACCCCAAGGCTATATGCCAACGCCAAACCCCAACGCGTTTGCGTCTCCTGACCCCAACGCCAGACCCAACCCGTTTCCGTCTTCTGACCCCAACACCAAACACCAACGCCAAACCCCATTGCCAAACCCCAACGCCAAACCCCAACGCGTTTGCTTGTTCTGACCCCAACGCCAAAACCCAACGATAAACCCCAACGCCAAAACCCAACGCCAAACCCCAACGCGTTTGCGTCTTCTGACCCCAACGCCAAAATCCAACGCCAAACCCCAATGCGTTTCCGTCTTCTGACCCCAACGCCAAATCCCAAGGCGAAACCCCAACGCGTTTGTGTCTTCTAACCCCAACGCCAAACCCCAACGCGTTTGCATCTTCTGATCCCAATGCCAAATCCCAATGCCAAACCCCAACACCTAACCCCAACGCCAAACCCCAACACCAAACCCCAACGCCAAACCCCAACGCCAAACCCCAACGCGTTTGCGTCTTCTGACCCCAACGCCAAACCCCAACGCCAAACCCCAACAGCAAACACCAACGCCAAACCCCAACGCCAAACCCCAACGCCAAACCCCAACGCCAAACCCCAACGCGTTTGCTTCTTCTGACCCCAACGCCAAAACCCAACGATAAACCCCAACGCGTTTGCGTCTTCTGACCACAACGCCAAACCCCAACGCCAAACCCCAATGCGTTTGCGTCTTCTGTCCCCAACGCCAAACCCCAACGCCAAACCCCAATGCGTTTGCGTCTTCTGTCCCCAACGCCAAACCCCAACACGTCTCTTTCTTTTGACCCCAACGCCAAACCCCAATGCCAAACCCCAACGCGTTTGCTTCTTCTGACCCCAACGCCAAACCCCAACGCCAAACCCCAACACCAAACCCCAACGCCTAACCCCAACGCCTAACCCCAACGCCTAACCCCACCGCAAAACTCCAATGAGTTTGCGTCTTCTGACCCCAGTGCCAAACCCCAACGCCAAACCCCAACACCTAACCCCAACGCCAAATCCCAACGCCAAAACCCAACGCCAAACCCCAACGCCAAACCCCAACGCGACTGCTTCTTCTGACCCCAACGCCAAACCCTAGCGCCAAACCCCAACGCCAAACCCCAACGCGTTTGCTTCTTCTGACCCCAACGCCAAACCCCAGCGCCAAACCCCAACGCCAAACCCCAACGCCAAACCCCAACGCGTTTCCCTCTTCTGACCCCAACGCCAAATCCCAACACGTTTGCTTCTTCTGACCCCAACGCCAAAACCCAAGGCCAAACCCCTACGCGTTTGCATCTTCTGACCACAACGCCAAACCCCAACGCCAAACCCCAACGCCAAACCGCAACGCCAAACCCCAACGCGTTTGCCTCTTCTGACCCCAACGCGAAACCCTAATGCCTAACCTCAACGCGTTTGCGTCTTGTGACCCCAACGCGAAACTCCAGCGCCACACCCCAACGTGTTCGCGTCTTCTGACCCCAAGGCCATATGCCAACGCCAAACCCCAACGCGTTTGCGTCTCCTGACCCCAACGCCAAACCCAACCCGTTTCCGTCTTCTGACCCCAATGCCAAACCCCAACGCCAAACCCCAACACCAAACACCAACGCCAAACCCCATTGCCAAACCCCAACGCCAAACCCCAACGCCAAACCCCAACGCGTTTGCTTCTTCTGACCCCAACGCCAAAACCCAACGATAAACCCCAACGCCAAACCCCAACGCCAAACCCCAATGCGTTTCCGTCTTCTGACCCCAACGCCAAACCCCAGCGCCAAACCCCAACGCGTTTGCTTTTTCTGACCCCAACGCCAAACCCCAAGGCCAAACCCCAACGCGTTTGTGTCTTCTAACCCCAACGCCAAACCCCAACGCGTTTGCATCTTCTGATCCCAATGCCAAATCCCAACGCCAAACTACAACGCCAAACCTTAACGCCTTTGCTTCTTCTGACCCCAACGCCAAATCACAACGCAAAACCCCAAAGTGTTTGCGTCTTCTGAACCCAACGCCAAATCTCAACGCCAAAATACAACGCCAAACACCAATGCCAAAAACCTAAGCCAAACCACAACACGTTTGCTTCTTCTGACTCCAACGCCAAACCCCAACGCCAAACCCCAACACCAAACACCAACGCCAAACCCCATTGACAAACCCCAACGCCAAACACCAACGCTAAACCCCAACGCCAAACCCCAACGCCAAACCCCAACGCATTTGCTTCTTCTGATCCCAACGCCAAAACCCAACGATAAACCCCAACGCCAAAACCCAACGCCAAACCCCAACGCGTTTGCGTCTTCTGACCCCAACGCCAAACCCCAATGCCAAACCCCAACGCGTTTGCTTCTTCTGACCCCAACGCCAAACCCCAACGCCAAACTCCACCGCCAAACTCCACCGCCAAACTCCACCGCCAAACTCCAACGAGTTTGCGTCTTCTGACCCCAACGCCAAACCCCAACGCCAAACCCCAACGCGTTTGCTTCTTCTGCCCCAACGCCAAACCCTAAAGCCAAACCCAACGCCAAACCCCAACGCCAAACCCCAACGCCAAACCCCAACGCCAAACCCCAACGCGTTTGCATCTTCTGATCCCAATGCCAAATCCCAACGCCAAACTCCAACGCCAAACCTTAACGCGTTTGCTTCTTCTGACCCCAACACCAAATCACAACGCAAAACCCAAAAGTGTTTGCGTCTTCTGAACCCAACGCCAAATCTCAACGCCAAAATACAACGCCAAACACCAATGCCAAACACCAAAGCCAAACCACAACGCGTTTGCTTCTTCTGACTCCAACGCCAAACCCCAACGCCAAACCCCAACACCAAACACCAATGCCAAACCCCATTGCCAAACCCCAACGCCAAACCCCAACGCCAAACCCCAACGCGTTTGCTTCTTCTGACCCCAACGCCAAAACCCAACGATAAACCCCAACGCCAAAACCCAACGCCAAACCCCAACGCGTTTGCGTCTTCTGACCACAACGCCAAATCCCAACGCCAAACCCCACCGCGTTTGCGTCTTCTGTCCCCAACGCCAAACCCCAACACGTCTCTTTCTTTTCACCCCAACGCCAAACCCCAATGCCAAACCCCAACGCGTTTGCTTCTTCTGACCCCAACGCCAAACCCCAACGCCAAACCCCAACACCAAACCCCAAAGCCAAACCCCAACGCCAAACCCCACCGCAAAACTCCAACGAGTTTGCGTCTTCTGACCCCAACGCCAAACCCCAACGCCTAACCCCAACGCCTAACCCCAACGCCTAACCCCAACGCCAAACCTCAACGCCAAACCCCAACGCCAAACCCCAATGCCAAACACCAACGCGTTTGCCTCTTCTGACCCCAACGCGAAACCCTAATGCCTAACCTCAACGCGTTTGCGTCTTCTGACCCCAACGCGAAACTCCAGCGCCAAACCCCAACGCGTTTGCTTCTTCTGACCCCAACGCCAAAACCCAACGATAAACCCCAACGCCAAAACCCAACGCCAAACCCCAACGCGTTTGCGTCTTCTGACCCCAACGCCAAACCCAACCCGTTTCCGTCTTCTGACCCCAACGCCAAACCCCAACGCCAAACCCCAACGCCAAACACCAACGCCAAACCCCATTGCCAAACCCCAACGCCAAACCCCAACGCCAAACCCCAACGTGTTTGCTTCTTCTGACCCCAACGCCAAAACCCAACGATAAACCCCAACGCCAAAACCCAACGCCAAACCCCAACGCGTTTGCGTCTTCTGACCCCAACGCCAAACTCCAACGCCAAACCCCAATGCGTTTCCGTCTTCTGACCCCAACGCCAAACCCCAGCGCCAAACCCCAACGCGTTTGCTTTTTCTGACCCCAACGCCAAACCCCAAGGCCAAACCCCAACGCGTTTGTGTCTTCTAACCCCAACGCCAAACCCCAACGCGTTTGCATCTTCTGATCCCAATGCCAAATCCCAACGCCAAACTACAACGCCAAACCTTAACGCCTTTGCTTCTTCTGACCCCAACGCCAAATCACAACGCAAAACCCCAAAGTGTTTGCGTCTTCTGAACCCAACGCCAAATCTCAACGCCAAAATACGCCAAACACCAATGCAAAAAACCTAAGCCAAACCACAACACGTTTGCTTCTTCTGACTCCAACGCCAAACCCCAACGCCAAACCCCAACACCAAACACCAACGCCAAACCCCATTGCCAAACCCCAACGCCAAACACCAACGCTAAACCCCAACGCCAAACCCCAACGCCAAACCCCAACGCGTTTGCTTCTTCTGACCCCAACGCCAAAACCCAACGATAAACCCCAACGCCAAAACCCAACGCCAAACCCCAACGCGTTTGCGTCTTCTGACCCCAACGCCAAACCCCAATGCCAAACCCCAACGCGTTTGCTTCTTCTGACCCCAACGCCAAACCCCAACGCCAAACTCCACCGCCAAACTCCACCGCCAAACTCCACCGCCAAACTCCAACGAGTTTGCGTCTTCTGACCCCAACGCCAAACCCCAACGCCAAACCCCAACGCGTTTGCTTCTTCTGCCCCAACGCCAAACCCTAAAGCCAAACCCAACGCCAAACCCCAACGCCAAACCCCAACGCCAAACCCCAACGCGTTTGCATCTTCTGATCCCAATGCCAAATCCCAACGCCAAACTCCAACGCCAAACCTTAACGCGTTTGCTTCTTCTGACCCCAACACCAAATCACAACGCAAAACCCAAAAGTGTTTGCGTCTTCTGAACCCAACGCCAAATCTCAACGCCAAAATACAACGCCAAACACCAAAGCCAAACCACAACGCGTTTGCTTCTTCTGACTCCAACGCCAAACCCCAACGCCAAACCCCAACACCAAACACCAATGCCAAACCCCATTGCCAAACCCCAACGCCAAACCCCAACGCCAAACCCCAACGCGTTTGCTTCTTCTGACCCCAACGCCAAAACCCAACGATAAACCCCAACGCCAAAACCCAACGCCAAACCCCAACGCGTTTGCGTCTTCTGACCACAACGCCAAATCCCAACGCCAAACCCCACCGCGTTTGCGTCTTCTGTCCCCAACGCCAAACCCCAACACGTCTCTTTCTTTTCACCCCAACGCCAAACCCCAATGCCAAACCCCAACGCGTTTGCTTCTTCTGACCCCAACGCCAAACCCCAACGCCAAACCCCAACACCAAACCCCAAAGCCAAACCCCAACGCCAAACCCCACCGCAAAACTCCAACGAGTTTGCGTCTTCTGACCCCAACGCCAAACCCCAACGCCTAACCCCAACGCCTAACCCCAACGCCTAACCCCAACGCCAAACCTCAACGCCAAACCCCAACGCCAAACCCCAATGCCAAACACCAACGCGTTTGCCTCTTCTGACCCCAACGCGAAACCCTAATGCCTAACCTCAACGCGTTTGCGTCTTCTGACCCCAACGCGAAACTCCAGCGCCAAACCCCAACGTGTTCGCGTCTTCTGACCCCAAGGCTATATGCCAACGCCAAACCCCAACGCGTTTGCGTCTCCTGACCCCAACGCCAAACCCAACCCGTTTCCGTCTTCTGACCCCAACGCCAAACCCCAACGCCAAACCCCAACACCAAACACCAACGCCAAACCCCATTGCCAAACCCCAACGCCAAACCCCAACGCAAAACCCCAACGCCAAACACCAACGCCAAACCCCATTGCCAAACCCCAACGCCAAACCCCAACGCCAAACCCCAACGCGTTTGCTTCTTCTGACCCCAACGCCAAAACCCAACGATAAACCCCAACGCCAAAACCCAACGCCAAACCCCAACGCGTTTGCGTCTTCTGACCACAACGCCAAATCCCAACGCCAAACCCCACCGCGTTTGCGTCTTCTGTCCCCAACGCCAAACCCCAACACGTCTCTTTCTTTTCACCCCAACGCCAAACCCCAATGCCAAACCCCAACGCGTTTGCTTCTTCTGACCCCAACGCCAAACCCCAAAGCCAAACCCCAACGCCAAACCCCACCGCAAAACTCCAACGAGTTTGCGTCTTCTGACCCCAACGCCAAACCCCAACGCCAAACCCCAACGCCAAACCCCAACGCCAAACCCCAACGCCAAACCCCAATGCCAAACACCAACGCGTTTGCCTCTTCTGACCCCAACGCGAAACCCTAATGCCTAACCTCAACGCGTTTGCGTCTTCTGACCCCAACGCGAAACTCCAGCGCCAAACCCCAACGTGTTCGCGTCTTCTGACCCCAAGGCTATATGCCAACGCCAAACCCCAACGCGTTTGCGTCTCCTGACCCCAACGCCAAACCCAACCCGTTTCCATCTTCTGACCCCAACACCAAACACCAACGCCAAACGCCATTGCCAAACCCCAACGCCAAACCCCAACGCGTTTGCTTGTTCTGACCCCAACGCCAAAACCCAACGATAAACCCCAACGCCAAAACCCAACGCCAAACCCCAACGCGTTTGCGTCTTCTGACCCCAACGCCAAAGTCCAACGCCAAACCCCAACGCGTTTGCGTCTTCTGACCCCAACGCCAAACTCCAACGCCAAACCCCAATGCGTTTCCGTCTTCTGACCCCAACGCCAAACCCCAAGGCCAAACCCCAATGCGTTTGTGTCTTCTAACCCCAACGCCAAACCCCAAAGCGTTTGCATCTTCTGATCCCAATGCCAAAACCCAACGATAAACCCCAACGCCAAAACCCAACGCCAAACCCCAACGCGTTTGCGTCTTCTGACCCCAACGCCAAACTCCAACGCCAAACCCCAATGCGTTTCCGTCTTCTGACCCCAACGCCAAACCCCAGCGCCAAACCCCAACGCGTTTGCTTTTTCTGACCCCAACGCCAAACCCCAAGGCCAAACCCCAACGCGTTTGTGTCTTCTAACCCCAACGCCAAACCCCAACGCGTTTGCATCTTCTGATCCCAATGCCAAATCCCAACGCCAAACTACAACGCCAAACCTTAACGCCTTTGCTTCTTCTGACCCCAACGCCAAATCACAACGCAAAACCCCAAAGTGTTTGCGTCTTCTGAACCCAACGCCAAATCTCAACGCCAAAATACGCCAAACACCAATGCAAAAAACCTAAGCCAAACCACAACACGTTTGCTTCTTCTGACTCCAACGCCAAACCCCAACGCCAAACCCCAACACCAAACACCAACGCCAAACCCCATTGCCAAACCCCAACGCCAAACACCAACGCTAAACCCCAACGCCAAACCCCAACGCCAAACCCCAACGCGTTTGCTTCTTCTGACCCCAACGCCAAAACCCAACGATAAACCCCAACGCCAAAACCCAACGCCAAACCCCAACGCGTTTGCGTCTTCTGACCCCAACGCCAAACCCCAATGCCAAACCCCAACGCGTTTGCTTCTTCTGACCCCAACGCCAAACCCCAACGCCAAACTCCACCGCCAAACTCCACCGCCAAACTCCACCGCCAAACTCCAACGAGTTTGCGTCTTCTGACCCCAACGCCAAACCCCAACGCCAAACCCCAACGCGTTTGCTTCTTCTGCCCCAACGCCAAACCCTAAAGCCAAACCCAACGCCAAACCCCAACGCCAAACCCCAACGCCAAACCCCAACGCGTTTGCATCTTCTGATCCCAATGCCAAATCCCAACGCCAAACTCCAACGCCAAACCTTAACGCGTTTGCTTCTTCTGACCCCAACACCAAATCACAACGCAAAACCCAAAAGTGTTTGCGTCTTCTGAACCCAACGCCAAATCTCAACGCCAAAATACAACGCCAAACACCAATGCCAAACACCAAAGCCAAACCACAACGCGTTTGCTTCTTCTGACTCCAACGCCAAACCCCAACGCCAAACCCCAACACCAAACACCAATGCCAAACCCCATTGCCAAACCCCAACGCCAAACCCCAACGCCAAACCCCAACGCGTTTGCTTCTTCTGACCCCAACGCCAAAACCCAACGATAAACCCCAACGCCAAAACCCAACGCCAAACCCCAACGCGTTTGCGTCTTCTGACCACAACGCCAAATCCCAACGCCAAACCCCACCGCGTTTGCGTCTTCTGTCCCCAACGCCAAACCCCAACACGTCTCTTTCTTTTCACCCCAACGCCAAACCCCAATGCCAAACCCCAACGCGTTTGCTTCTTCTGACCCCAACGCCAAACCCCAACGCCAAACCCCAACACCAAACCCCAAAGCCAAACCCCAACGCCAAACCCCACCGCAAAACTCCAACGAGTTTGCGTCTTCTGACCCCAACGCCAAACCCCAACGCCTAACCCCAACGCCTAACCCCAACGCCTAACCCCAACGCCAAACCTCAACGCCAAACCCCAACGCCAAACCCCAATGCCAAACACCAACGCGTTTGCCTCTTCTGACCCCAACGCGAAACCCTAATGCCTAACCTCAACGCGTTTGCGTCTTCTGACCCCAACGCGAAACTCCAGCGCCAAACCCCAACGTGTTCGCGTCTTCTGACCCCAAGGCTATATGCCAACGCCAAACCCCAACGCGTTTGCGTCTCCTGACCCCAACGCCAAACCCAACCCGTTTCCGTCTTCTGACCCCAACGCCAAACCCCAACGCCAAACCCCAACACCAAACACCAACGCCAAACCCCATTGCCAAACCCCAACGCCAAACCCCAACGCAAAACCCCAACGCCAAACACCAACGCCAAACCCCATTGCCAAACCCCAACGCCAAACCCCAACGCCAAACCCCAACGCGTTTGCTTCTTCTGACCCCAACGCCAAAACCCAACGATAAACCCCAACGCCAAAACCCAACGCCAAACCCCAACGCGTTTGCGTCTTCTGACCACAACGCCAAATCCCAACGCCAAACCCCACCGCGTTTGCGTCTTCTGTCCCCAACGCCAAACCCCAACACGTCTCTTTCTTTTCACCCCAACGCCAAACCCCAATGCCAAACCCCAACGCGTTTGCTTCTTCTGACCCCAACGCCAAACCCCAAAGCCAAACCCCAACGCCAAACCCCACCGCAAAACTCCAACGAGTTTGCGTCTTCTGACCCCAACGCCAAACCCCAACGCCAAACCCCAACGCCAAACCCCAACGCCAAACCCCAACGCCAAACCCCAATGCCAAACACCAACGCGTTTGCCTCTTCTGACCCCAACGCGAAACCCTAATGCCTAACCTCAACGCGTTTGCGTCTTCTGACCCCAACGCGAAACTCCAGCGCCACACCCCAACGTGTTCGCGTCTTCTGACCCCAAGGCTATATGCCAACGCCAAACCCCAACGCGTTTGCGTCTCCTGACCCCAACGCCAAACCCAACCCGTTTCCATCTTCTGACCCCAACACCAAACACCAACGCCAAACGCCATTGCCAAACCCCAACGCCAAACCCCAACGCGTTTGCTTGTTCTGACCCCAACGCCAAAACCCAACGATAAACCCCAACGCCAAAACCCAACGCCAAACCCCAACGCGTTTGCGTCTTCTGACCCCAACGCCAAAGTCCAACGCCAAACCCCAACGCGTTTGCGTCTTCTGACCCCAACGCCAAACTCCAACGCCAAACCCCAATGCGTTTCCGTCTTCTGACCCCAACGCCAAACCCCAAGGCCAAACCCCAATGCGTTTGTGTCTTCTAACCCCAACGCCAAACCCCAACGCGTTTGCATCTTCTGATCCCAATGCCAAATCCCAACGCCAAACCCCAACGCCAAACCCCAACGCCAAACCCCAACGCCAAACCCCAACGCCAAACCCCAACGCGTTTGCGTCTTCTGACCCCAACGCCAAACCCCAACGCCAAACCCCAACGCGTTTGCTTCTTCCTACCCCAACGCCAAACCCCAACGCCAAACCCCAACACATTTGCTTCTTCTGACCCCAACACCAAACCCCAACGCGTTTGCTTCTTCTGACCCCAACGCCAAACCCCAACGCCAAACCCCAACGCGTTTGCTTCTTCTGACCCCAACGCCAAACCCCAACGCCAAACCCCAACGCGTTTGCTTCTTCTGACCCCAACGCCAAACCCCAACGCCAAACCCCAACACATTTGCTTCTTCTGACCCTAACACCAAACCCCAACGCGTTTGATTCTTCTGACCCCAACGCCAAACCCCGTTACGCCAAACCCCGTAAGCAACGTCGTTCGTTAAGAGCCGGCTAGAGAATGTTAACATCATGTTGATAGAACGCCAACAACTCCTTTAAGAATGTTTTTTTTTGCTATTCCCAATTACACCCCGTTACCCCCGATTATCCCCCAATTACTTCTTTTCTAGATTGCCTTATATTTTCTATCCAAGTTATTGATATATATCTTAAGATGGTTTTTATTCTTTAATGGTTGTTATATTTAACAAATTTAATTATCCATAGGGAGGGGGGAAATGTAGATAGTTAGGATCTGGCGGCCGGAAGATATCGTGCTGTACGGAAACATAGGGCCCCCCCCTCCTGACAGCCAATAGTGCCTAGTTTATGATGTAAGCAGACGTAAATGAGGTCATAAACCTAAGCTATATAACGCCATGTCACCCAGCAATAAACGCCATTTACCGTCCACCACATTGGTGTGAGTGAGCTGATGGCCCAAGCGGCCCGGGGAAGGCCGCCGTGCCGTTCCTGAGCCAGGTCGCCACGCCTCCGAAGGCAGCAGTAACCCCAAAAACATATAGTCAGTGTGTGATAGCTCTGAATCCATGTGCCCGCCTTCCAGAGGATGTTAATAAGCCATGAATTCCTCACCTTATTAATCCATAAAACAAACTGGATAACAGTCACAGTAGCCTTAGTTATAGGACCCATGTTTAGACAAGGGCCTGCAAATGGGAGAAATACAGCCACCACCACATGCCACACGAACCAGGATAAGCTAGCTCACATGATGCCACCTAACGAGGAATCTATATCCAACGCACAAGAACTGTTATTCCTTTTTCTCTCGATGCCCTCGGGCCCCACGTTGGGCACCAAAATCTGTCTTGGTTTGAAAGACAGGTGTCTGTGGAGGAAGGCAGTAGCCTCCCTTGAATTGGAAAGTGCAACCCCCTTCCCTCCAAATTATTATAATTTTGAAATTAACGGGCCTTCAGGCAAAGATATGGGGAATAGGAATAACAGTTCTTTACTAATATATGTATATATATATAACACAAGGCAGGGAAAAAACAAACAACCCACTGGTTTACACTGACAGAGTCAGGAATACAACCTGACACCCTGTTAGGGTGGCAGTAGCAGTCCGATAAGATGCTGGCTGCAGTCCTCCTGAAGTGATGGATGTAGTTCTGTGGAAGCAGCAATCAGGTAAAAGAGTCTGGTCTTCCTCCGAAGGTCCAGTGGTAGGGAGGTAGCTCTTGTCCTCTAGAACTCCAGTGGTGGGAAAAGCTCCTCTGGGAATCCAGTGGAAGAAGGCTGCTAGGGTGTTTGAGATCTCAGTTTTTATTTGGCATGGACTGCTTGGCTCTTACAGCGCGATTAGAATTTGGTACGCCGTGTAACTGCGGAGGTTTGATTTACAGAGGGACTGAAATGAGTTTACATTGGCTCATAAAGTGACCCATTGTCCCGTAATTGAAACATCTCTTTTGCTTGCCTCTCTCCTTTCTATCTATGAGGAGTTGAACAGCACTGTATACAGCAGCAGCAAGTAAGAACGCGATACCATTGATGCGTTCTATAACTTTAAGCATATCAGCTACTTGTGCATCTCTGGGTAGGGTACTTAAAGCTCTTTTTGTTGTATCATTAGCATTCTCAAAGGCAAACATTTTAAAACCCTTTTCCTTTATTCCCTCATCCAAATCTGGATGACTTCTAATAACCTGATATAAACAATCAATAAAAGAAGGAAAACTTTCTTGTGGACCCTGCTTAATAGTGGCAAAGGAATATACCTTTCCTGGTTCCCTGATTGAAATTATTGCTTGGTAAGCTAACCGCTGTGACAATTGTAATACCTCTCCTATAAAACCTTGTTGTAAAACCACGCTCTCAAAAGGACCTTGGCCTGTTAGCATTTGTGCTTGTACCCCATACAATGGATCCCCTTGCTGCCTTGGTCATGCAGCCTCCTGGTCACAGAGTTGTTGCCAGGCCTTGGAGAACATAAGCTGCTGAGAAGGGGACAAAAGAATGTTAGCAATCTGTTGCGAATCAAGTGGTAACAAAACACCTGCTGTAAAAATAGATTGTAATAATTGCTGAGTATAATTAGATTGAAGCCCATATTGTGATTCTGCTAAACGCGCTTTTTCAAGGATTTTCCAGTCAAATGGTTCCCATTTTCTACCTCCTGCCTGATCTGTAACGATAGGAAAGGCAGAAGGAAGAAAATTTCCTTCAATTAGGGCATCACGAATAACTCCTTTCCATCTTCGTCCTGCTTCTTGTTCATTTAATAGTGTATTTGACAATGAAGTAGTTGGCACAGGCATTTGCGACAAAGGCACTGATAGTGATGACGGTACAGCAAAAGGATTATGAGTCGCAGCGTTTTCTGGATTCTTCTTGTTGCTGTCCGCTGCGGTATTGAGTTCCGATAGTTTGTTTATGAGTTGCTGTAGGACTTCATCAAACAGTTCCTCTTTCTGCTTTTGTTTTGACATGATCCCTGGAGAAAGAGAGTCTTCCTGTAGGCGGGTCGTTGTGACATCGGGGATAAAGGCGGGATTCTAGGCGGGTCGTTGTGACCTCGGGATAAAGGCGGGATTCTACCGGTTCACGTACTTGTCCCTTTCCTTTGCCCACGCCCTCTTGTAGTTTTTCTGCGTTCTCCGCCGAGTCCCTTGTTACTGCGATCGGGTCGGCGCCGTTATGGCGCACCTCCTCCTCCGAGGGTGCAGTCCCCGCGGAGGCCCCACTAGCCCCCGAACTCACGCTCTGTGTCTGATCGGGGTGAGATTCCGTAGTCGTTTCACGACGAGGCGCGCACCTTCCTTTTCTCTCCTCCTGCCTGGTAGCCATGTGAGTCACCGCTTTTCCTCCGGCGGTGTGCTCGACCCCCCTGCAGGGTACTGCCCATCGGGGTGGGGGGTGGGGTGGGGGTGGGGGTGGAAATGGCGGCGCAAGCGGGAAGACCTCAGACCTGGGAGACATCTGGGGTTTCGTAAATACCGACGAACTCTCGACTGCATTAAGTCGTCTCACGGCAGCAGCCGCCACCAATAGTTCCATTTTATACTTTTTCAAACAGTTAGTTACTTCCCGCCACGGCGCCCCCAGCCTTTCTGCCGTTCGGTCCTTATCAATAACCGCATCCCATAACGAGTCCCCACATCTACGCCACTCGGACACATCAAACAATGTGCTTGAGTCCGAGAAATGTCCTTTTACATATCCCAAAGTATAAAGAGATATTAAAGTCTTTTTTCCAATATTTACACCCAGCTTTCCCAGAAAGCTTTCCAATAGTGATAAAGTTACTTCTTTTTCCATTATCTTACCGCGGTGTCAAGTTTCTTTTTTTTTTTTTTTTTTTTTTTTTTCTCCCAGCTTTCCCTGATGGGCCGCCTGTTTTCTCCAGCTTTCCGTGACGGGCCGCCTGTTTTCTTTTTTCCTTTTCTCCGCCGAGCTCCAACTCTGCTGCAGAGGTGAGCTTTTTCCTTAATTTCCCCAAACGTGAGTCCTGCTCATTCTTCGGGTCCCTGTTCGGGCGCCACTTGCGGAGACGGGAGTTGGAGAATCCACAAAAGACTCAATATGAGTTATATCAGGAAACTCATTTTATTGTGCAGATGCACTTTCTTATATAGCATAATTTTCCAAAGTCATCATGACTTGCAGTTTTTCATAAACTCTAGTTGTGCTATGCATACATCAGTCATCTACTTCTACCTATAACTTTACTATTAATACTGATGCGTTCCGCCTCATACGGATGTTAGCTTCTAATTCTTCTATTCTGACCCTCAAGGTCGAAGCGTCCTTGAGGCCTACTATATTAGTTTAGACAAACTGTTCAACAGAGTTTTCCCTGTGCAGGCCCTCTAGCATTCCATGCCTGTTTTCAGCGAGCTACGCTCCCACACTCTAAGAAGGCAGGGGAAGAACAATTTGCGAGGGTTTGTAGCGATAGGACGAGAGGTAATGGTTTTGAGCTACAAAAGGGTAGATTTAGGTTGGACATGAGGAAAAAGTTCTTTAATATGAGGGTGGTGGGTCACTGGAACAGGTTGCCCAGAGAGGTACCGGAAGCCCCATCCCTGCAAACATTCAAGGTCAGGCCTGACGGGGCTCTAAGCAACCCGACCTCGTTAGAGATGTCCCTGCTTGTTGTAGGGGGCTTGGACTAGACGGCCTTTAGAGGTCCCTTCCAACCCAATACATTCTAGGATTCTATGAAGCAGAGAGAGGAGGACAGGGGCAGGGAGTGGGACGTACAGGCAGAGAAAGGAAAAGCAGGTCAGGCAAGAAGCCAGAGAGATTGTGAAAAACAAGGAGGGATGCAGATCGGGACAAAGAAGCAGTGAATGAAAAAGCAGCCATGTGCTGCAGGACAGAGACAGAGGAAGGAACAAAGAGGGGCAGGGAGCAGGACAGAGGGAGAGCAAGAAAAACCAAAGGGGCAGGTAGAACAGCAGAACAAGAGAGGGGCTTGGAAACCAGAGAGGGACGAATAGGGAGCAGGGTACGAGAACAGACAGAAGAAGAAAGGTACAGGGAAGCAAAAGAGTGACGCCAGTGATGGAAGGAGGGAGGGCACAGGCACAGGGAGGGACCCGGATGCAGAAGAGGGGTGACACGGCCCCAAGGGCCCAGGACTCACTGCAGTTCCCGCTCTTGGTGCTGCTGGGAGGATCTTACTGTTCAGACACTTCTGTCTCTGCCTCTCTCAGCTCTTACAATATGAGGCTTCCTACATACACAGCTTCACGTGCGCACACACACACACACACTACACGGCTGTGCCGTGCTTTGGTTACGCACACAGACCCCGCGGTGCATGTTGCTGACCAGCTCTGCTGAGGACTACTCACAGGGACCCTTCCTCACGCGGAGAGGCCGGCTGTCTCTTGTCTGCAGCTGGGGGCAGCTCGCAGCCGGATCCCCTTCGTGTCCTTCTCCAGCCGCTTTTCCTTTTGCCCATCTCTTCAGCTCCAGCCTGAGCTGGATGCAGCTGACGACATCCCCAGGGCAGGAACAGACAACCGAGCCCCTGGCACGGCCTCTGGCAGAGGGAAAGAACCCTGACTGTCTCAGCCGGCCCCAGGCCGGAGCCCCTCCTGCTGCAGCCGCTCCTGCAGACCCCGCTCCTTCCCCGCACTCTGCTGAAGGCCCCTGGGTTAACAGAGCCCTGGGCCTGCCCGAGGCCCCGCTCGCCGCTGCCAGGACAGGCCGTGGGGCAGCCTGGGGCTGCGGGACTGGCCTCAGGGGAGGGGCCGGGGACGGGGCAGCTGCAGGGGGTAAGCGGGGCTGAGGTGGCTCAGGGGGGCTCTGGGAGTCGGGGTGCCCAGTGCCTGTGCTGGGGGGTCTGTCTCCTTCTCCTTCCCCTGCCCAGCTCTCAGGTCACTCCCGGGGATGACCCAGCCGGCCCGGCTCCGGCTTGGAGCTCCCACCCACCACCCCCAGGCAGTCAGCAGGCAGGAGACACTCCCTCACCCGCCCAAGGGCCTCGCTCACCTCAGGGGCAGCCCCAGCCCTCACCTCAGCCGGGCCACAGCTGGAGCAGAGCCTGCACCTCCCGGCACCAACATGGCCGCCCAGCAGCCCCTGCCCCAGGACTACAGCTCCCAGCATGCCCCGGGGCTTCTTCCTGCTGCCTGCCCCTGCAGGGACACTTCCCCCGGCCCGGCCCCGCCCCCGCGGGCCCCATGGCCCCTCCCCGGGGCACAGGCCCAGAGCAGGGCGGCAAACAGCCCCCAGAGCCTGAGGGCCAGCGGGAGGGGGGAGTGTGGGGCAGGGCGGCAGAGAGGGACCGAGCAGCCATGGCTTCCGGGGTGGGGGAGCAGGGGGAGCACGAGGGGCTGGGGCAGGCAGGCAGGAGGCTAAAAAAGATGGGGATGAGGAGCCAGAGTGAGGAAGAGGAAGAGGAAGAGAAGCAGCGCAACAGGCTGCAGGGCAGAAAGGGAACAGCTGGAAACCAGGGAGCCAGAGCCTGAGAGAAAGACAGTAAGACCAAAAATTTCGGCTGTGGGCAACTGCTGCCATTGCTTGAGCACTGCCCAGGAACTGCACGGCCAGGAGCCTCAAAATAGGGGCGGCCTGTGAAAGCCCTGCCCCGGGCCCGCTCCTGCACCCTGCTGGTGGTGGTGAATGTCGCCTGGCAGGGTGGGCAGGGCCGGGGGAGACAACCCATTGCGGGGTCGAATTGCCCAGCTGGTTTTTTGTTTGCTGCTTGCTTTTGCTTTTGCTTTTTTTAAAAAATAGCATTAAAGCTCTGAATACAACCTGCAAGAAGGGAACCAGGCGTACCGGGCTGGGCACATTGAAAGCCCAAACCCGTTCAACAGCCGCACAAACCACCGCTGGCTCCCGCTGTGCACACTCCACTGCCCGCCTGCGGGTACAGGCAGCCGCCCTGTTTCTTGAGCCTTCCCCAGGATCGGCACCACCGGGCAGCTCAACAAAGCGGGTGGGCTGCAACCAGAGGCCATCCGCACAACTGCAAGGGTCTCTCTCCTCTGCTCGTGAGCTAGTCCAGCTTCAGGTGCCCTAGTGAATTGCACACACACACAGCGCTCCCACCAGTAGCTGGCCCGAGACACTCGCTCTATCCCATCGCTGGGTCCCCATGGCCTGTGTTCCCTTCTGCCCTTGCTGGCAGCCAGGCCTCTGGACCCACCCGCGCCCTGGGTGCAGAGCAGGGCCGCACACAAAGGAGTGGGAATCGCTCTCCCAGAGGAGGTAGGACGCACTGCGGTGATCACCTGCAGGGCTCAGTCAAACAAGCCAATCGCCCAGCACTTTGCCTCTGTGTGGCTGGCTCCTTGATCCCCCTCCTCCCCTCGTTTTTCCATGCCTATACATGCCCCTCAAAAGCCTTGACTCCCCCTTTTCTCTGACCCTGTCTCTTCCCAAGCAAGGGACCTCCCCGCAGGTATTTTTTCCCCCTTGCTCCCAGGTTTGCCACAGCCGTCCACAGGTTTGGTGTTTCAGGCGCTGTTAGCTGGGTCACCTCGGACTTCCACGGCATTACCGATGCAGTTTTTTCCTGGGTACTGCTGTCCCTGCCAGACTGCTCTCCCCCAAACCACCCCAGCTCTTCCTTCAGTTATCTGTCAAGTGTGGCCACCTCCCACACCAATCCCCCTTAGCTACCTGTGAAATCCGGCTCTTCCTCATGGCACTCTTAACTCCCGTCAGCTTCGCACTCGCTTTGCTGCAGGCAGCAATAGCTCTTGCCATGCTCAGGCATCTCCCACAATGTGTTCAGTAAGCGAAGGCTCACGGCAGGCCCTAACCTTCGGCTTGCGTCCCTTAAGGCATACCCCCAACGCTGGCTGCGTGTCACATCATTTCCTCCTCTCCTCTTGCTAGCCTCCATCTAGCCAGTCTTCTCCACCCCACGGTGGCTCTGAGCACCCTCGTCTCAGACCGGGCATGGTTTCAGCTTTTGGAGTGACTCCTTGCCCGTATGACCGACTTGTCTGCCTGCAGCCTCGTTCTGCAGGTGCTGGGCGTGGAAGTCCTTGCCTTGCACAGGAGACTGGACTGAAGCAGGGTTAGCTGTGAAAATCGTCAACTTTATTTCAAGAACTAAGTCAACAGCAGCAGTTGTGTGTGCCCTGAGAGGAGCGTGGGCAGGACAGGGCAGGCCACTGGCACTGAGGCTGCCTCTGGATCTCAGCGGGCATCGCCCCAGGAGGAAACGGTGGTGCTACTCTGCAGCCTGCACTGGATCCTCTTCCTCTTGCTGCTCAAGCCTTTTTCCCCCTTAGCGCCTGCAGGAGCTCCTGCACCCGAGTAAAGAACTCCACCAGCTTCTGGAGTGGGAATGGGCAGGAGCTAAACGTGCCTGACTGTGTTGGGATCGGCCTTGGCCTCTGCACAGGGGTGGAGGCGGTGAGAAAGTGACTCCATGCCCGCGCCGTTGGAGCAGCCCGTACTTCTGGCTGCGGTCCCATCTGGACCTGGATCCAGTCGTAAAAGTGCTGCGTGGAGGTGTAGACTCCGGGCCGCCTGGCTCTCGCGCAGCCTATCCCCCAGCTGGTCACCCCCACGAGCCAGAAGTAGTCGGCGTGTTTGTCTTGACAGACCAGAGGACCACCGCTGTCACCCTGCAGCGGAGCGGAGGAGAGTCAGAGGGTTCTGGTGGTGTTGGGTGGCCCCTGTCAGCACTGTGGCTGGCCCCTTCTCTCTCCCGGCACCTGCCAGAGCTGTACCCACTGCCCAGAAAGGCTCTGCTCAGGTGCTGGAGCCTGCAGGACCTTGTCTGGGAGGGGGTGGTGGGCCTGCAAGGTAGGGCGCTCTCTCCTCTCTGCCCGCTGATTCTGGAGGTGTGGAAGGGGGACGTTCCAGGACTGGGATCGGGACCTCTGGGCTGGGGCAAGAGCACTGGGTGGCCTTTCTGGGCAGAGTGCCGGGGCTCCGGGACAAGAGGGGTGCTGGGCAAGGTCCTGCAGACGGGGAAGGGGAGGCAAGCCTCGACAGCGGTGAGGACCCAGCGGCAGGAGGGCGACTCGCCAGGTGCAGCGCGTGCCGGGGGACGTTTGGGCGCTGGCGACAGGGCTGCCTGTGCTGCTGGGGGCTGGCGCGGAGCACGCTCCTACCTGGCAGGTGTCGATGCCGCCCTGCGGATAGCCGGCACACAGGTTGTGGGGGTGGATGGCCCCTCTGTACCAGCGGCTGCTGTTGCAGAGATTGACATCGAGGAGGAGGACCTGGGCCTCCTGCAGGACAGCAGTCGATCCTGCAGCTGTGAAGCACAGAAAGGAGTTCTCAGGAGCAGCCCTTCTGTTCCCACTTCTCCTCCCCTGTGCGGGCAAAGCCCTTCCCTAGGGCTCGCCTTTGCCCCTGCAGAGGCCTCGTGCTGGGCTTGCCCTTCCGTCTCGCTTTGGCTAATGGCTCGGGCCCATCTCTCCGTGGCCGTACGTCCCCGCAGCCCAACTCTGGCTTTCGCCGCCGCCGCTGCCAGGAAGCCCAGCCCGCCTCCCCAGTGTGCCGAGCTTGCCCTCGGCACACGAGTACTCTTTGGGAACTCACATCTTGCCGTGGTGGCACCCCAACCGCTGACGTAGCAGTTTGTCAGCTCTGACACTCTCACCGAGCCGTCGGGCACGCAGGCCAGCTGTACGTAGTAGCCGCACTGGACAGGCTGGTCCAGTTCTAGCAAGGCGATGTCGTTCCTCTCCGTGATGTAATCGTAGTGTTCGTGACGTATCAGCCGATTAATACTGCGCACTTGGGTCTCAGGGCCCGGCTGAGCCAAGTGGGTGGCCCCGATCACCACGCGCCACATGCTGAGGCGCCTGGAAGGCAGATGCAGAGAGGGCTCAGAGGGAGCGGAGCCACGTGCTGCAGCAGCCCCGCGGTTCCCTGCCTTCTGCTTCCCAAGGCAGGGAGGAAAGCAGCGCTGCGGAGGGTGCCACTGCCCTAGCATGCCTTGGGCACCAGGAACGTGGAGCTGGAGGCTGCTAGGAAGCGGTGGCACGAGCCCAGCCCTCTGCGGAGCAGTCTCTCAGCTGGGCTCGCCAGTGCCCCGGCACCGGGCGTACTGCAAGGCAGCGGGATGGCAGGAGCTCGTGGGGCTGCGGACAGGGCGCCTGCTGGTGCTGTGGGGACAGCCCCCTTCCCTGGCCCTCCTTACCTGGCTGCGTTGAAGCAGTGGGCTGCTGTGAGGACCCACTGCGGGCCGAAGAGGGACCCTCCGCACACGTGGCCCCAGGGGCTCTGGATGCTGACGATCCAGGGCCAGGCCCCTGGCTGGGCATCCGTGCCACCCACGACGCGCAATGTGCTGGAGGGATCCGCCATGGGCCGGAGCCCGCAGGTCCCGCTGTAAGAAGAAACTCGTGAGTGTGCTGCTGGATGGCTGCGCTGCTGTTGAGGCTGAAGGTCAGCCGTCTTCCCTCCCCCCGAGGGGCTGCATGGACAGCAGGGCCAGGGAACCCCGTGGCTGTGCCTCCAGCCCTCTGTCCGCTTTAGCCCCGTAGATGGGTTGTGCCAGCAGCCTGGGTGCTGGCAAGGAGCTGTGGCTCCCACAGGGGGGTTGGGAAGCTGTGGGGTGGCCACAGGGGACACGCGGGCCCCCTCCAGTGAAGCCCATCAAGGGCTGCCCGAGCTCCCTCCCAGAGCCTCGGCCCACTTACCCACAGCTGTCCCACATGCCGTGCGCGGGCCGGCACACAGCCAGCAGGACAAGGAGGGCGAGCACTTTCATTGCTGCCAGCGGCACGTGTCAGCGTCAGCTGCAAGAAGGAGGTCTGGTTGCCTCCAGCGCAGCCGCCGACGTACTGCCCGCAGCAGTCTCGCTGCCTCTGATGCCCTTGGCCCCGGGGCTGATGTCACAGAGCCGCCGTTTCTGGGCGTGGGGCACGGTGGCCTCTCAAGGGGGGGTGGAGGTGGGGGTGTCAGCCACATGAGGGCTTTCCAAGCAGGAGCGGCGGCGGAAGCTGGGATCAGACAGCCCTGACAAACCCCTGCTGAACACTCTGCCTGCGGGACGGGGGCGTGCAGGCCCCGTGGCAGGCAGCGGCGCCTGCCTCCGAGCGCTGCCTGCTCACAGCCAGCAGGAAAAAAACAAGCGTGGCATCACGGCCTCTTTGGGAAGTTCACTGCCACCCTGCTCTCCACAGCCGTTTGCCACCAGGTCCTTCCCAAAACACGTACATCGGGGAAGATCACCGCTATAGGCAGTACGCGCCTGTTTGGGGGCAGAAGAGCCAACCCGGTCTCAGCCGCGGTCGGCAAGCTGCGCGGGCAGCTCCGGGACCGCACGGGCTCCAGAGGCGGCGGCTGCAGCCGGGGCCTCCCCGCGCAGCTCATGTACGGCAAGCAAAGGCAGTGGTTTATCCTTCTTTTTCTCTCGTTAGTGATGGAGTTTTTCCTTCCTTTGCTTTCCCAGGTCTGGCCCTGGTGTTTGGCTTTGGTTTTCGGCCTTGTTTTTCACAAAATTCTCATAGGAATTGCAAACCTTGAGTTTTCCCAAGATCCAGGGCCTATTGTTCTGTCTGATGGACCAAGTGGTCTGTCAGCAAGAGTTCCTTTCTCAAAGCCTGGTCCTGTTTTTTTCAGAAGAAGGACAGCGGGCAGCTCCCTTCCACCCGCTCAGACGAGGGAACCCCCAGCCCCCCTACCCACGGCATTATCAGCACCCGCTTCTTAAGCAACCGGCTGTGCTGCCGTGGAGGCCAACAACCCCATTCTCCCCGACCTCCGTGGCAGCAGCAGCAGTGCCTGTAGCCGATCCCTGAGCCTACGGCTGGGCTGGACCAATGACACACGCAACGGGCAGCAGCAAAAGGGCCTGACTTTCCAAACACAACCTGCCACTATTGCCTGACGTTTGCAATGGTGTCACACCAGCCCCAAGTACCCGGGAGCCCTCAGCGCAAGCAGGGACTTCAGGTGACAGGCCCTGGGCTCTTGGAGCTTATGCACCAAAGGGAGGCAGCGACTCCCTCCCCAGGCCAAGCTCACCCATTCAGGGCCGGTCTGCTGCTGCTTGCCTCCCCGAGCGCCTTCTTCCCGCCTGGCTCTGCGGATGCTGAGGCTGCTCTGGGCTCTGCGAGGGCTCCGCTGGGGCTCAGCACCAAGCAAGGCTGGGCCCGCTCTCACTTCACGTTCCTCTGGCAGCTTTGCATCAGACGAGCCCTTTCTGAGCACACGGACTGATCTTTCTGCTCTTTCAGCTCAGGGAGACTCTCACCCAGGCAAAAAGATTGCAGTTAGTGACACAAACCACACTGTCAAGAACGAAACACTGTATGGTCACAGCTGAAAGCCTGTCTCTCCACAGGAGCTCTTGCCTGTCCCACCCCTCATTCCCTGTTGGTTGGAAATGCAGTTTCACTTTCTTCCTCCTCTAGAAGGACCACGACTGGGCACATACCAGCGAGTATGTACTGAAAAGGCAGTGCAGTCGGCAGCTTAGGAATGCAGGAGACCCTTCTCCAATTCCAAACCGTACCAAAAATTAACCAACCGTCAAAGGGACTTTCCGTCTCTAAGAAACAAGTGACAATTTAAAAGTGAATGTACAGCTTATTCACAGGGTGAGAAGGAAGAGAATCTTCCAACTCAGTTTGCTTTACCTTGGAAACGGATGAGGCAGCAAAGCATTTTCGGTCATTACCTCTCTGTCTTAAGCCGTCATTCATCTTAAAAATGAAGGAAGGAGCCAGAAAGCAGGAAGAAGACAAACCATACATTTTTACTCAAGGGACTGGGTTGGGTTAGGGTTAGGGGTTAAGTTAGAGTTTTGGTTCTCACTCCTGCGCTGAGCTGGCATGGGAGAAAGCCCCCCTGAAGTGCTAGCAGCTGCTGTTCCGAATCGCTTCCTTTGCTGCAACGAACACAGGCGTCAGGCTGGACAGAGGCTGGGCTTTCTTTAAAAATGGATGCTGCCCACAGGAAAAAAAAAAAAAAAAGAAATGAACCATTACTTTCCAAACTCAGTTACTCACGGGCTCAAGCAGTATCCTGCTGGTTACCAGGCATATGCAGAAATGGGACTGAGGGGACCGCCTGCACCTGCATCTGCAAGTCCAGTCCCTTGCTATCACAGGCCACCATGGCCCATCATTCGATTAATCCATTTCTCAAGGTGTCTTCAGCTTGCTGGCAATTTTGCCCTGCCAGTGCTCTGGGAATGCTGCTTGCTGTCCCAGGGCCTTGTTCCTCTCAGGAACCTCAAAATGCTCACTTAGGTTCCTGTTTTCTACAGACGCGGGCTCTTCTAGTGGTCAGAAAAGATGAGGGGCACAAGCCATTCCTCAAGGAACTCCGGTACCTCTAGGAAATGTTTATCCCAGCAATATTTAGGCCCATGTGTTCTTCTGAAGGCCTCTGAGGTCGAGAGAAGAGCAGGGAGACAAGTGTCAGAGCGCTGATGCACTCAGCTCTGGGTTGCAGGGACAGCAGTGTCTACCGCCCCATGCCCTGCCCCTCCTGCGCTATCTGGCACCTTCACAGCAGGGACAGCCAAGGGGCACATGGTGCCACTCCCTGCCTGCCACAAAACCTGGCACCAAACCTGCGGCAGTTTTCATCTACTCGACTATGCCAGGCAACAGAAGGAGCTGTGACAAGTCCTGCTCAGCCGTCCCCGTTTCGCTGGCAGAAACCTCTAAAAGTGGGGCTCAGCAGCAGAAATCTTTAAGAGTGGGGCAGGAGGGACAGGCCGGGGCCGGGGCCCCTCTGATGCTCACAGGGAGCACCCGCAGCCCCTTCCTTCCCACTGCCAAACCTCTGACCGCTTGGCTGGGACTGACTTCACTGCGTTCCTCCCTGCTCATCTCTCGGCATACACCAGTCCCCGACGCCATCTCAGGCCTCTGCACCTGCTATCGTTCCACTGCAGTTATTTCGCCACCCTGTAAAACGGAACGTCCTACCAGAACACAAAATAGGGCCACAAAAATGACCGGAGGGATGGAACACCTCCCCTGTGAGCACAAGCTGAGCGAGTTGTGGTTGTTCAGCCTGGAGAAGAGAAGGCTCTGGGGAGACCTTCTAGCGCCCTTCCAGTGCTGAAAGGGGGCCTATAAGAAAGATGGGGACAGACTTTTTAGCAGGGCCTGTCGCAATAGGACAGGGACTAACGGTTTTAAACTAAAGAGGCCAGATTCGGACTAGATATGAGGAAGAAATTTATTACACTGAGGGTGGTGAAACACTGGCACAGGCTGCCCAGAGAGGTGGCAGAAGCCCCATCCCTGGAGACATCCAAGGTCAGGCTGGATGCGGCTCTGAGCAACCTGATGCAGCTAAAGATGTCCCTGCTCACTGCAGGGGGGCTGGACTAGATGGCCTCTAATGGGCCCTTCCAGCCCAAACCACTGTATGATTCCACTGATTTTTCACCTGAAAAGCACCGAGACTGGAGACTAACGCGAGAGGGCTCCATCTGATGCCTTTGAGTTCAGCTGATGACAAAACCATGACACAGCGCAGCTCTTTCACCTGCAGCCGCTTCGCCCTTTACCTGCAGAAGGTCCTTGGCAGACCCTCGCCTGCCCACGTCCACCTCCAGGCAGCAGCTCCAAAAGGCCCGAAACTCAGCAGACAGTTGCTCGCGGTTCTGCGGCTCTGGTGTCCCGTTGGTCGCTATCAGATCCATCGCCTAGAGAGACAAGAAACACGAGACTCCACCTGTTTCTTTCTTACCCAGAACTGCTCACAGAGAGCCCAGTTTTTAAGGCCCAGCCTCCAGTGCCACTTTCCTCCCTGGCAGAGGGTTAGAGATGATGTTTCTATACCTACAAAAAAAACCTGATGCAGCCACAGCTACTCCAACATCAACGTGATCTTGTCTCGACAGCTGATTGCAGTGGCTGACCTAGTGAGTAGGAAGTCCATCAGCAAAAGCACATTTGGCTTCTTTGTGCATCAACACCAGCTTTACCAGCTATTTTAAAGAGTGAACTTGGTCCAGCTGTGTTATTTCAAATGATTCTGACATAAAATGCATCCCTGCAGTGCTCACTGCTCCCTAAAGTACAGCTTCCTTAAAAGACAAGTAGTCCCGATTTTCGCTCTGTTTTAGATAAAAATGGTAACTAGAGGAAAAAAAAGTAGAACCATCAGCTTATTCCTTGGCTAAACGGAAACATTTGGAGCCTCATTTCCAACACAGACATGTTAGCTGCGTGCACAAATATATTATGGAGAAAACACATAACTGGGCAGACAGGAGCCACCCGCAACTCTGTCTTTCAGCAGTCTCCAAATTCCAGATCAGCAAGTCTTCCTGACAGACCTCATGCCAAGGAATTAGAACGTAATTTTGCAAAACATCGGGCGAGCTTTATCCAGGGCGGTTCACTTGGAACCAAGGTCTAACACGTGGACAAGCTGGACAGATGAGTTCTTCTGACCTCAACGCCAAACCCAACCCGTTTGCGTCTTCTGACCCCAGCGCCAAACCCCATGGCCAAACCACAATGCGTTTGCGTCTTCTGACCACAACGCCAAACCCTAGCGCCAAACCCCAACGCCAAACCCCAACGCCAAACCCCAACGCGATTGCTTCTTCTGACCCCAACGCCAAACCCCAGCGCCAAACCCCAACGCCAAACCCCAACGCGTTTCCCTCTTCTGACCCCAACGCCAAATCCCAACACGTTTGCTTCTTCTGACCCCAATGCCAAACCCCAAGGCCAAACCCCTACGCGTTTGCATCTTCTGACCACAACGCCAAACCCCAACGCCAAACCCCAACGCCTAACCCCAACGCCAAACCCCAACGCCAAACCCCAACGCCAAACCCCAACGCGTTTGCCTCTTCTGACCCCAACACGAAACCCTAATGCCTAACCTCAACGCGTTTGCGTCTTCTGACCCCAACGCGAAACTCCAGCGCCAAACCCCAACGTGTTCGCGTCTTCTGACCCCAAGGCCATATGCCAACGCCAAACCCCAACGCGTTTGCGTCTCCTGACCCCAACGCCAAACCCAACCCGTTTCCGTCTTCTGACCCCAACGCCAAACCCCAACGCCAAACCCCAACACCAAACACCAATGCCAAACCCCATTGCCAAACCCCAACGCCAAACCCCAACGCCAAACCCCAACGCGTTTGCTTCTTCTGACCCCAACGCCAAAACCCAACGATAAACCCCAACGCCAAAACCCAACGCCAAACCCCAACGCGTTTGCGTCTTCTGACCCCAACGCCAAACCCCAACGCCAAACCCCAACACCAAACACCAACGCCAAACCCCCTTGCCAAACCCCAACGCCAAACCCCAACGCCAAACCCCAACGCGTTTGCTTCTTCTGACCCCAACGCCAAAACCCAACGATAAACCCCAACGCCAAAACCCAACGCCAAACCCCAACGCGTTTGCGTCTTCTGACCCCAACGCCAAACCCCAACGCCAAACCCCAACACCAAACACCAACGCCAAACCCCATTGCCAAACCCCAACGCCAAACCCCAACGCCAAACCCCAACGCGTTTGCTTCTTCTGACCCCAACGCCAAAACCCAACGATAAACCCCAACACCAAAACCCAACGCCAAACCCCAACGCGTTTGCGTCTTCTGACCCCAACGCCAAACTCCAACGCCAAACCCCAATGCGTTTCCGTCTTCTGACCCCAACGCCAAACCCCAGCGCCAAACCCCAACGCGTTTGCTTTTTCTGACCCCAACGCCAAACCCCAACGCGTTTGCATCTTCTGATCCCAATGCCAAATCCCAACGCCAAACTACAACGCCAAACCTTAACGCCTTTGCTTCTTCTGACCCCAACGCCAAATCACAACGCAAAACCCCAAAGTGTTTGCGTCTTCTGAACCCAACGCCAAATCTCAACGCCAAAATACAACGCCAAACACCAATGCCAAAAACCTAAGCCAAACCACAACACGTTTGCTTCTTCTGACTCCAACGCCAAACCCCAACGCCAAACCCCAACACCAAACACCAACGCCAAACCCCATTGCCAAACCCCAACGCCAAACCCCAACGCCAAACCCCAACGCGTTTGCTTCTTCTGACCCCAACGCCAAAACCCAACGATAAACCCCAACGCCAAAACCCAACGCCAAACCCCAACGCGTTTGCGTCTTCTGACCCCAACGCCAAACCCCAATGCCAAACCCCAACGCGTTTGCTTCTTCTGACCCCAACGCCAAAACCCAACGATAAACCCCAACGCCAAAACCCAACGCCAAACCCCACCGCGTTTGCGTCTTCTGTCCCCAACGCCAAACCCCAACGCGTTTGCTTCTTCTGACCCCAACGCCAAACCCCAACGCCAAACCCCAACGCGTTTGCTTCTTCTGACCCCAACGCCAAACCCCAACGCCAAACATCAACACCAAACCCCAACACCTAACCCCAACGCCTAACCCCACCGCAAAACTCCAACGAGTTTGCGTCTTCTGACCCCAACGCCAAACCCCAACGCCAAACCCCAACACCTAACCCCAACGCCAAACCCCAACGCCAAACCCCAACGCGTTTGCTTCTTCTGACCCCAACACCAAATCACAACGCAAAACCCCAAAGTGTTTGCGTCTTCTGAACCCAACGCCAAATCTCAACGCCAAAATACAACGCCAAACACCAATGCCAAAAACCTAAGCCAAACCACAACACGTTTGCTTCTTCTGACCCCAACGCCAAACCCCAACGCCAAACCCCAACGCGTTTGCTTCTTCTGACCCAAACGCCAAACCCCAACGCCAAACCCCAACACATTTGCTTCTTCTGACCCCAACACCAAACCCCAACGCGTTTGATTCTTCTGACCCCAACGCCAAACCCCGTTACGCCAAACCCCGTAAGCAACGTCGTTCGTTAAGAGCCAGCTAGAGAATGTTAACATCATGTTGATAGAACGCCAACTCCTTTAAGAATGTTTTTTTTTGCTATTCCCAATTACACCCCGTTACCCCCGATTATCCCCCAATTACTTCTTTTCTAGATTGCCTTATATTTTCTATCCAAGTTATTGATATATATCTTAAGATGGTTTTTATTCTTTAATGGTTGTTATATTTAACAAATTTAATTATCCATAGGGAGGGGGGAAATGTAGATAGTTAGGATCTGGCGGCCGGAAGATATCGTGCTGTACGGAAACATAGGGGCCCCCCCTCCTGACAGCCAATAGTGCCTAGTTTATGATGTAAGCAGACGTAAATGAGGTCATAAACCTAAGCTATATAACGCCATGTCACCCAGCAATAAACGCCATTTACCGTCCACCACATTGGTGTGAGTGAGCTGATGGCCCAATCAGCCCGGGGAAGGCCGCCGTGCCGTTCCTGAGCCAGGTCGCCACGCCTCCGAAGGCAGCAGTAACCCCAAAAACATATAGTCAGTGTGTGATAGCTCTGAATCCATGTGCCCGCCTTCCAGAGGATGTTAATAAGCCATGAATTCCTCACCTTATTAATCCATAAAACAAACTGGATAACAGTCACAGTAGCCTTAGTTATAGGACCCATGTTTAGACAAGGGCCTGCAAATGGGAGAAATACAGCCACCACCACATGCCACACGAACCAGGATAAGCTAGCCCACATGATGCCACCTAACGAGGAATCTATATCCAACGCACAAGAACTGTTATTCCTTTTTCTCTCGATGCCCTCGGGCCCCACGTTGGGCGCCAAAATCTGTCTTGGTTTGAAAGACAGGTGTCTGTGGAGGAAGGCAGTAGCCTCCCTTGAAATGGAAAGTGCAACCCCCTTCCCTCCAAATTATTATAATTTTGAAATTAACGGGCCTTCAGGCAAAGATATGGGGAATAGGAATAACAGTTCTTTACTAATATATATATATATATGTATATATATATATATAACACAAGGCAGGGAAAAAACAAACAACCCACTGGTTTACACTGACAGAGTCAGGAATACAACCTGACACCCTGTTAGGGTGGCAGTAGCAGTCCGATAAGATGCTGGCTGCAGTCCTCCTGAAGTGATGGATGTAGTTCTGTGGAAGCAGCAATCAGGTAAAAGAGTCTGGTCTTCCTCCGAAGGTCCAGTGGTAGGGAGGTAGCTCTTGTCCTCTGGAACTCCAGTGGTGGGAAAAGCTCCTCTGGGAATCCAGTGGAAGAAGGCTGCTAGGGTGTTTGAGATCTCAGTTTTTATTTGGCATGGACTGCTTGGCTCCTACAGTGCGATTAGAATTTGGTACGCCGTGTAACTGCGGAGGTTTGATTTACAGAGGGACTGAAATGAGTTTACATTGGCTCATAAAGTGACCCATTGTCCCGTAATTGAAACATCTCTTTTGCTTGCCTCTCTCCTTTCTATCTATGAGGAGTTGAACAGCACTGTATACAGCAGCAGCAAGTAAGAACGCGATACCATTGATGCGTTCTATAACTTTAAGCATATCAGCTACTTGTGCATCTCTGGGTAGGGTACTTAAAGCTCTTTTTGTTGTATCATTAGCATTCTTAAAGGCAAACATTTTAAAAACCTTTTCCTTTATTCCCTCATCCAAATCTGGATGACTTCTAATAACCTGAAATAAACAATCAATAAAAGAAGGAAAACTTTCTTGTGGACCCTGCTTAATAGTGGCAAAGGAATATACCTTTCCTGGTTCCCTGATTGAAATTATTGCTTGGTAAGCTAACCGCTGTGACAATTGTAATACCTCTCCTATAAAACCTTGTTGTAAAACCACGCTCTCAAAAGGACCTTGGCCTGTTAGCATTTGTGCTTGTACCCCATACAATGGATCCCCTTGCTGCCTTGGTCATGCAGCCTCCTGGTCACAGAGTTGTTGCCAGGCCTTGGAGAACATAAGCTGCTGAGAAGGGGACAAAAGAATGTTAGCAATCTGTTGTGAATCAAGTGGTAACAAAACACCTGCTGTAAAAATAGATTGTAATAATTGCTGAGTATAATTAGATTGAAGCCCATATTGTGATTCTGCTAAACGTGCTTTTTCAAGGATTTTCCAGTCAAATGGTTCCCATTTTCTACCTCCTGCCTGATCTGTAACGATAGGAAAGGCAGAAGGAAGAAAATTTCCTTCAATTAGGGCATCACGAATAACTCCTTTCCATCTTCGTCCTGCTTCTTGTTCATTTAATAGTGTATTTGACAATGAAGTAGTTGGCACAGGCATTTGCGACAAAGGCACTGGTAGTGATGACGGTACAGCAAAAGGATTATGAGTCGCAGCGTTTTCTGGATTCTTCTTGTTGCTGTCCGCTGCGGTATTGAGTTCCGATAGTTTGTTTATGAGTTGCTGTAGGACTTCATCAAACAGTTCCTCTTTCTGCTTTTGTTTTGACATGATCCCTGGAGAAAGAGAGTCTTCCTGTAGGCGGGTCGTTGTGACATCGGGGATAAAGGCAGGATTCTACCGGTTCACGTACTTGTCCCTTTCCTTTGCCCACGCCCTCTTGTAGTTTTTCTGCGTTCTCCGCCGAGTCCCTCGTTACTGCGATCGGGTCGGCGCCGTTATGGCGCACCTCCTCCTCCGAGGGTGCAGTCCCCGCGGAGGCCCCACTAGCCCCCGAACTCGCGCTCTGTGTCTGATCGGGGTGAGATTCCGTAGTCGTTTCACGACGAGGCGCGCACCTTCCTTTTCTCTCCTCCTGCCTGGTAGCCATGTGAGTCACCGCTTTTCCTCCGGCGGTGTGCTCGACCCCCCTGCAGGGTACTGCCCATCGGGGGGGGCGGGAAATGGCGGCGCAAGTGAGAAGACCTCAGACCCGGGAGACATCTGGGGTTTCGTAAATACCGACAAACTCTCGACTGCATTAAGTCGTCTCACGGCAGCAGCCGCCACCAATAGTTCCATTTTATACTTTTTCAAACAGTTAGTTACTTCCCGCCACGGCGCCCCCAGCCTTTCTGCCGTTCGGTCCTTATCAATAACCACATCCCATAACGAGTCCCCACATCTACGCCACTCGGACACATCAAACAATGTGCTTGAGTCCAAGAAATGTCCTTTTACATATCCCAAAGTATAAAGAGATATTAAAGTCTTTTTTCCAATATTTACACCCAGCTTTCCCAGAAAGCTTTCCAATAGTGATAAAGTTACTTCTTTTTCCATTATCTTACCGCAGTGTCAAGTTTCTTTTTTTTTTTTTTTTTTTTTCTCCCAGCTTTCCGTGACGGGCCGCCTGTTTTCTTTTTTCCGGCTTTCCCTGATGGGCCGCCTGTTTTCTCCAGCTTTCCGTGACGGGCCACCTGTTTTCTTTTTTCCTTTTCTCCCCCGAGCTCCAACTCTGCTGCAGAGGTGAGCTTTTTCCTTAATTTCCCCAAACGTGAGTCCTGCTCATTCTTCGGGTCCCTGTTCGGGCGCCACTTGCGGAGACGGGAGTTGGAGAATCCACAAAAGACTCAATATGAGTTATATCAGGAAACTCGTTTTATTGTGCAGATGCACTTTCTTATATAGCATAATTTTCCAAAGTCATCATGACTTGCAGTTTTTCATAAACTCTAGTTGTGCTATACATACATCAGTCATCTACTTCTACCTATCACTTTACTATTAATTCCGCCTCATACGGATGTTAGCTTCTAATTCTTCTATTCTGACCCTCAAGGTCGAAGCGTCCTTGAGGCCTACTATATTAGTTTAGACAAACTGTTCAACAGAGTTTTCCCTGTGCAGGCCCTCTAGCATTCCATGCCTGTTTTCAGCGAGCTACGCTCCCACACTCTAAGAAGGCAGGGGAAGAACAATTTGCGAGGGTTTGTAGCGATAGGACGAGAGGTAATGGTTTTGAGCTACAAAAGGGTAGATTTAGGTTGGACATGAGGAAAAAGTTCTTTAATATGAGGGTGGTGGGTCACTGGAACAGGTTGCCCAGAGAGGTACCGGAAGCCCCATCCCTGCAAACATTCAAGGTCAGGCCTGACGGGGCTCTAAGCAACCCGACCTCGTTAGAGATGTCCCTGCTTGTTGTAGGGGGCTTGGACTAGACGGCCTTTAGAGGTCCCTTCCAACCCAATACATTCTAGGATTCTATGAAGGAGAGAGAGGAGGACAGGGGCAGGGAGTGGGACATACAGGCAGAGAAAGGAAAAGCAGGTCAGGCAAGAAGCCAGAGAGATTGTGAAAAAGAAGGAGGGATGCAGATCGAGACAAAGAGGCAGTGAACGAAAAAGCAGCCACGTGCTGCAGGACAGAGACAGAGGAAGGAACAAAGAGGGGCAGGGAGCAGGACAGAGGGAGAGCAAGAAAAACCAAAGGGGCAGGTAGAATAGCAGAACAAGAGAGGGGCTTGGAAACCAGAGAGGGACGAACAGGGAGCAGGGTACGAGAACAGACAGAAGAAGAAAGGTACAGGGAAGCAAAAGAGTGACGCCAGTGATGGAAGGAGGGAGGGCACAGGCACAGGGAGGGACCCGGATGCAGAAGAGGGGTGACACGGCCCCAAGGGCCCAGGACTCACTGCAGTTCCCGCTCTTGGTGCTGCTGGGAGGATCTTACTGTTCAGACACTTCTGTCTCTGCCTCTCTCAGCTCTTACAATATGAGGCTTCCTACATACACAGCCTCACGTGCGCACACACACACAGACACACTACACGGCTGTACCGTGCTTTGGTTACGCACACAGACCCCGCGGTGCATGTTGCTGACCAGCTCTGCTGAGGACTACTCACAGGGACCCTTCCTCACGCGGAGAGGCCGGCTGTCTCTTGTCTGCAGCTGGGGGCAGCTCGCAGCCGGATCCCCTTCGTGTCCTTCTCCAGCCGCTTTTCCTTTTGCCCATCTCTTCAGCTCCAGCCTGAGCTGGATGCAGCTGACGACATCCCCAGGGCAGGAACAGACAACCGAGCCCCTGGCACGGCCTCTGGCAGAGGGAAAGAACCCTGACTGTCTCAGCCGGCCCCAGGCCGGAGCCCCTCCTGCTGCAGCCGCTCCTGCAGACCCCGCTCCTTCCCCGCACTGCTGCTGAAGGCCCCTGGGTTAACAGAGCCCTGGGCCTGCCCGAGGCCCCGCTCGCCGCTGCCAGGACAGGCCGTGGGGCAGCCTGGGGCTGCAGGACTGGCCTCAGGGGAGGGACTGGGGACGGGGCAGCTGCAGGGGGTAAGCGGGGCTGAGGCAGCTCAGGGGGGCTCTGGGAGTCGGGGTGCCCAGTTCCTGTGCTGGGGGGTCTGTCTCCTTCTCCTTCCCCTGCCCAGCTCTCAGGTCACTCCCGGGGATGCCCCAGCCGGCCCGGCTCCAGCTTGGAGCTCCCACCCACCACCCCCGAGCAGCCAGCAGGCAGAAGACACCCCGTCACCCACCCAAGGGCCTCACTCACCTCAGGGGCAGCCCCAGCCCTCACCTCAGACGGGCCACGCAGCATCCCGGCAGAGCCATCCCAGGAGCACCCGTGCCCCCTGCCCGTGGCTCGGCCCTACCGATGACATCCAGGTACTGCCGCACCACGCTCTTGGGGTCAGGGCCCAGGAAGACGTAGAAGTCCAGGATCCCGCCCGTCGTGCGCCAGGTCAGGGCCGGGCTGGGCTGCAGGAGCTCATCTGGCGAAGCACGAGCGCCGGAGGAACAAGCTGAGGATGGGGACGTGGGCCAAGCCCATGCCCAGCACCTCCGTGGGACTCACCCATCACGTTGCTGTTCAGCAGAAAGACGCCGTGAGCCAAACCGCTGTCCTCCATCACCAGGTAGAAAGGGTGGGAGCCGTAGAGGTTGACCTGGGGCTGGAGTAGAGCACAGCGCAGTGCGGGTGAGGCTCCGTTGGAGGCCCCAGCACAGCACCCACCCACCCACCTGCCTGCCACTGGCCAGAAGCACCGTCACGGCTCGGGGTGCAAAGCCAGGGCTTGCAGCCCCAGACACTGCCTGAGTCAGCAGAGCTCTGCCCCAAACAAGAGCCCTGGACCGTGTAAGGGAAAGCGGCTTCTGAGCCAAACAAGAGCCCCAGGGGGGACAAAGCCTGACTTGGGGACAACGGTCCCCCGGGCTTGCCCAGGGCTGAGGCCAGGTCCCAGAGCTCCACAGCCATGGATGCCTTTCCCCAGCCCCAAACAAGATGTCAGAGGTTGCAGGGCCACCCCCACAGGCGCAGATGAGCCACCTCCCTCTCCCTCAGCCCCGCTCCGTACCACAGGCGCCATATCCCGATTCCAGAGGGTGACCCTGGTCCACGCCGTGTCGAGGACCAGCGGCGTCTGGTGCTCCCCCAGCCCAGAAATGAAATGGGAGGGCAAAGAGGTGGAGATCTGCAGGAACTGGTCTGCGAAGAAGAGGGGCGCGACGGTGGTGTTCAGCCTGCCGGAGAGAAAGGGAGACTCCGGCAAACAGCCCCAGCGGTGCCCAGCAGCCGGGTTTCGACTGATCTCTGGGACTCCTGCTTCCCTTCCCAGGCACCGAACCACAGAGGGGCTCAAAGCAAAGCCCCCGCAGCCACTGACCGCCACCCCGCTGCTGTCACCGCCATACCCTGCCGCATCCCTGCTCCGTCCCACGCACCGCTGGGGTTGGGGCCAGGACCCGCTTCCAGACCGAATCCCTTCGGGAAGGCTCGGGGCAGGACGGGCACTTACAGGACCTGGTTGATCTGCAGCCCGTAGAGCGGGGAGGCGGCTCGGCCGCTCGCCCGCGGCGTGGCCAGGGGCACCTCGTACCGCTGCTGGGCTGGGTCCCGCAGCTGCGGGGACAGAAGGGAGGGGGGGGATGTCAGCGGGGGGGTCCAGAGCACCGGGGCACCGGTCCCGGGGCCGGCTCGCACCGTGAAGCGGAGGTGGGTGGGGGTCTCCAGCGCCACGTCCAGCCGCAAGCTGCCCACGGCCCCCGGCAGGAAGCTGGCGGCGACGCGGCGGAGCCGGGTGGCGGAGCCGGTGGCGGTGGCCGTCAGGTTCTCCGCCTGGTAGCTCCGGTAGCCGCTGGGGAAGAAGCACCAGGGCGGGCCGGGGCTGGAGCCGGAGCCGGCGGGTGCGTAGCAGCAGCCCCGCTCCTCGCAGTCCGCCCGCGACAGCAGCCGCTCGGGGCCGCAGTCGAAGCGTTCGCCCGGGGGCACCTGGCAGCCGGCGGCCCCGGGGCTGCCCGCCGCGGCGGAGCCCAGCAGCGCCAGCAGCAGCAGCGCGGCCAGGAGCCCCGGCCCCGCCATGGCCCCGCCGGCCCGGCCCGGCCTCCCAGCAGGCGCGGCGGGACCGGCCTCACATCACGGAGGCATCTGCGGGGCGGGACCGGCCCCGGGAGCGGGCGGGCGCCTTCCCCCGCCGGGGCCGGGGCCTTCCGCCTCCCGGAGCTGCAGGGAAAGGCGGTGAGAGAGGGGGGGCCCGGAGGGGAAGGGGGCGGCTGCCCCCAGCGCCCCAGGCCAGGGGGAGGGATGAAGCCACCCTTGTGCAGCCAAGGAAACAAAAATCATTTGCACTGCTACAGCTTTGGTGACCACTACCTGCTACACAGACTTATTTTTTAGATATTTGTTTATTTACAAAGCCTGCAGGCTCCAGCAGAACAAGAGCTGAGGGTTACATGGATGGGGTTCGTGGCAGTCAGGCTTCCTGCGAGCCCAGCCTGGAGCCCAAGCACTGTCTGAGCCACTGGAGAGTCCGGTAGTGCTGGGGATGGTCCTGCTGGATCTGCTGGATGATGGCATCGATGGTCTGGAGCCGGTGGCGCAGTTTCTGGTGCTCATTTCTCCAGGCTTGCTCCGTGCGGCACAGGGGAGTGTACGTCCCTTCCTTCAGCGCCTGCAGGTGCTTCCGGCGAGTCTGGTAGGACACGATCTCCAAAAGGTTCTGAGGAAAGCAACAACAGAAATTGCTTTGACAGCAGGCCGCAGAGAGAAAAGCACTAAGAAAGGCAGGTGACTTTTGTCACCGGTACTGGAACCATCACATTCTGAAAGGGAAGGGCTTCTGAAGAGGGACAGGGCTATGAAGTCCCTCTTGTACCGGCAGAACAGCTGCTAACGCGTACAGCCAGAGAAGTGGTTAGGTTGGAAGAGACCTTTAAGATCATTGAGTCCAACCATGAACCTAATGCTGCCAAGTCCACCATTAAACCGTGTCCCTAAGCACCACATCTACACGTCAGCCAATAGGAAAAAAAAAAATAAAAATTAAATGTTCATCACAGAATTCCATAAACCAGAGAAATACCTGCATGCACAGGGCAACCCTCGCCAGGACAGAGTTTGACCAACTTACAACTTTTGCAGGAGGCCATTCAAGACCTTCAGCTGGCTCTCAAATCTGTAACATATGAGCAGCCAGAAAGTGCTCACAGAGGAGAGCTGTGACCAGGTATTTTCAAGACACAAACCATGTCCTGCAGGCTGATGTCTCCAGGTGAATGCTGCCTCGCTAAGAGTACAACTGCAGCCCCAATTCAGGACCCCCATGAGCCCTCAAGGTGTGCTCAGTTAACTTAAAGTGCCGCTAAAATGCCAAGCACACTCAGTTCAGGATGGTGGCGAGACAGGAGACGGGGAGCTGGCACCAGGAGAAAGCAGCCGGTCCCATTGGGCTCGCGAGCTCCAGGGAGCGGAGCCGCTCACCCGTCGCTTCCTGTTCCGACGAGCTTCTGCGTCTGCATCGAGGCCGTCGCACTCAGCCTCCAGCCTGCGCAGTTCTCGCTGCTTTTCTGAGAAGGCGGCACCGAGGGACGCCTGGGCGCTCTCCAGCTCCAGGAGGGTTGCGTTGCAGTCCTGAACGTTCTGGCAAACGGAAGAGAAGGAAAGGGCAGAGTGTGGTTCTTCGTCCAGCTGCACTCCCAGCCATCTCCCCAGAACTCTCCTGTGGGGTTTTTTAAGGAGCCTCCAAAGCCTGTCCCGTCTGTGTCCCGACACCCCGCGTGTCTGCGCTCAGCCCACCCTGGTGCTCCTTACAGCCTCGGTGAACTCCTGCAGCCCTGCTCTGCTCGCTCACCTTCTGGGCTTTGCTGATCTTCTTTCTCAGCTCCTGTTTCTTGCAGTGGAAGACGCTCTTGGGGACAAGCTTCTTGTCTCTTTTGTTCTGACCCTCTCCACGAAGCGCTATCACCTCTCTGCGAGAAACAGATGCCTCCATATCACGAATCATCTTCTCCTGCTGCTTCATCAGCTGGCCATAGCGGACCTGCCGTGTGTCAAGATATGAAATAGGCTGAAAGTAACAAATGTTCACAAACGGCACCGAACCGATCCTGTGCGGCACATCCCCTCCACATAAACCAGACATACGTGACACGTGAGCGTTGGCAAGCCAAATTTGCTCTAAACCCAAACCCGGCTTGCCCTGTGTGGATCTGGAAAGCAAAGGGCTGGATTATCAACTCGTCTAAAGTAATCTTCAAAAGGTTTCACTGGAACTCCTTAGCAATAGGAAAAGCAGAAGAGTAAAGTAACCTGGGAACAAAAGGGAAGAGTTGCTTTGCCAGAAGACAGAAGGCTTCCCTAACCAGTGATTAAGATGATGCAATATTTAGTCATCAACATTCCTTTGCTTATAAATTGGGGTCACGGCATAAGGTGGCAAACATATTATGTTTTAAATAGATTTCTCAGGTGTCTCTAGACTCTGCTGCAGCCCGTTACACGGCAGGCGCAAGGAAGGCACGAAGAGCACGCACGCTGGATGTATTTCATTCAGCCCAGCTGGAGGGTGTACGATTTCCAACATTGCTGTGGCCTGGCAATGCTGCTTCCCCAGCCCGTTTCTCATCTCCTGCCTTCAGCAACGCCGAAGCTGAATCCATCGTGTGCAGCTTCCCCTCCCCAGTGCTCCTCCCCCGGGGCTCACCTGCATCCTGTGAATCTCTGTTCTCATGGCGTGGATCTCGCCGTGCCCTGACTCAGACTCCACCGCCGCACGCATCTCTCTCGTCAGCTGGATCTTCTTCTCCCACAGCAGGATTTGATGCCTTCAGTGACAGAAAGGGAAAGCGGCACCTTTGTCAGTGCCCGAGAGGACGCTCGCTCCCTGTGCACGCGTGGCAGCACGCTCCCGAGCTCAGTCCTGAACATGGAGCTGAAGGTTCAGCAGAACCTAAGGGTTTGCACGTGGGACACGTAAAAGGGCAGCCAGGAGCAGCGTGGAACCAGACAGGGAGCTCCGCCATCCACAACGTGGCACGGTGGTGGCACGGTGACTAACAACAAGTGTGCCCAGGCTGCCGGGGGCTGGTGGACCCCAGTGAGCTGCCCAGCGCAGCACGCTCGCTCCGAGTTACTGGCGGAGGAGAGCGCAGGCAGAGTCACCCCATACAGATCTCAGCAACGTCCAGCACGAGCCTGCTGGAACTGTTAAAGCCGACATCCTCACGGCTCTCGCTGCTTGCAGAGACAGCTAAAGCACCTTTCAGCTTCTGCGCCCAAAAATCCATGAAACTCCTTTCATCTTCTCCGAGAAGGACAGAAGCACATTTGCTGTTGCAGGTTCAGTTCGATGAGCAGAGAGGAAAGGTGACATGGACACCTACATTCAAAGAGGGTGGCACAAAGCAAGAACCTCTCTGGTACCTACTCTGCTTCCACCAGGCTGTTTAGGAGTCTTTCCTTCTCCTCAGTCAGCTGACTGTGCTTCTCCTGCATCTTAACCGACTCTTTTTCTGCTGCCTAGGTTTGGGAAGCATAACATTGTCAGACAACACAACGTGGTCAGACTAAGAAAGATTTACACGGTCACTGTCTGCCTCCGATCTGCACGGGAGGCTGAGACCTGGAAATGAGATGTCTGTACCTTGAGAGAGCGCACAAACTCGTTCTCGGTGATCGTGTTGCCATATTGCAGCTCCTCGAAGCTGCTGCTGTTCTTGTGGATCAACACATTCAGCTTTATCAAGTCATTGGACATGTTCCTCATGTGACGTTCAATGTCCTTCTGCTCTTTTGTTTCCTGCTGAATTTCATCTACAGGTGAACAGAAAAAAAAAAAAAAAGTCTTAAAATTCCCACAAGCAGCAGGTGGAACACAGGCAAGGCGTGACAGACTGCCATCAGACCAGACAACGCTGCCTGCAGAGCCACCTGCGTCCCACGTACCCAGCCAAACCGTTTTTCCACAAGCCCAAAACCCAAATACGGTTTTGAAGGAGACTGCTGTGGAAAAGAGCTGGTTTGAGCCAAGGGAAGCGCCATCGTGGTGGGGACATTTACCCACCAACTACTTGCAAACGTTATTTAAGAAGTGTAGCACGTGACACGGCCACTTCGGTTCGGTTGTGCCCGTTAAGGCAGCGGGATCAGTCGGGACAGGGAATAACGCCAGGCAGAGCAGCAGAGGTGCCTGGCTCGTAGCCCCAGAGCAGTGCTGGGGCCGCCTGCGTTACTGCTCACACGGACGTAGGAGCACGGCGCATTCTCTGGTGAAGGTCTGGCTCACCCGTCCGTAAGCCCTCGCTCCCTTTTTCCTCCATTCACAGCTGAACGTTTTAAAAAGAGTTGGGGAATGACCTACTTTCCCTGCGCACTTTCTTCTGCTGCATTACTGTGATCCGTTTCTTTAACATATCCAGGGAGGCTACTTGTTCCTCCCGTTGGTGTGTTAACTTGACCAGCTCTTGCTGCTGACTGAGCCAGTGCTTTTGTAGCGTCATCACCTCAGAGTGATATTCTTCTATCTGCTTGGACAGCTTGTTGATCTCCATTTCCAGTGGCCCCAGTTCTTGACCCTGGATGAGGGCAAGGTTGGGGATTAATCAGGCAGAAGCTGCTGAAGCACTTTTTGCAGAAGGCCGGTCCAGCTGCTGAGATGCCTACCGAATACTTCCGCTATACTGTTACTTCCTTTGTGCCTCTATTTCCCAGGAGCTGGATGGGACCAATCATTCCTGACCTCACGGGAACAAATGCAAGGGAAGCCCGAACAGCTCTCAGGCTCTGGGGCGAGAGGGGCCTCCTAAGCTCCTACAACAGGCACATCTGGGTGTCCAAGAGTCTGCCACAGCACTCATTCTTGCATTGGGCTCTATAAAGGTCTTGCAGCTCACGGTGCCAGGGGCAGACCTGGGTATCAGCTGAATGGGGCCAAGCACCAAGTGATCTACATCACCCCGCCTGCTCCATTCGCCCCTTGTCAGTATTTGCAGGTTTTCTGATGAGACCCTAGTTACTCCCAGAGTATTGATGTCATTCAACGTTTTCATCGGGCGCAGACAACTCCCTGCAGAAATCTGTGCTGGGCACACCCTCATTTCACAATTCCCTCATGCCAGCTCCTCCCCCCCCCCCCGTGCACTAAGAGCTGTTTGACAGACGTAAACATTTACATTAACTAGTGCAGCTTTTAAACCTCTATACTGATGCCTGAAAGTTTTAACTACTCAGCACTTACACAGTTACATTTATCAGGGGCACCTGTGGTCACCACAAAGAATAAAATCAAGCCTGGGACTGAAATGGGAATGTACATACCCCCTGCCGCGCAAGAATCTTCTCCAACCTCTTGTTGTACTGGCTGAGCACCGCTTGCCTGTTCTCGGTCAGGAGACTGCACCTTGCAATCTCGCTTTCCCTGCAGCTGATCAGGTCACGGGTATTTTTTACTTCCTTGTCCAGCTGACAAAGTGTGTTTTGGAGAACTGTCAGCCTGCAGCTGGTATGAGTTGCATTCAGAATAACCTGGGCCACATCATTCTCAACCTTGGAAAAATGCAGCTCCTAGGAACGCCAACAGACAGAAAACAAATTACTGTCAGCAGCAGCAGCCCATTGATTTGGAACGCCCGCTTCCCGAGGCACAGGAGTCAGGGGATTTAGATTCTCCTCCCAGGTCTGTGCCACAAGCTGCGAGCCAGCCACTTACCCGCTCTGTACCTTTGTTTCTCCATCTCCTGACGGAGATACCAACATTTACCTCTGCCATAAGGCTGCTGAAGAGCATGAAGGAGCCCAAACATCCCAAAGCCTTTAAGAGGCCGCGCTCATCACCTCTGCAGTTACCTGCCCTGCCTGGGTGTCTCCAGCTGCCCGGCTCACCGGAGCAGGACATTCTCCACCACACCCGACAAACACGTCCCTCACCGAACCACCACCGCAGCAGCCAGAAAGGCGGGTGCCTGTTGAGCGCAGCGCGAATGCAGCCGGATGACTTCTGCTGCCCCCGCGCCGCCAGCGGCCACGACTCTCTGGCTACATCCAGCCGTGCACCGCAGGTGCTGATGGGAGACAACGCGAGTGTCCACTTGTTGGTGTGCCTGTGGGAAGGGGGCGGGGGGCCCCTCTCTCACAACGGAAGCCAGCCCTGGAACTCTTCCTCTTGCTCAAGATAATGCCCCCGATTTAAAAATCCCAGGGCCAGGCTGAAGTAACCCGCAGAAATACAGAGGTGTGGGTGCCTTGTTAGTGCCAGCCCACACAACTCAACACCACAAACACTACGCTGGATCTTCTAGTTTTTCTATCTGTTCCAGTTACACACTCCCAAAGAGAGCAACTGATCGTGCCACAAAGAACTGTGGGTCTGGTTCGATTGTTCCTTGGGCTGTAATCCTCACTCAGGAACGAGAGCAGGCCTGTATCGCATTCCATGATGCCGGACAGAGATACAGGTTAGTTCAATGTGGAGTACAGCAGTACTACACATCCACTGTCTTCCTCCAATACATAAGAACTGGTACTACTTTATGGTAAAAACTCCCAGAATTCATCGTTCTGTCCCATTTTTTAAGCAAAGAAAGAATAGTACATTATGTGTCAAGGCCTTTTTGGCCAAACCCTCTCGCGTACACCAGAATCCCGCACTAAGAGCACTGGAAGAACCAAACTGAAGTCACAAACTCAGCAGACCTTCAACTTCAGGTCTGAAAAGCAGAACGAAGGCGCGGACGAAACACACTTGAGAAACACCGCTCAGGGCGGTTTCCTTCCCCCGCCCTCCCAAACGGAAGAGATAACACACCAGGTCTGTTTTTCTCCTACGGAGCTTTGCAGCCAGCTGCGAGAAGTGCTTTGTGGCTTTGCTGGACACCATCTGGTCCTGAAGCTTTGCCATGATTTCGTTCTCCATCTGCACTTTGGCATCAGTTCCTTTCTCTATGTCCTTACTGACGGACAGCAACTGATTCAGACAAGCAGCTTGATCCTAAACGCAGGAAAGACAGGAGACAGGGTCACTACAACTGTTTGGGGAAGGGGATTAAACATCTGTGTCTGATTTGAAAGGTTCTTCTTCCAAGTAACTCTCCTCACCATCCTGGTCCTGTTGAGGGCCTGCTCTGTCTCGTGGAGAACGCGAGCGTAGGTGCCAGATTCCACCTTCAAGGCCTCCTGCCTGGAAAGGCACTGGGCAATCAGCTTCTTTGTCATGTTGGCATCGTTCTGTGAACGGCTCAGGATGGCGACAAGCAACTCATTCTTCTCCTCCTCCTTCCTGATTGACTTCCTACAGCCATGGATGTCCGTTTCTAGGGACTTGAGGTCATGTCTGTACTTGCTGGAGAGGCAAAGAGGATGGAAAATCACCACAGGGGTAGACTCACGCGCTGAACAGTCACCTACAAATTCCTCTTTTCAAACACGCTACTGCAGCGACAACAGACCAAGGAGGAAGATCTTTACAAAGGCCACCCTGCTGTGACAGTGCAGAGTCATCAGAAGATGGATGGAGACAGAAGACTGAAAAGCAAACGTACGTAGGAAAATTAATTCCCGCTTTCAGTCCTGTCCCCACCCCCCACTCTTACCAGGATGCCACCATAAAAGCACATTGCAGGGAATCAGCCAGGCTGACTCCAGAGCAAATAAGCGCTTCCTTTGGCAACAACAGGACGGTTTTCCTGATGATTTCTGAAGGCATCACAAAACCCTAACTGAGAGCGACAGGTAAAATCCCTCTTGAAGTCTAGCTCTTTGGATTGAGAGATGTTGCAAAGGTGAAGGAACTCTTCTAAAGGACTAAAATATGAACAGAAAAACTCTAAACAGTTTTAAAAACCCCACACATTTTGGGGGAGAGTTGTGTTTTGGATACAGAATAGTGACAAAGAACTGTGCTTCCTATCCTTTAACCTTACTACGTGCTTCAGAGCAGCAAACTTGTTCTGCTTGACATATCCTGCACGCGCAGCAATAAACTGGAGACGCACTGTCCCTTTCAGCATCCCTCTCGTCCAACCCGTGTGAGGTCTCTCCTGGGACTGTTCTCAGATACCGTACCTCAGCAGCGCTTGGGTGGCGATATAGGCCTCATCTCTCTGCTTCATTCCCGCCAAGCTGCTATTCCAGTGGTTCATCAGTCGCTTTTTCTCCATGTTAATAGCCTGAACCTCCATACAAGCCTGGGGGAGAGAGGATTTGTAGACAGGATAAATCTATACTAGGCTGGGAAACCAAATTCACGTTACAATGCCTTTTTTTGGTGTGTGTTCATAATACGCTGGGCAGGAACAGCTTCAGCTAACGTGCCTCTGGTTTATGGTCACCCCCGACCACAGAGCATAGGTCTGCAAGGAAAAAAATGCAGAGAGGGTGGAGGAGGAAGTGATTTATAGGCAATTCTTGAGGACAAAGGGAAAAACAAAACAAAACAAAACAAAACAAAAAAGTCTTCATTCCTCCAAACAGGAACTGATCATACAACTCTGTCCTACACTGTAGCTACCACGTGAGCATGAGCCAACGGGGTCGGTCCTTCCAGAGGGAAATATTAACCAGAAGCGAAAAAAAAAACATTCTCCTACCTCATTTGCTGCTTGCCGAGTTACTTTTGTGTCCTCTGCCTGAGCCACAAACTGAGCTTCGAACAGAGCAATCTGTTCCTGCAGCTCGTAGGCTTTCCGGGTCAAGCGGTCTACCAGAAGATCCTAGAGAGGCAGAGCCAAACAGCTCAGGATGAGTAACATAATCTCAGGCTTAACCAACTAAATTCTACAGCAATAACTTGGGCTGAAAATGAACTCAGTTAGCTTTGATTCCTACTGAAACTCTTCCATTCCTATCCAAATGACTCCTGAATGCAGCAGTGACAATTTTGAAGAGAACAAAACCTTCTTTGCTGGTTTTTATCGTTCCGCCCACAGTAGGAAATTGGTCCTTCAGATCTGAAGCAGCATTCATCCCTGCCAGCATGGGTTACATTGCGCCACCTCTCCAGCAGCTGGGAATCTTGATAATTTATGGTTTAAAATCCTTTGTTAAAAACCATCTAAACCCATTCCATCTCAACCGTTTGCCCACAATTCTGCATCAACAGTAATTAGTTGGTGTCCTGCTGCAAGCAGGAGGCAGCAGAGGGAGCTCCAGCACACCGACCGCTCAGTTCACCTTCCAAGTTCGCTCTTCCTTGGGACTCAGAGCAATTCTCCAGACTTCAACATACGATACTTCTTTGCTAAATATCTTTCTGCCCCCACACCCCCGTTGCCTGCGTGAAGAGTGATCACTACTGATTACTACTTCCTATTATAAGGCTCATAAAAAAATTCTGTTCAGTACATGCCACTATCTTGGTGGTGGGGATTCTTCTCATTTTCAATTATTTGGGGAAAATATCCCCACGCACCTTCCATGGTGTCTGTATATTCACTACAGCCTTCCTTCTGCCAAGGCAGCACGTCCTCCGAGACTCGCCGCTAGCCGTCACCTGAATTCATTTATTTATTTGAAAGAAGAGAGTTTTACTTGATACCTGTTTTTTCTTTTCCACGTCAGCTTGGGCCTTCTCCAGCTCAGCCCTCTTTGTCGACCGTTTCATTAGTAAAATATTATGGTGCATATGGGCCATGTTCTGCATGTAGAAGAGGGGCAAGGCCAGGTTTTCAAGCTGGATCTGCATTGCAGAGACTGGGGAGGCAGGGGGAAAAATATTTACAGGAAAGTATGTTTGTAAGACACACTTTAAACAGAGGTAAAAGGGAAAGAAACACAGAAGCACCCAAAGCTAAATTCGCACACTTACCAGCCAAATCAGCCCCCCTGAAATGTGAATTTGCATCAGCTTTGGAGTACAGCTCCACAAGCACAGCTAATATCTTGGTAAGCAATTCATTGCTTCCCAGCACTCAGAAGCCCAGGAGATCAAAGAAGGGGCGGCCTCAGGAGGCTGTGACTCCACTCCTCTGCCCCAAAACGGAACTGTCTCTTTCTCAGTCTGTTGAATGCTTCTCTATTTTTTTCAGCAACCTGCCAAACCTTTCTAGGCAGTTTATCCTACGCTGAGCTACCCTCGCCATCACAGTTGTTTCCCTGTCCCCTACCCACAGGCCTGCAGCACAACCAGCATGAGTCAAGTCCATTTCTTTGGCTGGGACGGGTTCCCACACGGATGGCACTCTCAGGCTCCCGGGTGCCCCTCACGACCCACGACCTTTGCGATCTCGTCACACCCTTACAGAGACACAGGCAAACGTAACAGAGCGACAGGATCTTCCTCCTTCTAAGTCACAGAGCAGCCCATCTGCCCGGAACAGTTTTAGTCCTAAAGACCTTCTCAGAAGTACAAGGTAGCCACACGGTCTTAGAAACAACCAGGAATACCTGTGAAAGGTTTCAGCGAGTGCCTTATTCCTGATCAATGTTACTGTATTTTTCAATCCAATGCTTGCCTTGGATTCAAATAAATCCCTTTCTCCACACAGTACTAGAGCCAGGAAACCTGGCAAGGGCTGCCTCGGTCACCTTTCTGGCGTTCATCGTGTGTGTTCTGACACATTTGCTTGTAAGTAAGCCTGAGGCCCCCCAGCTCCTCCTCCAGCTGCTGACGTGCTGTGGCCACCTGAGAACGGCGGTCGTGGCTCTTCTCCAGTTCCAGCTGCAGGCGGGCCAGCTGCTGCTGCGCTCCGTAAAGAACCAGCCCAAGCTCTTCCCTCTCTGCTTGCCCTTTCTTCGCTGCTGCCCTCTGCAAACACAAGAGGAAACCAGTTACCTGGCTTCAGCTCGGGCAGGGGTGGGCTGCTGCGGGACGGCAAAGTAAGAATGCCACGTACCAGTTCCTGAAGCTCTAGGCTCACTTTTTCCATCTGCTTAGTGAGGTGACTCTTCAGGGCAGCCTGGAATCTTCTCATCAGAGGCTGTCAAGAAGTATGACATTGATACAAGTCAACGTACTTGTGTAAAGAAATTATGAAGAAACCTTACTGCTACCCCCGCTGTTAAATAACACAGCGTATTTTCTGCCACAGACCCTTGCATTCTTACTTTAGCTACGCTCACTGTAACGAGTGAGAGGAGTTACATAGTGGCTATTTGTTGACAGCAGAAAGCCACTACTGAGGATATCTGAAAGTCAGAAACACATCAGAAGAGCTGCCTCTGAGAGCCCATCCCCTCGCTCTTGCTGACAGTACTTCTCTTTCAGGAGCACTGAGGAGTACCAGATTTACCCACTACACGGCTCCCTCCTGAGCCTCCCGTTTGGGGTTAACCCTGAGGGAGCAGACACGCTCAGGAGTCAGTACTTCTGCAAAAGCCTGTTTTAAACACGTGGTTTCAGCCTATGGCTGAGCCGCTGCTGACAATCTACCTTGTGTATTTCATACAAATAAAAACAGCAGGTCTGCGAAGAAGAACGACAAGATTTGAGGACTTCTCACATGTTCTAGATCCAAGACAACCAGCTCTGTTTCTTCTACGGTTTCTTCACTTCTTCCACTCATTTTGTGCCCCTCAGCTCCACGCTGCTGGCATGCCTGTTCCCGCCTTTGGTCACCATGCTCACTGGTGAGCTGATCCAACTGCTCAAAGGCAGTCTCTGAGCAGAGAGAAATGGGTTCTCCAATGTCACCTGGACCCCACCCCCCAAGAAAAAAAAAAAAAAAAAAAAAGAGAAGAAGACAAAGAAAATGCTTAGATTTCAAAGCGTTGTGCCTCCAGTTGGACTAACAATGACGAGAAAGGGAGAAAACTAGAAACTGCGCTTGACAGGTGGTATGGAGTGTTGTACTGTTAGCAAGGGACTGAAGGATACCTGACTCTGTGCAGCTGTTCCGCTCCGCTGACCACGCAGACACCTGCTGAGGAGCTCCTGAAGGAAGGGGAGGGTTTTCTCTCTCGGTTACTGGCTGCTCCATGTCACTCAACGCAGGAGGACAACTGTCTAATTCGACTTTGTCCAAGAAAGTCTCAGGGGATTTTTCCTGAAACGTAAAATCCACCACCTGAAACAGCTTTTCAGTCTGCCCTGACAATCTGCTTATTTCTGTCATCGCGAGACAAGAACGATGCAGACACAGAATAGGCAAGAGGGCCTTGTTCTAAACTCAGCCCACAGATACACTGGCAAAGCTGTGCCTCTGCCAATCAAAAAACCACCTTTACCCACATGCAGCACAACAGAGGAACCTCTCCAGCTCTGTCACAGCTTTTGTAGACTTTGTGCCTGACCAGTTAGCTTCTCTCTGTTCAGTTCTGGTCGGGTTTGTGTTGGCAGCAACAAAACCGCCCCAGGAGAATTTGAAGTTACAAATACCGGCCATGCCTTCTGTGAATAAGATTGTGTGTGTTGTTAGTGTCTCACCTCTGCAGAACTAACAAACAGCTCTGTAGCTCCTCTTTCTGCTGGGGGAAATGTCTCTTTTTGGTCCTGCAGAGGAACGGACCCTTCTTCTTCACTGTCGCTCCCATTCTCCGCCTCTACTGCCTAGCACACACACAGGCAAAAAGCAGAATAGCAGCGTTACAGCAGGTTGTGCATTTGGTTTAATGCTCATGCTACGGTGCTGTAACAACTGCTTTTTGTCATGGGAGTTTAATTTTGAAGTTTAATCTCGTTCACAAAAACAGTCACCCAGGCAGCATGAAGACGGTAAAGATCCTGACAAAAATTCTACACACCACTTTTAATTTCAGATGTGTCTCTGGCTCACGTCTATTTTTTAAAAAAATGCCCTTAGGGATTTTAGTCCTCCAGCTGGTGCTACACGTAGCCAAACTATTATCTTCTTTTTAAAGAGACACTGTTTTATCCCGTACCATCATTTGCCAAATTCAAATATCGTGCAGTACCAACAGACAAAGAAAACTTATCACCACCAACCTCGAACACAGCCCCCATACGTGTGTCTGTGAGATGGGGGCAACCTCCCGTTTAACATGCCTACAGCCATCTGGGAGCTGAGTGAGAAGCACATGCTTCAGGACGCTGCTGACACACAGAACTACAACTACATTTAACTTTGTTTTTTTAATAGGCAGGGCAAGACTTCAACAACCGCTCCCTTGTTTTACTTCTCCCTATTGAAACTGCTTCCATGAAGCCATCACTCTGCAAGGAGAGCGTAGGAACGTCATGCTGCCCCGCGAACGTTCTGAAGGAAATCACCTCCACAGCAAGAGGCGACGGAACTCGGACGATATCCCGCGCAGCGGAGCCGGATTCCACCCCAGAGCCCTCTGCTGCGCCACCGGCGGCCTCCTCCATATTGCTGGGCTGGGGATGGCCTGTGCCTGCAACCAGAGCGGAGGGAAGAGTGAGAACCAGCCCGGCTCGCCGGGGCCTGCCAGCTGCAGGCCGCCGCGGGGCTGGGCACGGGCACCCGCGGGGCCGGAGAGGCCGGGCGGCCGAGGGCCGGGCGGTTCAAGGCCCGGCCGCGGCCCAGCCCCGCACTCACCCGCCGCCGTCTGCGCCATGTTCCCGTGTTCCCGTTGCCAGGCGACGCATCAACACCCGGTCACGTGAGCGCTCCGGGCCGCACCACCTCAGCCCGTGGAGGGGGGGGGGGGGAACGCGGGCCGCACCACCTCGGCTCGTGGAGATGGGGGGGGCTGTGGGGGGGGCGCTCGGCCCGCACTACCTCAGCCCGCCGGGCCCGGGGGGGGCCCGCGGCGTCCCGGCCGCCCTGGCGGCGCCAGCCCCGGTGCGGGGCAGCAGGTAACGGCGCCGAGGGCTGGAGTCCGGGCGGGGGGAGCTGCGGGGACGAGGCACCCGGGACGCTGCCCAGCACCCCGGGGATGCATCCATTTTCTTTTATCCCGCTCTTTGTCTTCCCTTCCCACCGGAGCCCCGAGGCGCTCGGTGTGCTGCCGGCTGGGGGCTGGCGGAATGCGAAAGAGTTCATTTTAACTTTATTTTCGGCTGTTCTGGGCTGGCTCCCTAAAGCTTGGGGTGTATTTAGGATTGCCTTCCTTTTGGGGAGGGGGTCCTCTCTCAAATTGCCCCAGTATCTACCTCTTCCTTTGCTGTTATCAGCAGAGACCTGAAGGTGGATGGTCGGTGTAATAAGTAACATATTGTGCTTTGTTCATTAAACCTGTATGGGAAGGTATGGAGGGAAGATTTATGTGCCCCCAAGGCTTGATAGCCCAACCGAAGGACATCCGGCAAAGTAAACAAGACCCGCAGCTGAGGGGGTTGAGTAATCACATTCTTGCATAAGTTCACCCACAGGGCAACGAGGAAGACCTTCAGCCTTCATCCTTACGACCACCAGGAGGCAGAGAAAGACCCCCCAGCAACAGAAGGAACATGCGCAGAGTATCGCCCTGATTGCGACATCGCGAATGCAGGAAATGAGACTGTATATAATGTGCTTACACGAGGCGGGAAGGCGCGAGCCGTTGGCGGAGCGCAGACTCCCCGGCCGCCCAGCGCTGCCTTTGCTCTTGTTCGCTTGCTAATATAATAAAATTCGCATTGGATTTTGACACTGTAAATTGTCCGTGTCTCTACCTATCACAATTTGGTGCCGTGACTCGGATCGCGACTAGATTGTGGCCTGCAGCTGCATTGGGGAGGCGCCCCGCCATCCGGCGGCCCCTGCAGCCCTCAGGTCGCTTCTGTCTCGACCGACGAACCTAAATTGAACACTGAGCAAAGGAGAACCGGTAACCCTGTAATCTTTGTGCACGAAGCTCCGAACGAAGACGCAGGACGCGTGAGTATAGGCCGGGAATCCGTTCGGTTTGGGTTGGGTATCCTGGGGCACGGTGTATGAGACGTCCTGCCAGGGCGAAGTGAGTGCGGACCCTCTAGTAGTGCGTTTCTCGTAGCCCGCGAGGGAGCGAGCCACAAACGAGGGGAGCGGTTGGGGTGTGTGTGTGAGTGCCTCAGAAGATGGGACAAAGGAAAAGCAAGCCCTTTGAGCCCATGGGAGAGGGGCCCCATGTGAAATTGCCCCAAATACCGCCCGATAGTCCCCTAGGGCTGATGTTGAAACACTGGGATAACTTTCCCTCTAGGCAGGGAAAGGATAAGGTAAAAATGATCCATTATTGCATAGAGGTCTGGGGCGGAAAACAGATTCGAGGAGACCATCTGTATTGGCCTGTTTTTGGATCATTTGAGGATTGGATAGGTCAGGCGCTAAACATTTATGTTAACTCAAAGGAACCATTTAATTTGGAAGAAAGTGAATATGCCAGTCTGTGGATGGTGGCCGACACTAGGGTAAATTTATACCCTTTAAAAGAAAAGGGGGGTGACTACCGAGGGAGGAAGAATAGAGAGGAAGAATTAATAAAGCTTTCAAGGAATATCAAGAAGCAGATGAGTCGCCCACTAAATGGTTAGAGAGACTACGAAAGAGTCTCCAAATGTATTCCAGTCTGAATGTAGACACTCAGGAGGGGCAGGCCCTGCTGAAAATGCAATTTGTAGCAAACGCATGGGAAGATATTAAAAGAAAAACTGAGAAGATAGATGATTGGCAGAACAGAGGTTTGGACGGGCTATTGAGGGAGGCACAGAAGGTGTTTGTCAGAAGGAAAGACGAGAGGTTTAAGAAGCAGGCAAAGGTGATGGTAGCAGTGGCTCGGGAAGGACAATGTGGAGGTGGGATTAGATCGACTCACAAAACGGACCCAAGACCCGGGGTGGAAGGAACAAGGAGAAAGGACGTAGGGTGTTATTATTGTGGGAGGAAGGGTCATATGAGAAGGGAATGCAGAAAGCGGCTGCAGGATGAGAAAATATTCAAGGAGGATTAGGGGTGTCAGGGGCTCTATTTGCTGGGGGCTAGACGTAAGACCGAGCCCTTGATAAAAATTAAAGTAAGTCCCCAGCAACAGGAAATCAAGTTCCTTGTGGACTCCGGGGCCGAGAGGTCCACAGTACAAGAGTTACCCCGGGGATGTCACTTGTCCCCGGAGACAATGCAAGTAATTGGAGCAAAAGGAGAGCCTTTCGGGGTTCCAGTAATAAAAGACGTTCTTTTTGAAATGGAATCTAAATTTGGGGTGGGATCCCTATTGTTGGTCCCAGAAGCAGATTATAACCTATTGGGACGAGATATGATCATCACACTGGGCATTAATTTGGAAGTTAAAAATAATGAGTTGCAAGTAAAATTATGTCCCCTTAGGAGTGAGGATGAAGTAAAAATTAACCCCGAGGTTTGGTACACTCCGGAGACAGTGGGCAAATTAGATATCCCACCCTTCACTGTAACTATCAAGGATCTGGAAATTCCAATAAAAATAAAACAATACCCAATCTCACGAGAAGGCAGGATGGGGTTGAAACCAGAGATTGAAAGATTAATTAAACCAAGGCTACTGGAACCATGCATGTCTCCCTTCAATACACCCATCTTACCCGTAAAGAAAATCGATGGGTCCTATAGATTAGTCCATGACCTACGGGAAATTAACAAAAGAACACTTGCAAGGTTCCCAGTTGTGGCAAATCCGTATATTTTACTGAGCCAGCTGGGACCTGAAAGTAAAGAGACCTTACTAACCCCATAGTGGGATATCCTGTTTTACTTACTACAGAAACCTCCATACGAACAGCTGAAAGAGGGTGGACTCACGCCAGCCGAATCAAAGGACCCGTAAAGAATCAACAGTGGCAAGTGACCAGTGTACCCGGGGACCTAAAAATAAAATTTCAAAGGACCTGAATGAACACCTTTAAAATTGAATATAGTGAGAATCCAATTCTGATTGAAGATGGGCACGTAGATGCTGAAATCAAGTGTGGTATATTAACTGTTACCCATTCGTGTGCTTTGTGCGTAAGGTGTGTCGGGAACGGTGGTGGGCCCATTGCCGAAACGGCAGACCCCAAAGAGTGTCTGCCGGATCTGCTGGGAGTGGGAAAGGGAACTCACAGAATTGGCATTAAAATTAAAAGAATCACAGGGAGAGATTATTCTTGAATCAGAGGAATGGTGGGAGATATTTGCTAAAGGAATTCGGCCCGAAAATTATTGTTACCATTCGAATGAACCAATTCCTTTTGTCGCTGAAATAGTAAGAGGGCAGTGCCGTAAGTTCCTGAAAGGGGTGAAGTGCAACGCACCCCAAGTTAAAGATACCAACTGGAGTTCATACATCCTGAGGCAAGCGGCTAAAGTAAGCCCGAGTCCTCCTGAAGAATACCCCTGCTGCCGAGAAGATGGTACCCCTCGTGGCTCGAAGCAACCGAGTCGATGAGCGAGGCAGAGGAGTAAAAAACTGTGGAGGAATGAACCCAACGATTGGGACCGTAAAGCAGTGCTTGAGATCCTGCCTCAAGGATGGTAGCGAAAAGGCGAAGCCCTGGAGTGCAAACGACAAAAATCGGGGACGGGTATCAAATCGGGGTAGGAATAAGCAATTGGTATATTACAAAAACCACCACTTTTCCCGATACGTATTTATAGGGGCAATCTGGGTAGTATTATGCATCCCTGTTTGTGAGCCGTACGCGCAGGAACCTTTTAAATGGACCCTGTTTAGATGGGAAGACCAAGCTGTAGTACAGACAAAAATAGTCTCTGGACCTCCCAGTTTTACTCCCACGTTGTGCCAACTCGTGCCAATATAACCATGCTTAAACCTAAAAGGGTTTTATTTTTGCCCTAGTTCAAATCCAGGAAGGACCTATTGTAATTCACCAGGACATTATTATTGCACATACTGGGGTTGTGAAACCATAGCATCGAACTGGGCTCCCAGGGGAGGGAATGACAAGTTTATTACAGTAACATGGGGACCAGTGGGATGTGCACCCCCTCAGCGTGATAGTTCTGGTGGTATACTATTGTCTGGAAATTGCCAGTTTGTATACATGAATATTTCTCAAGACCAGAACCCTACATGGTTTGTGGGAAAAACTTGGGGAATGCGTTATTGAGAACCGGGAACTGATAGAGGAGGACTGATACTAATAAAAAAAGAGACCATTCCAAATGATCCGGAACCAATTGGACCAAATCCCGTGCTCACACATGAACAAACTCTGGGACCCGCGAATGATACTGAAACTAGCAATGATACCCAGTTTACTGGTAATAATACTCACTCTGGTATAACTATCTCAGAAGAAGAAAACTTAGAAGGAAATACCCTATGGAAAGTGATGCAAGCTAGCTACCGAATACTAAATAAGACTAACCCGCAAATAACCAGCTCCTGCTGGCTATGTTATAGCATTAAATTGCCCTTTTACGAGGCTGTAGGAATTACATCCAAGGCTAGGCAGGTAAATGGGACAAACCCTGCACAATGTTTATGGAGAAAAAGGAAAGGATCAGGTCCAAGGTCTCACCTTGGAACAAGTAACGGGAAAAGGACGGTGCGTTGGGACAATTCCACCCACAAAACAACATTTGTGTAATGTAAGTATTTCACTCAAAAAGGAAGCTCCTGCGGATTGGTTAATACCAGCGGCAAACACAAAATGGGTGTGCTCAAGCATCGGAGTAACACCTTGCTTGAGCCTCCGAAATGTTAATAAAAGCAAAGATTATTGCATACAAGTAGCAATAATTCCAAAAATTGTATATCACTCAAATGAGTTTGTCTACAATTATCAAACCACCCCCGAGCACCATCTTGCTAGGAGGGAACCGTTTACAGCTCTGACCATAGCCGCTCTCCTTACAATTGGAGGAACCAGAGCGACCACAGGGATAACCTCTCTATTAATCAACAAGCTGAATTTAAGTCACTTAGAGTAGCAGTGGATGAGGATTTCAGCAGAATAGAAAAATCGATAGACGCATTGGAAAAATCACTAAGATCACTATCAGAAGTGGTGCTTCAGAATAGACGCGGCTTGGATTTATTATTCTTGCAGCAAGGGGGATTGTGTGCAGCTTTAAAGGAAGAGTGCTGTGTATATGCAGATCATACCAGAATAGTACGGGACACAATGGCTGAGCTAAGAAAGGGGTTGGAACAACGAAGGAGAGAGCGAGAATCCCAACAAAGTTGGTACGAATCACGGTTTAACCATTCTCCTTGGCTTACTACTTCATTGTCAACATTGGCGGGACCATTAATACTGCTCACTTTAACGCTTGCATTTGGACCTTGTATTTTTAATAAAGTTATCGCGATAGTTAAGAACCGTTTAGAAGCCGCTCACCTGATGCTTGTTCGAGCGAAGTACGAATCGGTATCCGATGAGCCCAATTTGGCAGAAACCCTTGTTTTGAGTGCTCAAGAGCTACAACGGTTCAATGAACAAAATAATGGACAAAAGACAAAGGGGGGATTGTACTAGGTAGCATATTGTGTTTTGTTCATTAAACCTGTATGGGAAGGTATGGATGGAAGATTTATGTGCCCGCAAGGCTTGATAGCCCAACTGAAGGACATCTGGCAAAGTAAACAGGACCCGCAGCTGAGGGGGTTGAGTAATCACATTCTTGCATAAGTTCACCCACAGGGCAACGAGGAAGACCTTCAGCCTTCATCCTTACGACCACCAGGAGGCAGAGAAAGACCCCCCAGCAACAGAAGGAACATGCGCAGAGTATCGCCCTGATTGCAACATCGCGAATGCAGGAAATGAGACTGTATATAATGTGCTTACACGAGGCGGGAAGGCGCGAGCCGTTGGCGGAGCGCAGACTCCCCGGCCGCCCAGCGCTGCCTTTGCTCTTGTTCGCTTGCTAATATAATAAAATTCGCATTGGATTTTGACACTTTAAATTGTCCGTGTCTCTACCTATCACAAACAGAATGAGTTAAAAAATTTCAACAAAACAAGGAACAAAGTCTGAAATACAAATTACTGGGATAAACCTATGTTAAGGCAGGTTTATTAAATGCAGTTATTCTGTCACAGAACAGATTGACAGAACAGTCGAGGTTGGAAGGAGCTTCTGGAGACCATCTAGTCCAACCTCCCTGCTCAAAGCCTATGACCTCGTCTAGTCTTTCAGTTGGCTTTGGATTTTTTTATTTGACTTCAGTTTCTACACAAAGGTATTCTGACAAGTGTTCAAGCCATCCAATCACAGTTAACCTTAAGCCCAACAACAAAGAAGCAAAAGAAAAGGTAAGTGAAGGTAGTTTTTCTTCAAGGCAATAAATATTATTAAACATCACCAATTAACATGTGTACGCCCTGCAACTGAAGCATCCTGAATTGACAATAATTATAGCAGTAAGTCTAAAGTTTTACAATACTTACTTCAGAAAAAACAATTCCAAATCTAAGACTTTGCAGCTGTTTAGTTTAATATCCACCTACACCTGTTCTTTTACTCATTTTATTGACTCTATCAGCCTGTCAGGGCTCTACATTTTTCAGAATGCAAGATGTATATAGATATGGTCCTACTTTCTATCTCAATGAACAGTGACACAGTAAAGTACTCGGACATTTCCGATCATCACTCCAAGCTGGGCTAAAAACTGGCTGGATGGCCAAGCACAGAGAGTGGTGGTGAAGGGAGTTCAATCCAGCTGGCGGCCGGTCACAAGGGGTGTCCCCCAGGGCTCAGCATTGGGACCGCTCTGGTGTCACATCTTGATGGATGAGCTGGATGAGGGGATCGAGTGCTCCCGCAGGGAGCTTGCAGATGACACCACGTTGGGTGGGAGTGTCGATCTGCTCGAGGGCAGGGAAGCTCTACAGAGGGATCTGGACAGGCTGGATCGCTGGGCCAAGGCCAGTTCCACGAGTTGCAACAAGGTCAAGTGCCGGGTCCTGCACTTCGGCCACAACAACCCCCAGCAGCGCTACAGGCTGGGGAGGAGTGGCTGGGAAGCTGCCCGGCAGAGAGGGACCTGGGGGTGCTGGTCGACAGGCGGCTGAACGTGAGCCGGCAGTGTGCCCAGGTGGGCAAGGCGGCCAACAGCATCCTGGCCTGTGTCAGCCATGGGGTGGCCAGCAGGAGCAGGGAGGTGATCGTGCCCCTGTACTGGGCACTGGTGAGGCCACCCCTCGAATGCTGGGTGCGGTTTTGGGCCCCTCAGGACAAGACAGACACGGAGGTGCTGGAGCGTGTCCAGAGAAGGGCAGCGAAGCTGGTGAGGGCTCTGGAGAGCGGGTCTGATGGGGAGCAGCTGAGGGAACTGGGGTGGTTTAGTCTGGAGGAGGCTGAGGGGAGACCTTACTGCTCTCTGCAACTGCCTGAAAGGAGGCTGGAGTGAGGTGGGGTCGGTCTCTTGTCCCAAGTGACAAGCCATAGGACAAGAGGAAATGTCCTCAAGTTGTGCCAGGGGAGGTTTAGGTTGGACATGAGGAAAATTTTCTTTACTGAAAGAGTGGTCAGACATTGGAACAGGCTGCCCAGGGAGGTGGTGGAGTCACTATCCCTGGAGGTGTTCAAAGACGCACCCATGTGGTGCTCAGGGTCCTGGTTTAGTGGCGGGCTTGGTAGTGTTAGGATAACGGTTGGACCTGATGATCTTAAAGGTCTTTTCCAGCCAAAATGATTCTTCTATGTTGCGCCAGGGAGGTTTAGATTGGACATCAGGATAAATTTCTTTACCGAAAGGGTTATCCAGCATTGGGACAGGCTGCCCAGGGAAGTGGTGGAGTCACCAGCCTTGGAGGTGTTCAAAAAACGTGTTGATGTAGTGCTTCTAGACATGGTTTAGTGGGCATGGTGGTGTTAGGTCAACGGTTGGACTTGATGATCTTAGAGGTCTACTCCAGCCTAATGATTCCATGATTCTATGATCACTACTGGCACAATTTTAAGAATGGGTCAGTTCATACCTCAGAGCTATTGTTTTAAGCTCTCTGACAGCTCAAGCAGACAGTGTGTTACTGGATTGACTTGGTTTTGGTGTTGAATGTTTCCTGGCAACTACAACTACAGAACTGGTTCTCATTTGAAAACAAAATCAAAAACACAGGTCTACCTCTGTTCCCAAGATACTTTCTTTTATGTCCCCTGGGATTGCTGCTATTATTCTAAGAAGTTGGGCTTTACACAAAATCCTGCTTAAATTGAAGATGGCAAGGAACAGCATATATTACACAAATCTGCACACAAAGTTCCACCAACAGAACTTCATTGATTCAGGTTGTGAAAATTTATGGCTACTGATCACCATGTTCAGAAAAAGGAATCAAATAGCTACACAAGTTCACTACAAATATTTCAAATCTTACTGTATTAAGCCTTTGAGTGGAATGGATCATCAAAAGCAACAGGACTGCTTAAAGAATGGAAGAGAACTTGCATTTCCAATGCACTGAGAAAAAAAATAATAACCACCATCATCATCATTTAGTCGGATCAAAGTCAGTCCTCGCTTTTTATCTGTTATCTGTTTAAAGGCTCCATATTTAATAACAGAGCTTTAATAAAGAACAGAGGACTTCCCACATTTAAGATACCCAGAGGACTTCATTAAGCTCCTCAGTACAACCTGACACCTGAAATAACAACATCCAAACAAAACACAGACATCTCACTGTGTTACTCAAAGGTCCATGGGGACTAAGGGTTTCTGTACAAAAGCCGGGGTAGTACAGATCTGGAAAAAACCAAAAACCATAAAACACACTGGAGACTTTTTGGACTAAATAGTCGCCAAAGGAAGGTGCAATGGAGAGGGGATAAAACTAAACAAAATACAATCCGTTTAACTCCCAGGACACTGTACACTTTGTAAGTGAACAGGACAAAGTCTCCTTATCACAGTAACAGGTAAAACTTGGGGATAACACTATAGATTAGCCATGAGAGGTAGTTTTATGCATTTTATGCATATGAATATAACTTTTGATGAAGCTATTACAAAGTAAACATTTGAAGCCAGTTTATTCCCTACTAGTTGGTTTTCTGTAGTGGTTTTATTGCTTTTTACCCAAGGGCTTACAGAAATAAGCATTAATTAGGTCTTTTTTTTCCGCTGATGGCAGAATACACACATGGTAATCTGCCCAAACCATTGTTTTCCCATGCTACAGCTACTGGCATAGTAGAAGCTAGCCCTAAAAGAAAAAAAGAGAGGACTAGAAGCTACTGAATATATTTTCCTGTTCATTGTCAGAGAAGTGACTGTCTCGATCTCTTTCAAAACAGACTTTGCTTTATACCCGTGTGTTTAGATACCCTTGCAGCTGGTTACCCTATGGAGAACTCCAAAGATTAACAACCAAATCTGAAGACCCAGGTGAACCTTGTAAAACACCATTCAGTGATTCTGCACCTTCCATACTGGTTTTGTTCAGCCATGTGCCTCTAGTGGTATATTCTACTTTTTGTAGTGAGATGCTCTAAGAGCTTTTACCGGCACATTATGTCAGCTTACGTGCCCCGTCATGACAAGCTTGAGTAAGGAATGCACTTGAACGCCAAGCTATGACTTTTCCTAAAGTCACTGGACGTGACCAGATCCGAAAGCACGCAGGGTGTTAACGTCAACGGTGTGATACACTTTGCAACAGCCCTACTGCTCATTGCTTAGTGAAGACACACCTCAAAAGAGCACTTAAGTCTTCCTCAGAAACTATCACTGACATTTCCAAGAACTGAAAAGACAGGCTGTCTTTCTGAAGCCGTGCAACAACTTCATGCTAATCATCCAGTGTCAGGAGACAGATCAAGAAGTTGTACAAGTTCAGAAGTACACTGACAAATCATACCTCCAAGTTTTTTGTCCCCAAGGTCGGTTGGACAGTTATCGCTGCAGTGAACTCACAGTCCACAAAGATCACTAACTAGTAAAATGTTTTGGGGCTGTTGAACTATAAAGTTGCAACTGTCTCTCACTCAAAATAAAAAGGTTGTCAGGACGCACTCAGTTTTGTAAAGCAGTCAGAGTACTACTTAACTAGAGGTTCTAGTTTGAGACTGGAAAACTCTCTGTGAACACCAGTATCACAGAGCACAACTATTCCCGTTCTCGTGTTTCAGATTTGGAAGTGTTTGCATTTTATTTCCAGTACTAATGGCATCACTTTTGTTCTAGACAATTTTATTATTTTGCTGTCCTGGCTCCCGGTCCTTTTGAGAGAAAGGTTTCATTCAATCCTTTGAACAATAACGATGAGGTTACTAACAATGAGTTTAAGAAAGAACTGACACACACAAACTTGTTCAGGCATCCAGAACAAAAGAACCTGGAAGTGTTGAGAGCAAAGTTCAGGACGATGAAGAAAAGGATCTATTTTTCATTTGTAATTAGACCAAGAAGGGAAAATGCTATAAAGTAGATTCAAATCATTCAGATCAGATTACGAGTGCAGCACTGCGCCAAAGTATAAATTAGGACTTTACTTCATTTGACATTTTTATCGATATTAGAAGCATTTTCCAAAGCCTCAGTAGAAATTGATGGAAAAACCAAAATCTGAACTCTCACACCCTAACCATCAGACTGCTCTTCAGTCAACACTTACTCTTCCAGTGGTCATTCCAACACTTGGGACAACTGAAATAAACAGACTGTAACCAGGAATAAAAATCTGTGCTTTAAAAGTATTTTGCATAGTTAAGGCCAACACTTGACTGATTATTGCGAGTCCTGGCCAATTAACTTGAGTATATCAAAAGTAAAATAAACACAAAGTGCATTGAGAGCAAAGCACAAACCAACAGGAACTTCTCACACAGGTGACCGCCACAGCATAGTATTAATAGCGATGGCTGGGGCTGGGACAACCACCTGAAAACCTCCTATTGACAGAAAGTAAGACTAAGGCTTGTGCAACTCTACAGAGATGCTGGCCATTCAAATCCCTGGGGCTCTAGCCCTTTAAGAGACAAAGAATTCCTTTATTTCTAGGAAAAGCAGAAAAGAATTGCCATCGAAACCACCAGAAGACCTTGAGATCTAAAACCACAGGTCAGGCTATTTATTTTGTCGTGGCTTTGGTCAGAAACTCATTCAGCAGTGTCACCGGGGTGTTTCTGCACTGTCCTGTTCTAAAATGAATGCTCCAGCAAACTTCATATTCATTTCTTCAGAAAAAAAAAACAAACCAAACCAAAAAACAACCTTTAAGAGAAAACCCCACTATATTTCTAGCTCTTTGATGACAAAGGCAGACTTCCAAATAAGAATCATTTCAACCCTATGCCTGTAGAAAAATTGTTCCTCTGCCTCCTCTGTTGCTATTCAGAGATTTCTAAGCAGCTACGAGTCCCGACCAGACAAACGTAACAAATTCAAACACTCCTGGCAGAGGCCTGTTTATTATTTTCCAGTATGACTGTCTGCCAAGTTTCCCTGTCCAGGGTTTGGCTTGGCTTTGTTTGGCTTTTTTTTTTTTTTTTTTTTAAAAAAGAAAGGAACTGTGTGAGCTAAGCTGTGTCAGGGACTCTCCTTCCAACAGTTCTTGCAGAAAGTGGAAGTGCACCAGCACGTATGCAGACTTGTATCTGAATACGGTTCAAAACCATTACAAGACACAGCACAGTCAAAACTTTAGTCTTCAAAAACCAAAATGCTATGCTGTGAGTCTTGGAAATCATTTACCAGTACAGAATACTCAAAGTTGTTCTTAACACATGATGAAAAAAGCATAAACTTTAACGAAATCAAGCTGAAATTGATGAACACAGACATCTTTGGCTCCCCTCAAAATACAACCTTTTAATAACACCTTTGGTTTGATGACTTTTCAATGCAATTCTACAGCGCCTGTTTCCAGTCTATTGCCCATCAGTTTAGCTGTACAAATCTGCACACGGCGTTACAGCACAAAGGCACAGATCTGGTGAGGGTTTCTTAGAAGCACTGCTGCACACTGTTATCTTAAATGATGGTCTTGTGATTAAGGCACCTAAAGGCAAGAAAAGGAGGACGAACCCCCCTTCAAATCCCTCGCGACCCTGTACAGGTCATCCAATCCCTTGCTCTATATTCCACATCTAAAATACCAAATTAAGAATTGCTCAAATATTTTAAATTTTTTAAAATCATTTGCTAACTGCATACGTGGCACTCAGACACAAATGCAGTCAGGCAGTCTGTATGTGCGATAAACACTGAAAACAATTTCTTTGCAGGAGTAGAATTAAAAGCAAGAAAAACATCAAGAGCCTTTGCAAAGGTTCTGCACACAATTCTCAGCTTTCAATCTGAACACAGTCTGGAAAGGCCAACGTGAAGGAATCATCCTCTGGCGAGAGTTTAATCCAATTTCAAATAACTCCAGTAAAAGCACCCAACAACAGAGATATTGCTTAAAAGGGCAGTGGTTTGACACGGCAAGCCTTTTGATTACTCTTGCTATTAGGAGGTTTTCAGGTCTTGAGGTACAAAACTCTGTTCAGGACATGAACTGGGGAGTTGTGGGGGAGACAAAACCCTGAAGTTATGACTGCATGAACAACAGCAATCACTTAAAAGTTACCATCCTGAAGAACTAAAAACTTAAGCCCATACACGACTCACAAATGAGACCGTGGGTTCTGCTGCTTCTCTCCTACAAATAAGTAACTCTCCTTGACAATTATGCATTAGAAAAATGCAGGGCTCCAATTATTGTTTCTAACTAAAAACATTTGTAGCGTATTTCTAGGAAAAAAGGATTAAGGGTGGAACTCCTGGAGGCAGCCAGACATACACTGATTTTATAGGAATTGTGATCATTCTATACTTTTGAAAAACCACGTTCTCGATGTTATGGAGCCAGACCAGGCAGATCATCTCCTGACAAACTTCCTTGCACCCAACGGAAGGATTGCCCCTTGAAATTTTAATCATGTCTCAACTATTAAGAAACTGTCTTAAAACAAAAAGATAGATCTAATACATGATTTCCTACAACAACGGCAAGGTAACAAAAATATTTAAAGGTGACATTTTGGACACATTCATCCTATTATTGTGGCTGCTACTGGTCAATAGCCAGGGATCAAGGTCTCTGTTAACACAGACAACTCCAGAACATAATCCTCACATGAATACACTACCTCTAGTGCTAGCAGTACCCTGGTTTGAGGAGCTGAAACAGCAGAATTCCTCTGCAGAGCTTCAGTGTGTGCAGTATTTCAGGACACACAACTGGTAGAAAATCCCCTGCCCTTCTTTAGTTACTCATCGCAGCATCCACAGGCAGCTCACAAAATACTCTGAAACAGTAAACTACTTTCAGCTCCAGAACAGCTCAAACCTCCATTAGTGCTAACAAAGAACTCAGTCATTTGAGGACAACAGACTGAGTCGACCTCCAGAAGAAAAAACCCGAACCAAAACACCCCCCAGCCCTCCTCAGCTCAGCAAATAAATCACATCAGGCTTTCCCCTCTGCTTCCCCCTGCCCCACAATTCTAAGTGACTTTCTAGTCTAAAGGCACTCACAAATAGCCACACCGTGCCTTTGTCCAAACAAGCCCAATGAAATCAGACGGCTTCAGAAAGCAACATTTACGCCGTGTGACGGCTGCTGCATCAAACCCTCGCACTAGGAAACTCCTGTTCACTATTGCACACCACGAAACATCTAGGATTATTAACGAAACATAAAAGAAAAATAATGCAAGCTACTGGATTTGAAAACTCAGCCATCCACCTTCGAGGCAGGTGCAGATTCAACTGCATGATCAAGCTTCCAGTTTCAACTGATGGCTGCTGCAAAGCAGCTGTAAAAACGGCCAAAGTTTTGTACTACTCAGTTTGAAGCATTACTTGTGCTTCTCCTGACCCTTCTACACCAAATTATCTATCTTCAGATAATAAAAGCATTACGCTGCAATCTTAGTCGCCAAGGTTTCTCCTAAACCAACTTCTTACTAAAGGGTCTTTGGCCAACGCCACTCTGATCTACTGTTACTTTTCCATCACCATTTTATCTCCACAATTTTATTGTCAAATGTATAAGCTTCGGCCTCTCGCCGTCAATGTTCTGCTATCAAAATACCAAGTCCCTGGTCATGAGGGTACTACAAGTAAAAAAATGGAACCGCTCAACCTTTAGAAACTACAGAATTCAAACATCCAGTGAAATTAAATGGTTTACTACGAGACAGATGACTATTGACAGAAACCAGATTATTAATAAAATTAAAATATCACATTGCTAGTGGTTTCCACAAGAGAATGACATTCTGAAAAAGCCGAAGACTATCTTGGAAAGAATCAGATGTTGCTAAGGTTTTCTTTCAACAACTCAAGCTCCCACAAAACAAGTAAGGTATTTATGGAAGCAACTGAAGAACATGACAAACAAACAGGCTACAGAAAGCCCCCTGAGCCTAAAGAAGAGATGATCAGTTGAAGAAGTGACCTGTTTCTCACTGTGTTTGTGTCTTGTTCTGTTTTTTAAGTCTGCCACATAGGCACCTAGATTAGGCAGCTCCACCAAGCTTTCTCCGCCAGCAAAAGTATTTTCTTGTGCACGCATCACCCTGCAGTCAGGCTTGAAGTCCGGCTGGTTTTAGTTTATTTCTGCTGATACACGGGGAAGATGAACACTAGATATTTGGAATCCATTTTATTTACATTTTCACATCCCTTAACCTAAATATAACCACCCAAATTTTCACGAAAGCAGGCAACACAAAACGTGCTCACAAACTGCACAGTGCTCACTATGTTCAACACCTCTTGGACACTTCTCAGCCAGGGGGACTTTGTTCTCCTTCTCTCCTCTCCCACTGCACAGAGCAATCAACCTCACCTAACACTTCACCTACTTCCAGCCACAAGTCTGGAGATAAGAAATTCCAGGGGATGAGTCAGCCCCGTGAACCAAAGCAAGCGAAACCAAAAGGGAGCACCTTGGATCACTGGTCCCTGTTGTTGCAACTCCCACGTAAGCATTTTCTGCAGCCCTGGCTCTCAGCACTCTCTTCCTCCAGCCACCCCCACCCTCCTCCCCACCTCACCTCACATGCTCTGCATCTCCCTTTCCGCTCCCAGCCTTCCTTTCAACACATCCTCCCCTCCTCCTGTTTGTCCACTCGGGCAATCCCTCCTACAAAATCCCACTTCAAAAGGACGACTAACAATATTGCCACGCCATCTGTCTTCGTAACATATCACTCTTCCTACACCTTTTAACTCCTCCTTTTATAGAGAACAGAATTCTTTTGGAGTGAGGACTACCCACCATTACACTGTCTAAAACAACTGGTTTCTGTTCTTAAGTCTTTCATCTTTAATATAGCCGTGGTTAAAAACGACTATGTATTTCCTTGATTAGGTTTCCAACTGCTGGCATAAGAACACAAGCTCACCAAAACCTGACATGCTGGCACAACCTCTAAATGCTTAGCAGAGCTTTAGTCTGTTCTTCCCACCTATCCTATGGTGGGCGGTTTTGTTGGTGGGTTTTGGGGGTGTTTCAGGCATCAGACTCAAACCAGAAATCTAGACTGTAAAGGTACTAAATCCATCTCTGCATGGGCATTGCAGGTTCACAAACATACATGTGAATGCACAAATTCCTTAAGAAGCATCCATTAAAAAAGAACATAATAAAGAATGACCTGAATTACCATGGCAAGTTAAATTACTTTATGCACAACATATGCCACTCTTCTGAAGTAAAGAAAACATGGGACAATTTAAAACTGTATTTCTGGTACAGAACACCTTCTTAGTCAAATGATGACTTATATTCAGTTATTTTAGATCATTCCTGTGTTTTCTGTTCAGGTAACACATACCATCAAAAATCAGAAAATACAGCCCCGGGATTTATCACTTTTACTTTAGTCATACCATACCCAAGATATCTACATAAAAGTTTTCTAAAAGCTACAAAACAAGCCTTGCTGTAATCAGAAATGAAATGGAGTGCCTACACGCTCACCCCAGAGGACGGCATGTTAAAAAAAGGAAGAGGTAACAACAAAACACACCCTGGAGAGCTCTAAACCAGATTTGGCTGTTATGCAGCGGAGAGAGAAATGAAACTGAAGTGAGGAGAAGCAGCCTTGTGGTAATGCAACACAGAGGCCAGTCACTAGTGGTGCTCCAGAGGTCAACACTGAGGCCAGTATTGCTGAACACCTTCATTAACGGCCTGGACAGCGAACAGGTGTACCCTCAGCAGGTCTGCAGATGATAACATTTGGAGGAGTGCCTTACACACCAGAGGGTTGTGCTGACATTCAGCAGGACCTCGGCAGGCCGGAGAAACGGGCAGAGAGGAATCTCCTGAAGCCCTACAAGGGGAAATGCAAAGTCCTCACGCGGGGAGGAATAACCCCGTCCCTCACTGCGGGCTGGAGGCAGACTGTCTGGAAAGCAGCTCTGCAGAACAGGACCCGGGGTCCTGGGTGAAGCAGCCAGCAACGTGCCTCGGCCACAAAGGCGGCCAACAGTGTCCCAGGCTGCATTAGGAAGAGCACCAGCAGGTCGAGGGACGTGACCCTTTCCCTCTGCTCAGCACTGGTGAGACAAATCTGGAGTGCTGGGCCCAGGTCTAGGCTCCCCAGTACAAGGCAAACACGGACATACTGGAGCCCGATGAAGGGCTTGGAGCATCGGACATGCAAGGGAAGGCTGTGTGAGCCAGGATTTTGTAGCCTCAAGAAGGACAGGGGGTGGCGGGAAAGAATCTTATCGATGCGTATAAAAACCTGATGGGAAGCAGTAAAAAAGAGTGGGTCTGACTCACCCAAGTGGTGCCCAGTGAACGGACAAGAGGCAACAGGCACAACTGGAAACACAAGAAACTTAAAAAGGAAGTTTTGGGTGGGTTTGGTTTCTTTCTTCCCCCCCGCTCCTTCCTGTTTGTTTTGTTTTTCTGTGAGGGTGGTCAAACACTGGAACTTACCCAGACAGGTTGTGGCGTTTCCATCCCTGGAGCTGGTCTAGGTGACCCTGATGGGAGCAGGGCGCCTGGACCAACTAAATGATCTCTAGAGGTCCCTTCCAACCTGAACATTAATCTGAGGGTAAAAAACCCACTTCTGTGGTAGGAAACAGAGGAACAGATAATACTTGCAGCAGAACTGGGTTAGTTTTCCTGCTGCTGTTTACACCTAACAGTAAAGATGATTAAGCCTCAGTACTACAAAGCTAATTCAAACAGCTCAAAAATCCAAATATTTGATACCAAGTATTTATAAAACCAGCTTCATTTTACCTCAATGTAAGAAACTGCCTGTAATCTCTCTCAGTTTCCTACAGACAGCACACCAGGTTTCACTGCTTACAAATGTGAATGCCACAAAACTGTTTGCTTAATGGTCGATGGATAAAACCACACAAGAACATGAAGGAAGATTCACCTGTGATGAAAGTCTTTTGTAACATTTTAGCTAGATTAAATATACAGCTTTTTAAAAGGAAATACAAAAGCTGCTGTATCGAGAACTCCAGAAAACAACCTCCTCCACTGGATGACACATATAATAGGGGTGGCAGCAATAAAAACATGTTCATTACTGATCTGAAGGCAGGACCCGCAGAAGTGAGGCCCAAATCAGTTTCCAGTTCCCACTGCTTAACCAGAACCGTGCTCACAGAAACCCACCTCGGCAGTTTCAAACACAAAAGGAAAGACTCATTGTACATCTCATCATACACAACTCAGAAAACTCGTATTGCAAACCTCCCCTGAGGAGCAATGCCAAGCATTATGGATTAGCTGCAACATCCCACAGCCCTTTCAACATTCCCACTGGGTACCGCGTACTGATATTGCACCTGAAACAGGACATACAGCCTTGCTGTAGCACACACTGGTTTAGGCAGCAAACAGCACAGAGGCACAACTGGGATGGAAATAAGCAGGGTCTGCTCCTACTTTCTCTGCAATTTTGAGGAAAAGAACCTGTCACTGAAGAACAAACCCAAGCTGACATGGTCTCTGGAGTTAATCTCTTTCTTTTCTTCTGCTTTCCAAATCTAAATCAGTTTTCACTAACAGCGCCAAAACCTGCCAGTAACTTTTACAGCTGCAGGGTCATCAACTTCAAGACAGCTACTTGGCAACCTTTCCACACCATTTGGATGCGACTGTGTTCACCCGGACACACAAACAGGCTGTACAGAGAGAGACAACATAAGACAGACAACTGTTTTCAGGCCAGCATGTTATTTTGAGGAGGTTCACTTTACACCCTGAAAAAGAAGATGTTTCAACAAGCAGCCAAAGAGCACCCTTAAGAAGTATGTGACAGAACTGGAAGTTGTAGCTGAGAGACATAAGCTGTTAGCCTGCTTCCAGGGGCACTGATCATAAACATCAGTCCCAAGTTATATGTTAGACCCAGTATAGATGCAGCTACTTTGTGAAACGCTTTGAAGTCTGCAGCTGATGGAGTTCTAAGCATGCAGTGTCAGTTATACATGTGGTTTTTTGGTTCAATTACAAAAGCACAACTATATTCAGTGACTTGATCAAGAGGTGATCTACAGTAGCAAACCGAAGAACGGTTATGAAAGCAATATCTGCATTCTAGAACATCGATTTTCTCACAGTATTTTAAGGTTTATTCAAGAAACAGAACTAAAGCAAGCTGTATATACGGTACCACAGATGGGTACTAAATTTGCTACTGAACGAGTTTCATGCCAGCAGAGCTGAATCTCGCAGTCTATTCAGGCAGCCTCTCATTGCTCAAACAACTCATCAGGCAATCTATACAAAGTATGGAACAAACGCCTCAAAAAAGGAGAAGGTTCTCCAAAAAACACCCCCACGACACACCAGACAACACATCCTTTTAAGAACCAGGGAAGGTAGAGGCTAATGACCTCCCATCTCATCACTGACAAAATTCCAACACTGAAAACAATCTCAGAATAACTACACGGTCTCCAATTCCTCAGTCCTACTCCAGCCCTATTCACAGCTCACAGAAGCTATAAACCTCTGGAGAAAAAAGAGAAACAAAAGGACAGGAGACTATTTTCCAAAGAGCTCTTCAGAAGCACGAGAAGCCTGCCCGTGCGAGGCGCAGAAATGGTGTGCTGGAAGCGGAGCTACACTGTACGATGCCGACAATCTGCGAGGCCACGCTGCAGCCCGCAGAATAACCCCCTGTCCGGAGCTGGACGCTGGGGTAGTTTGGGAGAGGGTGTGAGAAAGGAAGGCAGAGGCATAAGCCGCACCACAATGCCTGTATCCGCTTTGCAGCCTCAGCCCCTCCCTATGAAACCGCAGAAGGGACTGGAAGGCTGTGGACAAGAAGTGCCCACTTCTGAAAAACCGAACACGGGAAGTGACGGCAACTGGAACGATGCTGGGCCGTGAGCACTGGGACAGTGAACCAAGGAGGCTACGGGGCAGGAGCACTGTGGGAAACGAAAAGTTAATCCCGAGCTGAGTGTAGAAAGCAGCAAGTTCCTGCCATGAGCTCGTTCCTTCTCAAGTGAGCAGCAGTGGAGGAGAGACAGACACTTGGATGGCATCAGATACACAGCCCAGGGGAGGGAAGGGAAGAACAGAGGAAAGAAGAGAAGCAGGCCCCCTCACTGAGCCAGACCAGAGCTACTGCTGCTAGAAGGGAGCCGGATTAGAGCTGGAGCACTTGCCTCTGCTTTTTTCCCCTCTCAGAAAACCAAGGAGAAGCCACCAAACTTAGACCCCTACCTGAAATGCATTCAGATTTTGCTGACTGCAAACCCCTACTCTGAATCACACCTAGCCTCAGAAAAACTCTCCATCAAAAGCACGCAAGAGTGACTTCAGAACATCCTCCTCTTTGGCTGAGTGTTTGTGCTGCCTTGAAGTAAGATTCATTCTTGGATCAGTGATTTCATAATGTAAAATACAAAACCCTTCAAAAAGAGACAAATACATAAGGTGGCAGTTGAGGACAGCAGTTATAATATTCCTCAAATTACACGTTGCTTTCTCTTAGGTAAATTCCCAATCTGCCTTCTGCAAAGGCCCTCCTGTCAACTGAACACACATTTCTCAGGCTAACACCCTTCAAATGCAATTTTAAAACGTGTACCTATTTCTGTAAAATTTGTCACGTAGCAGCCTCAAATCAGAATTCTGATTTTTAAAAACACTTCACCTATCTGTTTTACAACACTCACCACACACCAACAGGTATCTTGTATGCTGTTTACTCTCAGTGTCCTCAGCTGCTTTGCACTCAGGCTTGTTAAGCAAAGCAGTAATTTAGCAACGTCGGCTCGTTTGTTAATGTCTCCCCTAACATGACATCTAGTCTCCCCCTGATTTCTTTACGGCTGGATTTACAGCTTGGTTCTGTCTTCCTGCAGCTGAATAAGCACCTGACAGAAACGCCCAACTGAACAGTCACATACTCATTTTGAAGCAGTCACGGAAATCTTGAGGAAAGACTCAAGAGCTTGAAATGGCCAAGAGCTGGTAGGAAATAAATCAAAACTTTGATACCTCCATACACCACAAGTTAGCAACAAGAACAATTCGAGAATCACTAATTAAACAAAAGGCCGTATGTAAACAGAAAACCCCATTTTCATTATGGTTTTTCTCTAATAAACAGGCCTTGCAATTTCTCAAAGGTTTTTTTGTGTGTTGAAAGGAAATACTGCCTTAGAAAGTAACGAAATTTTGTTTCATAGTTCAGCATTGCCTAGTGAATTACAAGCTATTGTTTCTATATATAAGCAGCAACATTGTGAAACTCCTTTAGAGATACAAAGACTACCGCATCAAATAATACCTTCAACCTTACACCTCAAAGCATGAATTTAACTCTGCTTTCATTGTATTACCACCACAGCAGCGTTACAGCATTTCTGAAATTACACTTTTGTCCAAGTCACTGTGTCAACAGACAAGCCAGTCTGCTCCAAGCACCGAAGGGCTAAAATGGAATAAAACGGCTCAACCAGCTAAGATGCATTCAAACATGAATTCTAGTGGTGCTTCACTTCACTTTGCTACTGTAGTCAAAATTTTACTCTCTGTATTTTACAGAACAACAGAAAATCGTAGGCGGATTTTTGGGTTCAAACAAAAGTTTGATGCCTTGCCTTTCAAGCTCTTACTACGTAAAGATGCAGGACATCAAGAGATGACGCCCATACTCTTGCCAAATGCAACGAGATTTCTCCTTCAGAAGACCTACAGAAGTTGTCAAACCTTAGTGCCAGCACAGTCCATTCGAGGAGCTGATCCTTCCACCATTTTCAATTAAAAGTCAGGGTTTCACTTCCCCCAACCACCACAGCACAAACCACTTTAACTTCCTAGATTGTACCAGCAAACCTTTACAAACCGATGGCTGAGCACAGGAGCACACAAAAGCCCTCAGAGAGAAGAACACTGGCAGGCCTTGTTCATACACCTCGCTGAGCACAACCCCTCCAGAAGAAGAGGCAGAAAGACTAGGTAGGCAGCTTCAGAGCCAGAGCCCACAGCTGGCACTAGCCACGAGCTGCAGCGCTGCTGGACGTTCGGCTTCTGAACATCCGCATCAGCCGCTTCCACGTGCCCATCCGCCCCTTCACTGCGCAGGTGGAACGAGGAGCCTGGGCTGACCCTGACTCCCCAGCAGCTGCCCAGCCTGGACACCCAGCCTGACACAGACGGAGGCTGGTGCAGAGCTCCCCACGCCAGAGGAGCAGCAGCCTGTACAGGCAGGGTGGGTGGCTGGCAGGCAGGCAGCCCGGCAGCTGAGCGCCTTCCTGCAGGCAAGACACGCACGTCAGACCCCGTGAGAAAGGGGCGTTCTGATCCCTACCAACTCCAGGGAAGACAAGCATCGCGCTGCCTGCGAGCCAAACAGGAAGGACACTCCGCTCTCTCGTACAGCAGGTTAGAAGTTGTTTCTGCTATTTCTTTCTCCTCAAAGAAAATGTCAGTGTAGACACAGGCGATTACACTTGATTTCATTCTGTATTTCAACTCTCAAGCAAATAATTGGATAGGTGCCTCTCTGAAGTCACCTACAGGACTTCTGACAACGACTGCGTGGGTCCAACACCTCTGAAAAGAGACAGAATTACATTTATCTTTTTTTTTTTTAAAAAAAAAAAAAAACAAACCACAGATGTAATAAGAAGTTCTTGAAGCTTATTAGCAATCATCACTAAAGGTATAGAAAGCAAAAAAAGCCAATAAAAAGTTTCACATGGAAACAGATAGAAAATGGCCAAATCACACTTCCTTTGCAGACTATAGTGAAGTGTCTTCTCTAACCAAGACAAATTAGAAACGCCTGTATTATGCAAACTCATATCACAGTTTACGGCTTGAGAAGCCAGGGATTTCCTACTGTGTTTCTAACAGCTGGACAACTAAACTACTTTACTGTTTACTTTGTGATGCCGCATTCGTGACATGGCAGAGCCTAAACATTTTCTTAAAAGAAAATGAGCCTGAAGGAGTTAACCTCACACACAGAAAGCCTGATACCTGCCAGACAACCTCAGGCTCTACAGTTTTTAATAATGAATAGTTACTCATGCATTGCATAAATATTATTACATCATATCTCGTATGTATGCAAAATCAGAACTACAATAAAATAGGTTCCTCTGTTTCAATATTGTATCAATTAACCCACTCATCCACTTAATTTGGAGCTGTAGATGCATCAGGTCACAACAGCTTTAACATCTCACATGCCTCTGTGTCTAAACAGGGAACAGACAGACCATTCTAAATACAAAAAACCCCAAGCCACCAACAACAAAAACCCCAACAAAAAAAACCTGCTCTACCATAATAACTGGGTGAGAGGAAAGATACCATTACTGTGCTTTTTTATTATGTTTTTGTCCTGCCTAACATCTAACGTACATATCAACACCTCACTTTCAAGATGTAAGTCAATAAAACACGCAGAAATACCTTCATCCCCAAGGTCGGCATTACACAACGTGAGTATAAAATGGATCACAACAAGGACGCTGAACATGGCTCACATCTCAAAGAACACGGCTTTTTTTCCAACTCGGTAATTAATGCATGAGTAAACTACAATAAGTATTACATTCATTTTCCTAAATATTAAACCCGTTAGAAATTTGTTCTGACGGTCAGAAACACACTTGAGACACGGGAAGACTGTAACCCTGAGCCCATGGAGAAGGGGCAACGAAGAAGTGGGATGTGACATGAGGAAGTCTCAGGGGCAACACGGGCCAGGGGTTAGGACGTTCCCTTCTGCAGCGCAGCACCAGTGCCCGCCGTTGTAGGCAGTTTGTACCACGCTAGCGTAGGACCACCATAAAACCCCCACTTTGCAAGTCCTGCACAAGTCTCCCTTGTGACTACGCCCAGAGGTCTCCCCTCGCACGCTCACCCCTTCACCACCCGCCCCGCAGGAACACACCTCCTGCTGTGCCGCCTCCACCCCCACGCCCACAGACTGACCCCTCAGGTGACAACCCAGGAATCATTTACAGCCACATGAAACATCTGAATTCGAATTACTTCACATCTCCAGCTTCTGACTAGCAGCACGAAATTCAGTGGCTTTAATTGTGAAACAACCTTTCCTAATTCTAAGCTGCTGAAATAGGCTGCTGAGTCAGCACCGTATAAAAACTTAAGTCTTACGCTAAAGGGGGAGATGAAAACACAAGAATTTGTGCCCCCCTGTGCTGCACAGTAATCCCACCCCGAAATTCCACTCCCTGTGGCTGAGCGTAGGCTGTATCTAACAGACCCCAGCCTGGCACAAGCAAACCTGTCCCCACGGCATTCCAGAAGTCTGGGCAGAGACCGACTGCTGCTCCTGGCCCCGGCAACTCGGACCCGGGGGTCTCCCTCTTCACCACCTGACGCTGCCCTTGGCAAGCGAGCCCTGGTTTGAACACCTCCCCAGCAACCCACCAGCACAACTGGTCTTGTACCAGACAGCTGCCCTTTTTCCTGACAGAAGCAAGGGGCTCGAGGAACTGGAAGACCAGCAGCCAATTATCTTTCCTAATCACAAAACAACCCCGCAGACCCTTACTTCAGCTGATGGCAAACTCCTTCCGTTCACAGCTCAGTCCTTGCACAGTCCTCACCATCCTCCAGGAAACTGGGTGGGCCTGGAAATAACTGGGTTCTCTGGACATACACACACTCTTCACCTTGAAGGTGTACTGATAGCTACACCCACAAGGTACCCCAGGGGTCACAGCATACAGGCCTGTTCTTCTGCCAGAATAAAACACACAGCGCACACCCAGAAACCTGTACCGTGAACTCTGATCTGAGAATCAGAGCTTTTAAAATCCCCAGTTGCTGACACTGCTGAACTGGTAAAGCACGGTAGAGGTGTAAAGCTTTTCCAAGAAACTTCTCTGCCTACGTTGTATTTACGTGCACAGGCTACAGGTATTTAGAGGTTCTTATTTGTGAGTGCCTAAATTTTAACCAAACCTTCTGAAGCACAGCAAGTTCTCCACTACTTCAGGGTTCTTTGTTTTTGAGGAGACTCTTTCACACTTTGAATCAGCCTGTCTCTAGTTAGATGAAGCTAGCCATTTCTCTCCCCCTTCATTGCCAAAAAAGCTTGTTTCATGTCCCCCCGAGATGGAGGTGTTTGTTAACTGACCTGCTCCCGTCTCTCCAATCCCACACGTGGGACCAGTCCGTAAGTATCGCCTCGGGGTTGCTCAGCCACAGCTTTCCAGGCTCAGCTTCTCCTCGTCCACCAAGCACCTCGTAAAAAAAGACGTAATTACAAAAGTTACTGCCTTTGCAAAGTTGTGGGATTCTAACTGGGCAGAAAAGTTCCCCAAGTCATCATACTACCCAGTGTTACAGCACCCTCAAACACAGGGCTCAACTGGCGGTTCACAGGAAGGCCGAACACTCCTGCCTCGAGCACAGCCACACTCAGAAGCACCAGGAACACCTTTGGGGGCTGTAGCAGTTTGGGCTGTCTAATTGCAGTCCACGGGCCCCAGTCCGTTAGAGTTTGCATCCAGCAGCGTGCCTGGCTACGTCACCCCTGAGCCATGACTCTTGCCAGTCCTTCCCCCTCCACCTCTACCAGGAGAGTTGTTTCAAGGGACACAGGAAAAGTTGTGTTTAAAAAAATCCAAACAAAACCACAAAACAAAATAAATCAAGAGATAATTCTAAAGCCTCACTGATTGATGTGAGCGAGCTTAAAGCTTTGCAGAAACTTCAGGCAAAGCACCTAGAAACTGAAATGGCTATTTTTATCTTCTTTGCTGGAGGCACCCACACAAAACTGTTTAGAAACTCCACCCAAAAGGGAACAATTCCTAGGTACTGCCTTTTTATTTGGGTTGAGGTTTGGGAAACTGTAGAACAGTAGGTACACCAGAGACATCAGAGAGGACTTCTCTGAAGGAAGGTGAGGCTAGGAACGCTTCTGAACACACTGCGAATGGTCAACACAGCATCAAATTGTGACTGCAGACAGTAAAACAGTGTTGAGTCCTTCATACCAAGTAAAATACCATCTCCCCTCAAAACCCACACCGACAAGCAGCAAGGGTTACTGACACTGGCATTACTGAAGCTACAGAGAACTGTGCCTGCTGCAGCTCAACAGCTGAAATTTTTACCTCACCTACAAAGCCAAAAGCTAGAACATTATCTTCCCATGGAACATACTTATTTGCCACTTAAGAGGCCACCTGAATTCAAAACTATTGGCTCCGTTCCCGCAGCTTTCAACAGCGAGGGTTCTCCTAATGAAAACCCACTGTGTGCTGTAAGAAAGCACAACCAGGGGCATCGATTGTCATTTTGCTTCAGTTAAACACAACCGCATCTCCGAGTCCAACGATTCAGCTCTGCCCTCCCTCGCTTCCCGGCGAGGTGACCTCGAGTACGGCGTCACGGCCAAGGTGACAAGTCCCGAAAGCTGCGGCTTCCCAGTTCAGCTCCCAGCCCCCACGGTCTGCAGTTACGGCAAGGGCCGTCAAGCACTTCCCTCCCTCCCTTCCTCCCTCCCTCCCCCCCCCCGGCAGCGCCGAGATGAAACCCTCTCACCTCCACCCCGCCGCGGCCGTCCCCGGCAGGCGGCTCTCCGAAGGCACGGGGCGGCCAGGGAAGGGGAGCGGGCCCGGCGGCAGGGACGCAGAGAGCGGGACCGGAGGCCCCGCGGGCGGACGCCGCGTTACCTCGCTCCCCTCCGGGGCCCCGCAGCGGCGCTCCCGCCGGGAGAGGCCTCCCGGCCGCGGGGCTGCAGCTCCCTCGGCCCGGGCCGGGGCTGGTGTCGCGGCAGCCGCAGCGCCGGCCCCGCCGCCGGACGGCGAGGCGGCCCCGGCAGCGCCTCTTCCCCCGGGCTCTCACCGCAAGTGCGAGCGGCGCAAGAGCGCAGGCGCCGGCGCGGCGCGGGGAGGGCGGCCCGGGGCGGGGGGGGGGCGGGGCCGGGGCCGGGGCGGCCCCTCCGCTGCCCGGGGGAGGGCGGGCGCGTCCGGGCCGCGTCTCCCGCCGTGCCGGCGCCTGCGGGACAACGGTCCCGGGGCTGCGAGCGTCCCGCCGGTTGCTTCCGCCTTCGGTCCCCGCTGCGGCGATGAACGCGCTCGCGGGGCGGCGGGCGGGAGGCACGCGCGGCTCCGAGACAAAGCCGCGATCGGGCACAGGGTCATCGGCCACCGCCGGGGCTTGGGGCCTGACCCCCCCCTCTGACGAGGCTGCAGAGCTGGCAGGTAGGAGGTGCCCTTGGGCCAGCGCCTTGTAGCTCCTTTTTAGCTGTTTTTCATCTCAAAACGGAGCGCGCGAGCTGGGGAGGCTCGTGTGGCGCCGTGGGGGATGTGGCTGGGGAGCTGACGTAGGCAGGATCTCCCTGCGGTTCCTTCCCTCGGGCAGAAATCAATCTGAAACTCGACTTTCCCGGGTGAGTTCGCCTTCCCGGTGGCAGCGTGGGATCCAGGAGCAGCGTCGTGAGTGATAAACCTCATGTTCGTCTCCGTGGTCAGAGCTGAGGCTTCTGCTTACCCGCTTCAAACACCCACCCCCCCCCGTTCTTTTTTACCTTCCAATCTAGAATTTATTTTCCTCTGTGAGAGAAGGGGAAAGTACTGTTTCTGTGAGGTACGTAGTGGTAAGGGGATGGCACGACTTGCAAGTGAGGAAACGGTTTCAACCATTGAGTCTTGACGGTGCTGTAAGCCTTTGTGTTCTGTCTTGATGGTCACTGCTTTTTAAACAAGATCGAGCTCGTTTTATACTTTAGATATAGGGAGGAAAGGATTGCAGAAGAGTTGGATTTGTGGGACAACAAGAGGAGGCAACTCATCCTACTTCTACTTACGGGAGAGGGAGTGGGGAGAGGGAGTGGTTTGCGGGGCTTTTTTTGTACTTGGTATTGATGTCCTCAACTTGATTGTCATTTAAAAATGCAGCCAACAAATGAACCAAACCCAAAAACCACAACCAAAACCAACCAACCAACTAAAAGAACCCCATAAAAAAACCCAAACTGGTTTGGATTTTGCGTTTCAGTGGGGTTTTTTTCACTATGGTGAAAATTCTTGTTTTAAGACAGCTTATAGTAGCTTCTCAGTACCTCCCTACTTCTGGCAAATTTGGAAAATTCAAGCCTTGTTCTACACCTATTATGTTCTTAAGTTTAGGCTGTAGAAGTTGTAGGCATTTGAACATCTGAAACTTGGGCCATTTTTTGGTTTAAGTATATGTTTTAAGAAAGTTTTAGTCATGTGTTTAGTGCCATTTGTGTTCAGAAAAATCACAGAATCACACGCTCTGCTGACTTGTGCGTCTGTGTATCTCTTTAAATGTGTGTTTTGAGGCTTAATTTGCCTCTGCATAGTTAAAATCTTGATGTTTACCCAAACTGAGTTTTTCGTGAGGCCACTTCACCTCCAGAGCCTGGGAAGCATTTGCTGAAGCAGTGCTGTAACTGACTCAAAGAAAACTCACTGACAACTCAGTGTTATTAAGCAGGGATTCTGTATTACGGTGCCGGGCAGCACGGGGTATGGCTCCTTCCACCCGTGCTCCAATGGGTTAGCAAAACACATCTGTGCCTATACACAAAAATCATACGTTTGTGAAAATGAATTTGTGAAACATACCTTTGTGTAGAAACTGGAGTCAAATTAAAAAAATCCAAAGCCAACTGAAAGACTAGACGAGGTCATAGGCTCTGAGCAGGGAGGTTGGACTAGATGGTCTCCAGAAGCTCCTTCCAACCTCGACTGTTCTGTCAATCTGTTCTGTGACAGAAGAATTGCATTTAATAAACCTGCATTAAAAGAGGTTTATCCAACTAGTTTGTATTTCAGATTTTGTTCCTTGTTTTGTTGAAATTTTTTAACTCATTCTGTTGTCTTCAATGACAAGAAGGAATACCTGAGTCATTTCCACGTAGTAGAAATTAATGGAATCAAAACTAGAAACAAGTTTTCAGCTCTTCCTCAGTGTTGAAAGTTTTACAAGACCGTTTTTAAAGGTGTTTTTTTCCTTTTATTTTATTAAGCTATCTTGAATATTCCATAGTAGACTAAACAAATCTAAGAGGGAGATGGTCATAGACCTAGGGATTATTAGTCAGATGACTGAAGAACTTGCTGAACACTAGAAAAAAGAAAACAAAACCAACCCAAACCCCTCGCTCTTGCCAGATCCAGTCCCTGAGCACCTCATCACACACCTGAGCTCAGCACTGGACACAGCTTAGTGCAAGGCAGCAGCAGCAGCTCATGCTGCTGCAGAGCTACACTTTCAAACCCCAACCTGTTTGTGAGGTAGCAGGGTCTGGTTAAAGCTGCTGGTTCTCTGAGTTCATTGATAACGTCAGAGTTAAAGAAATTAGACCGAAGCCATTCAGTGCAATACTGGAATGTGTAGTGCGTCAGGCAGAGGGCTTTGGAGCCGTGATTGAGTTGCTTACAAAGAAAAGAACCAGGATTACATGGGGCTGTTCTTTGATATTTTGGGATTTTCAGTCCTTTGCCACCCATGTGTGTGATTTTCAGCTATTTTGTTTTTTCTTGTGAATGGACACAGTGAATACCTGGCTATCAGTGCTTTTAAAGCCTTACTAAAGCATTGAGTAATAAATAAATAGGGCTGGCTTTTTCTCATGTTGCTACCTCCACATGCAACATTTTGTGATGTCTCGAACAAGGTGACAGTTCTTAAACTTTTGGGGTTTTATGCTTCCTGTACTACTTGTGGCATCCTCAGGCAGAAAGCACGATACCCAGAGCAAAGCAGCAGACTTTTGAACTGGGCTAACTTGGATTCTCCCCTTAGTTCTCTTGCTGCAAAGGACGTTCTAGTTACTCCTCACGGTTAAAAGCTTGGAGGCACAATTACCAGCTGACACAGCTCCCGTGTCATTTCTCTGTTTTCCCAGATGTTGAAATCATAATGCAGTGCCTCATTCCTGGAATGATGACCGGGAAAATGCTCACCAGCTGCATGTTATACTGTGTTTTCTTCAGTGTTCTGCAAGTCCAGCAAAAATACAGTTTAGTAAACGCTTGTTCCCTGACTGCAGCATGGCCATCCGCACATGTTGTTGCAGCCTGTTGGGTGTTTATTTTTCCATAGGTAAAAATTAGAAGTGCTTCATTTTCAGTTATTAGGGCTAAATGATGAGGAAACACATGGAAAAGATCCACTCTATGTGATAGAAAATGTACCTTAAAAGTGAGAGTCTGGCTGTTTATTTTGGAAAACTGGTTGTCCGTACTTTAAGTTCAGGAAATGTGAGTGTGTACTCGCACAGTTGGATACAGCCGTGTTTACTCTGCATTTCTGAAATTACAGTGACTGTATCCAACCTGTTGTGCAGTATCGTGTGGAGTCCCTGGTGCTGCGTATTGCAAAGCCAACGAATTGTGTTCCTGGGACACCCAGCATCCAGCAGCAAGCTCAAGGGAAAGCCCTGCAACGTGCTCCCTCAGTACCGGAGCCAGAATCCCGCTCCTGCGGCAGTGCTGTTCTCGTGTGAGCCTTCCAGCCATTAGAGCCTTCTGCTGGGATAGCACACAGCTACTGGTTTTCAGCCTGCCTGGGACAGGGTGAAAGCTTAGGGAAGTAAGTGGTTCATCTTTTCTCACAAACTTGAATTCCCTGGAGACTTTAGCATCTTTTCAGAGGTACTGAGAACCCTTGGGTGTCATTGGAAACCAGGGGCAGGTGTGAATAGCACCATTTTCTGCTACACAATAGAGATGATAAAAGTCTACCCTGTGGGTGTGTGCATGCACACACATATACCTATGCACATCAATAGGTATTTTTAATTAAACACAGAATTAGACTCTGTTCTGTTAAAAAAAAAATCAACTCTGTATGTCCATGTGTGTAGAGCTGTCCCATTCTTGTGGTGAGGCCGGTTTTCCCTGTTGCTTCAGAATAACTTAGAATGTCACATAAATGTACTCCCTGTTTTCAACACTGGACTGGTATTATTCGGCTGTATGTTAATAAATGATTGTTGTTCTCTTTTAACAGTTGTAGTTCATTCTGGTCTTAACTATGCAAAATGGAAAGATGCAATGAGTTACTCTGTGTGGCCTCTCTTATGGAGCTTAACAGCGATTCTGTTGATTGGAAATCTCATGGGTCATTATAACGTGTTATTTGTAATTGTACGTAGCTAAGAAATTTTGAATGAGAGTATGTTTGTTTATAGCTGAGATTATAATTGTGACTGTATCCTTGGTAGTGTTACCAGCATTTAATGTGAGTTGGTGGGTTTCCTTGCTCGGGCTGTAAATGAAAGAATTGTCTTCATATTTCATTTTCCTCTCTGTCAGACAGGATGCATTCATATCTGGCCGTGCATCTCTCAGAGCCCTTCTTGACTGACTGTACCAGATTAGAGATGATACCCCAGTGTCACCCAGTGGAGTATCTTTTGTCAAGGCGACGATATCAGGGCTCTGTGACAGGCACTTTCCCTTCCTGTTGGCCGAGCAGCTGAACATCAACTTAATCTTGTGGTTTCTCTTTTGCTGCATTACGAGCAGACAGAAGGGGGGGGGGGTTCAGTCTCCCATTTCCCCATGTTTTTTGATATTTCTCAGACAGCTGAACTTCTGGCAGTTCAGGCAATATTTACGCTTTATGCTTTCATGTACCCTGAAGGCTCATTTCATCAATAATTCAACTGTGTTTTACTTGTGCAGTTTGGGGATCAAACAGTAATTATCTGTGTGTAACACGTCATTCTTCGTCTGCCTGTAGAGCAGAATGTTTTCCTAGACAAAGAGTCCTGGTTCGGGAGATGAAACTCCCTGACCTGCTTTCTGTTGTTCTCGTTTTATATGAGGTGTCTGCTGGCTGGTTGGTAAGGAAGTAATAAATATGGCCTGGAGCTCTTTCAAATAATTAGCCAGTCACCAGCATACTTTATTGTTTGCCCATAAAGTAGTGTGCGATAGGGAAAGAGGGTGAAAGGAAAGGAGAAAGTAAAGTGAAAAGAGGACAGAGATGGATAGCTACCACCACGGGTCCAAGGCGTCCCTATGGTCCCAGGTCCAGGCAGCATCCTGCCGGTCCTAACGATCGTCATGACCCTTGGTGGGGGGAGCTTCCAAAGTTCGGGTGCTGAGGAGCCCTTTTTTATGCCCAGCAGCAGCCCTTGCTCCTCCTCTGTATCTCCGCCTCTTCTTGGCTCCATCGATGCTGATCGATCCTTCTTGATTACGGTTCTCAGGCTCGTCCCTGGCACCGGAGAACAGCACAGCACTCGTGAGACAAAACAGAGCCCTCTTGCCTCTGGCAAGGCTCCCTCCTTTGGCTGTTATCTCCCCCCGCCAAGGTTTCTAGAAGGGAGAAGCAGATACCAGCATCTCTTATCCTTTTGCTGTTTTCTGCCAGATGAACAAGTTGCTCAGCTCTCGTCCTTGCTCTGTCCGGGGCACAATGACCTCACAGGCCTGGCATTCCCTTCCCAGGATCAGCAACTGCTGCTCAGGCAGCAGACAAAAATGTCAAATGTGTTTGACAGTGTTTCTCTGGGCAGTCTGGGGTGCAGCCACGAGTGCTTGGCTTTGGAACGCGGAGCTGGTGGTACGTTTTGCCACTGTTGAGGAAGGTGCAGGCCTAAAGATGCTTGGGAGTTAGCCTGGTTCTCAGCTACTGCTGGACTTTCCCCTTTCTGTGTGAGCTCAGTACCCAGTTTCCCGGTTTCCAGAGGGTCGTCTGGACGTGTGTTTGGTGGTGGTTCATGGTGTTCTGCTGCTGTCTCTGGCAATCTGTTGCATTGCTCATGGAGAGGCTCTTGTACTAGTGCTGTCAAGGTGTCGATTGCAAAATTTACAGACCCTCCTTCTCTGAGATGAGAGTCCAGAAATACTAATGGCTTCCCAATTGGAAATGCAGTTTGCTTTTTGTTTTGAGCAGTAGCGTGTTTGCATATGCTGGACGTCGAACATACAGATTGTATCAGTGTTGGAAAATATTCTTTGGAGCAGCACGTGTGGTTTCTGTTTATACAGGTCTTCACCTGAATCTGCTGGGGTTTGGTGACTGAAATCATTTGCACTACTATGTTATAGACTGTTTTGAATTGATTTTTTTTATTCCTCCCCCCACCCCCAGAAACGGCACTAAACCAATTGATGACTGACATACAAAGTAACTTCCAGTGCCTTGGTCTTCTGCAACCCTACTGCTGGGCAAAGGGAGAAGCTTGTGTTGTAAGAGGACCAGATGCCACGTGGTATCGAGGTAGAGTTGTAGGACTCAGTAGTGCCTATCTCCAGGTAAGTTTGATTATATTGAAAATACTTGGGTTTAGCTTCCCCCCACCCAGAGAGTTGGGGCTGTCTGTGTGTTTTGAATGCTTTCTGCTGCACAGGTACAGAGCTCCTTTTTCGAATGAGCAGTTAATCCTACCTAAACTCTTGAGTCTGCTTGCGCTCTTTCAACGTAGATTTGCAAGTCTGACTCCAGCCTGGTTCACGCGTTCTTCATGTCTTTCACTTCTAAACTGCTGTGGGTTATTGCACAACATGTGGGGTCTCTTGCAAGACAAGTTTGGAAAGTGAACTTCTGACCTGCCATAGCGGTTTTTTAATCCTTTCCTTCATTTCCACCTCATCACATCACCTGCTCTCAGCAGACCGTTATTTTTTCCCCCAGAGAAGTGAATGCTGTCAATGAACGCGTTCTCTGAGTAAACTTGACTGAATTATTTCAGGAAAGCTTTTCTTTTCCTATAGGTACAGTACATAGACCATGGTTACATGGAGAGGGTTATTCCGTGTCTTCTGTATCCAGCCGCGCTGTATGCTGGTGTTCCTGCGTTTTGCATACCCTGTGAGCTCCACAAGACAGTACCGGTGAGCAACAGTGACTTGGAAGAGGTTTTAGCTGGCAGTTACTCAAACTGGTACGCTGTTGAGTCCCACCAAGGTTGAGGCTAGTTGCTGGCGTGTTTTCTTGCCTGCGAGGATGGGGAGAACAGCTGGAGGATGGTTTCAGCAAGGGAGGCTTTTACCAGGAGCTGCTGGATTACTTTATGAAGTGATCGTGCTTCAGAAGCAGCTGTCCTTGGAATTAAATCTTTGTGAGAGGGGACGCTGCGGTAGTTGGCAGGATGATACTCAGGAGTGGTAGTTTGTTTTGCAGTAGCAGCGAGAAGAAGGGGGGCCTGGATTTCTTAATGCAAAATAGCCAGAAAATTGTCAGTCTTCAAGTCCTGCAAAAGCGTTTCTGTCATTCCGCAGGTAGCTGTGAGGGAAACCCTCTGTTACCGCTGCTCAGCTCATGGGAGTGAGTGGTTTAGGGGTTTCGTTAGTCGGTAATTGGTATGTAAACGACGTTCTCGGGTGTCATCACACCTTAGTCCCATTTGAATGGTGCATTTAGTAAAGGTGAATTACTGAAACGACTGGGTCACTTTTGAACTTGTTCTTAAAGAAAACCTTTTTATTGCTGGGAGCAGTTCAACGGATAGATTCAGACAGACAGGCTTATCGGCCTGCGGGTTGGGACGCAGACAGATATTGCAGGGAAACACAGAAGTCTTTAAAGTGTCCTGTGTTTCCTGTTGTCTGTTATCTCCGAGTGTAATTCTGTGTCTTTGGGTTCTGCTTTGGGTGATTGTGCACACAGACCTTGTTAGGCCTGGGGTAAAGGTCAGCCTTGGCAAGCAGCGTCTCTTTCTAAGCCACTTCAACGTCTGAACTGGCTGGTGGGCTTTGTCACACGGAAAGTTTTAGTGTCCCAAAGAGCAGGTAACGTTTAAACTGTTGTAGACAAATCAAAGCAGTGATGGGTGTTTTCAACCAAGTTTTTCAATGGTAGTCACCTATTTTCATGCCCCTGTGTTGAGGATGGTGTGGGGCTTAGTGTCAGCGTCTTAACGTGTGGCAATTTCTTGCTTTCACCCAACAGATCGGCAGTTTTTGGCAGCAAGGTGCAGTGGATTGCCTTCAAGAACTACTTACACATGAGGAGGTTGAAATCCATGTTCAGGTAGCTTAATGTATTCACGGGTGTGGAATGAGGCTTACTTTCTGTTATCTTGCTTTAATTTCCTTTTAACTTGCATCAGGAATAATAGGTGAAGGAGTACAGCAGTAAATGTGTTGCGTAGAAAGATCAAAATCCCAAACTAAAGTTTTCTCCCGTGACTTTACCTTTGTTATAATTTTCAGGCCCGAAATGCGTCCTTTAGAGGTCAAAAATGCTTTATGGTGCTGTTTGTATTCTGTGTTGTCGTTCTGACAAGCATCCTACCTACCACAGCATAAATTCTTGTAAATTCAATTTTAAGTTATTAAAATTGGGCGTAATCGAGTATGGACATGCTTAAATTAATGTATGACACTACAGGGAAACAGATAATCTGTATTGTCTGAAAACCTGCAATTTCAGATAATTTAATTTCTAATGGTATATTGTGGAAGAGAAGGGTTTATCGCTGAGTGAGCGAACGTGGGATGGTGTTTCGGTGTTGGACCGAGTGGTCGGGGCTGCCGTTCCAGGGACGGGCACGTTCCCATTTGTGTCGTTACCTGACATTAACGACCATCCTTGGGGGTTTCGTCCTGTTGGCGAATGAGTGGGGCGCGCATAGGACTGACAGGTTGGAACTTCTGGGTCGCTGTTTCTAAAACCTCAGTCACACTGTGCCTGTTCTAATCTTATTTTGTCCTGTCTAAGTAGGAATTACCAGATAACCCGTGGGGCAAATTGTCCGTCAGCCTGTGTTTTGGTGGAACGTCGCTTTCTTCCTCCATGGCACGTCAGAAGTTCTGTGTTGCTGAAGAGGGTCAGGACATAACAAAGCTGGTGAGCTTTTTTGTGTGTGTAGGTGTGTCTCTTGCTGCTGTCCCTCTGACATTAAAAAGACTGCTCAGTTGCTCGTCTCTGCTTCAGAGGATCGTTTTCCCCTTCAGAGGACGCTGCTGTCACTGCTGATGTAATCGCGGCGTGCATGGCAGTGATGCAGTTAGAAGAATCTCTCAGCGTGTGTTAGAACTGAGTAACGGTGAAACCCCAATGGTGAATCAGTCTCTTGTTGCGTTTTGGTAAAGTCAGCACGTGACACGCGACTTTCTGCAAACTGTCTTGAAATGGGATTGTACCCTTAGAACAAAAATGAAATTTGGAAAACAGCCACCAAGCTGCATAAGGCGGTTGTAAGCAAGGAGCGTTCGGAAAGCCCGGAATGCTCTCCGCAAGGCATGTAGCATTAAGCAGACCCGATCCAGAAATAAGCGGTTCAGAAGAATGTGTAAGAAAATAAGTGTTGGAGGTGTTCATTTGTGGACCAGAAAAGGAGCAAGGCGTCCAGAGCTCGAGCTGGCTCCGGGAGCCGAGCCTCGGGAACAGCAGAAGGGGGAAGCCTGCAGCTCTGAGAACGTTCAGCCGCGATCAGCTCTGGGTTTAGCTGCAGAGAGGCTCAGCAGCCCTCCATCCTCACAAGCCAGCTGCTACGCTGCGTTGGCTGAAGGATACCGTTACTATGTAAAGTACAGCCATTACCCATGTTATTATTTTATAGTAACTTTACTTCCTTGCTTCACATGCGTGTTTTCGGGTAAGTAACCTGGTAAGGACTGTGGTCTGTTCTGGGAGTGTTGTCGTGCTGTTAACAGTGGTAATGAGCTGCTTATGCAGAGCCCGCTACACCGGTGTCTTGCTTCAGAGTGTGTTCCTGTCTGCGAGATGCGCTTCTGCTGAGCTGACAGGCGAGTTCAGGAGCTGGTCTTTGTTACCGTAGCACCATCCCAGCTTAGTCATTAGCCAGGAGATTCCCTGGCAGGCAGTAGGGTGTTGGAGAGCACCCCAGAACCCTGGGCGTGGTGAGCTCACGGCAGCGAGTCTCGTCTCGTTCTGGGTGAACGTGTGCACATGAACGTGTCTTCATGTGCATACGTGTAGGTACAGGTGCTGCCTTGTGCTCCTAGATTCAGGCCTGGGGGACTGTGACCTTGCTTCATTTGACAGACGAGTTTTTAATCTCTTTGTTCTGAGCTGAGGTTTAACTAACCGTCATTTCTAGAATTACTTTTTCTACAGCAGTTGACGACAAACCCTTTCCAAGCGTCTGAGCCAAAATAAGTCCCCAGTTCCTCCTACGGCCTGTTTTTGTATTTAACCGCGCTGCTTGTCAGCCCCTCCGTAGGGAGGTACTTGAGGTCTGCAGGTTTTAAGCTCATGATCTGAGCGAGCCCTTGGCCAGCCTGGTCCCTTGTAATCTGCCCCTGGAAATGGCAATGCTGGCTTTTGGAACAGTCCGTCAGCTCGGGTCGGAGGAGAGCTGTGCTTCAAACTGCTGTTGACACCCTGGGCACGTTCATTCAGTGAGCCCCTGCCTTCTGAATGACAGCCAAGGCCGTGCTGAACAGACTTGACGCACAGCCGTTTGTGATGGGACTGACTTGTAGTCGTCTGAGCGCTTCCAGCCTCACCAGGAGCTGTTCAGCCACCAGCCGTTCTAGGAGGGACCAGCGTCTCCTCAGGCAGAGGGAGAACCCTTTAGGCAGAAGCAGCAGCGTGCGAAGGGCTGGTTCCTTCTCCTCTGATTCCACGTGGGCTTCCACGGTAGGAGAGCAGATGCTGCAGTTGGTGTTGCAGCACTGCCGGCAGCGTTGCAGATCCCAGCACTGGGACTGCGAGGTGGTTGGGCCCTGCGGCTTGCAGGAAGGCTTATTCCTCCTGTCCCTGTTCCCCACTTTTACACAGGCAGTTAATTCCCTCTGGAACCGGTGATCTGTACGGCTGAAAGACCTGCCCGATCCCCTGAGCTGTTGTTTCCTTGTTAGAAATTTATCAGGCCAGGCCTGGATGAAGGACGGGGCTGTCACGTGACTGTGGCCATATGCTGAAGGCCAGCTGTGTGGGTCGTGGGTCCCGCCATCTGTGACACCAAGAAGACCTGTTCTGTGGCTGATGTTCGCAACAAGTCCAGTGGAAAGGCGTTCTGCAAACACCTGGGTAGAAAGCCCTTTCTGCTTTCCTTTTGTCAACAGGAGAGGGAAGTCTACGGTACCCTGTCTGTGTCGGGGAAGTACAGAATCTGAGACTTGCCGGACTGTCACTTCGATCTTCCTCACCCTAAAGACGTCTTTAATGCCTCAGCCTACTGGCTGGGCTCATGTAGGCTGCTCATGGCCAAAGCTTTGCGTGTGGTGAAGGAGGTACGAGGTGACACGCTGCCCTGCAGCCTGCCCTTTGCTTTCTTTGGATTGAATTCCTTGTGCTGAAAAGGCTCCTGTGTTGCCTTATTAAGTGTGCGGTGTTAGGTGATGTGTGAATTATCTATTAAACATTCAGGGTTTGGCTGTGGCTTCAAAGATGCATTAAGGAATGTGAGGCCTTTTCAGGTGTTTCAAGAACAGGCACAAAGGCGGAAAGGCAGAGGGACAGCCGTTTGAAACGGGTAGCTCCTTGAGCGGTCTTGGCAGGACACCTTTTTAGGGTCAGTGTTTGCAACTGGGCTGTCCACGCCCCGGTGTGGCAGATCTGGCAGTAAGCACCCTGCTGGCAGCGAGGAAGGGCTGGTAACACAACAGCAGAGCTGCGAGGGCAGTTTTTCTTTCAGACGCGCACGAGAGGTGACCAAGGTGCCCGGCTGGGCGATGTGCAGTGCTCTGTTGGGAACAAGCAGGAATTTCAGAGGAATCTTCAGAGCCAGGTGCAGTCAGGTGGCCCGTCACAATATTCCTGGTGGTTTGGCAGAAATCTGGCACTTTGTGTGTGTCTGTGATCTAGTTAGATGTCCTTTCTTTACCGGTATTTATCAAGATGGGTTTGTTGGGTTTTTTAAGCTGTTTTATTTTGCAGTTATCGGTATCTGATTGCTTCCACTTTTTGTTTTGGGCAGAATGAAAACTGTTCAAGTAGATGTGTAAAAAATAAAATTATTTCAGAGAAATTGTGCCTTTTGTTACGTATGACATTAAAGTACGAGAGAGGACAGGAGCTGTACCCCGGAGCTATGGTCCAGCTGAGCTATGTGCTATCCATCCTTACTTTAAAGGCATAATGGAATGTGCCAAGGTTGATTTTGTCCTGAGCCAAGTGAGCGCACGGCACGTAGAGCTGAACCTGTACAATATGAGGGTCTAGAAGACGACAGACCGGAGCGTGCTGTGCTGCCCAGACAATGGGCATCTGTACCCTGCAAAGTCTGTGATCTGTTTTGAACGTGGGATGATGCTGGCGGCTAAGGAGTCAAATTATCCTTTGCCTTTCTCGTAAGGGATAGCTTGCTCTGGCAAACTGCAGTAGCCTTGGGCACGGCATTCGGGTTAATCCGTGCAGGTAAATCGCTGTTATCTTCGTTTTTCTTTCTAAATATTTTCTCTCTTTAAAGGGAATGCCATATTCAGTGCACTTTTGAATTAACAGCAGCCAAGTTAGCAAGTCAGTGTGTTAGGACCATTTCAAAGATAGATGCTTTCTATTTTAAAAGTGTTAATTAACTAGTTCTCTTCTGTTATCTTTTAGCTTAAGTTTTTGTTGGAAATGTTGATTGATATCTTTTTCGTCAAAGACATGCTGGTTACATTCTCAGATAACTCCTTTGTGCCAGGAATCATACCAAAGCTAGTTTCCATTTTGTTACTAAACATGATGCCTGACCAAAACCTCTCTTGGTCTAGGAGCTACTCGAAGAAGACGTTCCTGGTTTGCCTTCGTACCCGTTGCCACCGCTACCTGTTCCAGGAGATCCCTTTCCTGTCAGAGTCACCCATGTGGTGTCCCCTGAGGAGGTACGTTTTGTGAACATCTTGGATCTGTTGCAGTCAGGAAATGTTGCAGTCCCGCCCTGCTGGTGAAAAGGGTGGGACAGCTAACAGTTTTAGGTGATAGAAAACAGTGGGTAAGGTGGCAAAAGGCTGCTGAGTTGTTGATGCAGATGGTTGTGCACTGCAGCTGTCTGCATGAACTCTTGCTTGAAATACCCTCTTCAGTGAGGGCGGAGAAATACTGACCGTTTCCCTGAAAAGATAACTTTAAGAATTACAGTACTGCAGTCTGGTGCTTACCTTGTATCATCAGAAAATAGGTCATTGGATTTTCACTTGGTGGAACAATGGTGATTTATCTCTTCCTTGTCCTTCAAAGGTTAAATTACTGGAACATTGTAGAGTGAGGTGAACATTTTCTGCCTGTTACAGTTGTATTTTACGTCTAAGTGATTGCTTTAAATTCAGCACCATGGCCTAACAGAAATTCACCCCACCAATTTGCGTGACTATAAGTATTGGGGGGGGGGGGGATGGATGATGGCATAGGGTGTGCCTATCCGTTAGTACCCTGTACATTATCCGGGATTGATTTTCCAGGTAGGCAGCGATGAAGTTGTAACCAGAAGTCCAAGGGCAATCAAGAGAGACTTCAGGGTCTTGGGAGGAGTGGTGAAGGGATCAGGAACACAAGTAGTGTTCTCCTTTCCTTCCAGTTGCAGGGAGTGACGAGGGAAGAGACAGGAACAGCCATCAGATGAATACCTGGCTCCGAGCCCTGTGTCACTGGCAGAATTTTGGGGGTTTTGATCACAGGACCCCAGGCAAGTTGTTGTTGTTTTCTTACCGGAGAGGAATATAAAATGTTTTTGAAAACAAACCAACCCAACAAAACCCCAGTGTGATGTTTGAGCTGTCGTTGCTCCTGAGCATTAGTCTGGGAAGTACATAGCCACGTGATGTCACATCGAAAAGGGATTGTTCGTGTAACGTTACAGGCCTTTGCTTGCAAAATTAAAATAAAGAAAAAAAAAGAGAATGGAAAAAATAATTGATTTTACTTTAAGATCTTAGAGTCAGGTCTCAAAATAAGTCTGTTGGGGTTTGGTTTGGTTTGGCTCTTTGTATACTGCCAAAAGAAAAAAAAAAAAAAGATGAAAAATTTTACTTCGCAAATTCCTCACGAAGTCTTGTTTTAATGCGGTTGCTGTTTCTGATGGTCGTTGTCTGGGCTTTAATTCTTCTGCATAGGCATAGGGGGAAAATCACATATCTGAGGGTTTTTAATTCTTGTAATGCCCAATTTGGAGGTTTCTATGAACTTGTCCTCTGGCCTTAACAGTAGCCGGGAGCTGTCAAGCCTGAAGGGCCCTGCTTTTGTAGCTGTAAGAATGGTAACACCTGCCTTGTCCAAATACTGCTGCTGTAACAGAAATAACCCATCCGTTCTTGTGAAATCGGTTTTGTCTTGATTCTCAAGGGAAAGAGGCTCCAAGTTAGACATCCTAATCGTATGTCTTGCATGTGTGGTTTTGTGATCTGGTTTTACAGTGCTATTAAATTAATAATTTGCTTTCAGTGCTGAGACTTGTTTTCGGAGTTTATGTTTTCTTCCGGGAAAAACAGAATAATCTTTCTTTTGCATGGTTAGACTTCCGTGGTACAGAAAGCTGTTTAATGATCTTTTCTCACTGAAATGTGCACCTGTCAGCAAGGAAGTTGATTAAAAATAAATACACCTTGTGCATGGTCTAAATAGAGCCTGTCCCTCAGCACTGCCCCAGCAAAGACCCTTCGGACAAGAGAGGTGTCGTGAGCGCTGGCAGTCCCCGCTGGCCCTCGGCCCTCACTCCAGCTGCACTTCCATGGCCAGGGAAACACCAGGTTTGGGCACACGGCCCCGCTGCTGGGGCAGGTGCTGCTGGCGGCAGCGGCGTGACCTGCCTCGTCCCGAGGAGCCAGCAGGGATCGGGGCTTGCGCTGGCAGGAGCGGGCCAGCCTGCAAGGAACGGCGCGCCGGTGGAGACGCCTGGGTTTGGTGCAGCGGGGCGGTCCCGGGGGTTTTTAGGGCACAACCCAGTGCGGCTTCGGTTCAGGGAAGTGTTTCAGCGAGCCTGACCTTTAAATGATGCAAGTGCCCACACTGAGCTGAGCGTGGTTGCTCACACACTCCCCATGAACTGGGAGTCCAGCATCATCCTGGTCAGCGCTCCTGACTGCCGAGCTGGACCGACTCCTCCCCGTTGTATCAACGTCCAAAATGATTTTACTCTTCTGTGGCAAATCACTGCGCCTGGAGCAGCCCCCCACACGGCGGCATGACCGGAGCTTTGGTCGGAAGGGAAGAGCGATCGAGTGGGGGGTTTCACCGATCCCCCGCTGTGGCTCGTGGCCCTGCCCTGAAAAGCCCCGGCAGCGGCCAGGGGTTGCCGAAGTGTGGCGGAGATCAGGTCATCCCAGCGCGGCCAACCCCCCACCAACCGGCCTCGGCTGCAAAAGCCTGATCGCAGGGCTCAGTAGCCCGTTTGGCACTTGCCCCCCGCTCATGAGGGAGGAGAAACCGCGCCCGGGGGGGCGACCACCAGCCCCCCCGCCCCCCCCCCCGGTCCCGCCGGTGCCCTCCGGCGGCGCCTGGCACGCGCGGAGGTGGCCGCGGGCCGTCGCGGGGCGAAGAAGCCGCCCCCGAGCGCCCGGTGCGGGCCCTGCCCCGCCCTGCCCAGACCCTCTGCCGCGACCACCGCCCCCGCCGCCGGCACCGCCCCTTCTGCGGCCCCCGCCCCGCCTCTCCGCTCGCCTCCGCGGCCCGAACCTGCCCCCGCCCAACGCGGCCGGGCCGGGGGTGTTCGGGGGGCGGGCGGGGGCGTTACGGCGAGTGGCAGCCACCGGCCCGGCCCTCCGCGGCGAGGGGTCACCCCCACCCGAGCCCCAAAACCAGCCGGGGCTGGGGGGAGCACTCCAAGGCGCGACTGGGAGAAGTGGGGCTGCTGGAGTTGTTGGGGGAGGGGGCGGGGAGGTGAGGGGGAGGTGGATCCGTGACTTGGTTTCCCCTGCTGAGCAGGGCTGGGGTTTTGGGGGGGGAGCACCAGTGGGTCCGTGCCTCAGTTTCTCCAGTTGGGAGCTGGTTTGGGGCACCTTGGAGAGGTGGAGGATGAGTCCGTGCCTCAGTTTCCCCTGCTGACAGCAAAGTAGGGTCCCATTCGCAGGGATGAAGGACTGACTTTTCCTCCCACCCCGTGCCTCAGTTTCCCCTTGACCGTGGGGCAGATCCCACCCCAAGGGCTAATTCTGAGGAGGTCCAGCCAGCAGCCTCCGGTCTCCCCAGTTTAACACTAAACAAGCTCTCAGGGAAGGTGTGGTGCCGCATCCCGTGGGGTGCTGGCCGTGACACCGCTGTGTGCCTCAGTTTCCCCTGCGAGGCTCCTGGGAGCCGCGGCCTTGGTCCCCACTGACCTCTGGGGCTTCTCACCCTTTTATTTCCCTTAAAATCTCCCTTTTTTTTTTTTTTTTTGTTTGGGCTTGTTTTGGTTTGGTTGGTTGTTTTTTAAGCTATTTAACCCAAGGGGGGCAGTGGCCCTGCCTGCTGAGGCACGGGTGCATCCCCCGGGCTGGGGTGGCAGGGGGTGGGACACAGGTCTGTCCACGTCCCCGTGCCTCAGTTTCCCCTGCCAACAATAAACGCTGCGTCCTGCGAGGCCGTGGCCTCCGCGTCATCTTTTGTGTCTCACCCTGCCTGGGTGGTCCCCCAGCACCAAGGCACCCATGGATGTGAGGGTGCAGGATGAGAGATACACCCTGGTTTGGGGGTGCAAGTTGTGGAGTTAACCATATTTAGGGGTGCAGGGTGGGGGATTTAACTGGACTTGGGGGTGCAGGTGGGAATATAACCAGATTTTGGGGGTGCAGGGATGGGAGAAACAAAGATGCCGCAGCATCCACCCCGACAGCCTGGCTCAGCGGCACCTGTGTGTGTGGCGGGGGAGGTGTGTGTGCTGAGTGCCCTCTAGTGCCGCTTGAAACAGTCCCGAACTCCCCATTTCTTCTCTGTCCTTTCTGCTCTGTCTGGGTTTTCCTGCCTCTCTTCCCCTTTGGACCGGGGTCACACGGGGGAGGGGAAGAAGAGACTCGCAACTGCCCATCCTCTTGTTTGTCACCCCCCAACATCCAGGCAGATGTTTCTTTTCCTTTTTCTCCTTTTCCTCCACACGTGGCATTAACATTTCTCCTTCTAATCCACATTTTTTCTCAGCATTGGGGTTTCGGGAGCTGGGGGTGGATCAGGCCCCTGCAGCTCGCTCCTGTGCTGCCGCAATCGAACGTGCCCGGCACGGCTCAGGGCCCGCTGTCAGCCGCAGCCAAGCAGGGCATCACCAAAGGGACTGGCGACCTGGAGAAGAGACAGACCATAAGCTGCACCCATTCACCCCGTAACGCTCCAGTCCGGCCAGTCCGTAAGCCTGATGGATGGTGGTGTTTAATTAACGGTTATAGCAAACTGACCGGTAATAGCCCGTCCCTGACAGCTCCATCCCGAGGGTACCCTCAGTGGTAACAGCAATACAGGCAGCCGCCTGTTCGTGGGTGCCCGCTTTGGGTGGTAAGGACCTGGGTTTTATGATTCCTGTAAGAGAAGAGGTGGTTGTACTGGTCCTTTGCAGCCATCGCATGGAAAGGGATCTCTCTTGGTAGCAGTGGAGGTGGTGTGTGGACTGACCATGGCTACAGCTGTTAGAACTGCCTCTGGAGACCAGGCAGGGCAAGCACAGAGAAAGTGGTTTAGTATTTTACCCACTCCTGAGTGCATCCGAAGTGACAATGGGCCACACTTTATGGCCACAGCGGTGCAGCACTGGGCTCGAGGGGAGGGCATCAGGTGGGTGTTCATCCACGGTCTCATACTCAGGCTGACCATGCAGTCGAATGAACCCGTGGTTTGATTGAAAGATGTGCCGATGTCTGACACTGTAACTGGGATGTACAGCCACCACAGGCGGTCTTTATTGACGAGAACCGCTGGGGACGTCATGGAAACCCCAAAATTTGAGTGTTTTGTCCTATGGGACCATTAATGGGCATCGCCCCTGTACCAGATGATAAAAGGGACACTGTGGACATACGTGGGCCAACCTGTAATGGTGAGGCTGCCCTCCCTCGGCATTGTGCCCATGACCCTGGCGAAACCCAGAGGCATATTTGCCTGGGAAGCCCTGGATGGGAGTGGGAAATCCACCGTATTGGTGCCGGTGGATAATCCCTGACTTCTAACCCTGAAGCCCAGTTTCCAAGCTGAGGCCAGCCGTGTTGTCTTACAGGGACAGCGATTGCCCTGGTGTCCCTGCTGGCCATGGTGACAACCAGGACCTGGATGACCATGTGGTGGCAAAAATGCCAGTGGGATTCACCTGAGCGATGAACTTATTCCTTCCTACCTGCTCATGACACCGTGGGGTGGGGACTGGAATGGCACTACCTTGCGTTTCAACATTCCCAGGGCAACAGCCTAGTGTGGTGCTCAGTGGAACACAATGCTGTGTGACCAAAGGAGAAGGAGTGTGTGGAATAGGGCTGCATCCACATCCGAGATGTGTCGATGCCACCTCAGGATCAGACCAACGAAATGAAGAAAGTGGCAAAAGGCTGGGAGGCAGTTGTTGCTGTACCAGGGACTAATGGGTCGGGGAAAGTTTTGGAATGTTTGGATTTTAATAGGTGACTGCAGTTATGATTATTGTAATTTGTATTGTAATAAGCCAGAGTAGGCGTGCAGTACTGAAACCTGTTAACGGTAGAGTGCACCCCCTTGAAACCTGTTCTGTCCGTGTTGGACAGAAGGATAATTGAGGAATGACGATCCACAGCGAGCACGAAAGCTCCCCGAGGTCACGCTCGCTTTTAACGCTGGAGGCAAGAGGTGGCTGCACGACTGCTCCCAGGAAACCAGTTGAGTAACAGCTGTGGTCATGGGTGGGTTGTGGCAGATGCACCCGCCCTGGCAAAGAGCCAACATTGACAGGGACTTGCCAAAGACAACAATCGGAGTTCAGCCGGTAAGATCTCATCATGGCGTTTACCTCACGGTTTTGGCACTTGGCCCCAGCACATGAGAGCTGACCCCAGCCCGAGCCAAGGGGGCGCAGCCGGAGCCCAACCAAGAGGTGCTGGGAGCCACTCCGGGCCTCCGGGGAGCAGCGGGTCTGCGGCCAGGGACTCTCCCGGGGGCTGGGACGTGCCCGAGGACGCTGCCCGGGGCTGAGGGCCCTCACCCCCCGGGGGCCTTGGGTGAGTGGAGACCCCACGGATTCTGTCCGTGAGCAAGCCCTCGCCCGTCGGTGAGTGGTTGCAGGGTCGGGGCACCGGGCGCGGGCCGGTTCCCCCTCTGTGAGTGGGGTCATCGTGCCGAAAGGATCGATGGTGAAACTTGGGCATTCTTGGGCCAAGCCGTGGAGTGTGATATTCCCAGCTGATCCCGAGCTGTACTGCACTCTGGCGGAGTGCTGGCTGCGTGGGGTGGGAATAAATCCCCGTTCTGAGCGGCTGCTCTGTCCGGTTTGTAGGTACCTCCAGGACATGGGAATGCTGGGTCCCCCTTGTGCTCCCCAAACTCCTGACCCCCCCCCCCAAGCGAGCGCTCGGCTGGGGCTGTCGTTGCCCCAGGCACAAGCACCTTGTAAAGAGCTGAATTAGTTCTGTGATTCCTTGCTGTAGGCAGCATTCAGGCTTTGTGAACCTTCATCCATTGCCTCACACCTTGGCATGGATGACTCAAGGCAGTCGAGCACCGCGCTACAACACAGTGTTAATCGATCGGAGCCTTTTCTAATCTTTTTCCCATTTCCACTTTCAAGCAGCAGTTTATTAGTTCAGTGCTCTGTAGTTTAGAGGAGGGTTTCAAATCCTCAGCTGTCAGTGAAAAATCCATCAAACAGCTGGGGTAGATTACCTTATTTTAGTCATCTAAGAAAAAAGAATCTTCAAGGTAAAAGGTTGTGCTGTTGGAATCCCTGCTGTGGTGAAACACAGCAGAGGGCTGGCTTTAAGAGTGCGGCTGTCGGTTTACTTGGTGCTTGACTTCCTCTGCAGTTCGCCTCAGGCCATTCTTCCCTCCTCATCTGATTTTCTCTCCCCCTCGGAGTTCAGAGGCAGCAGCATTAGCAGCCCCCAAAGTCTGCTCTGCCAACTGCTCTTCTATGTACATGAGCCAAGACAGGGGAGACGGGGGGACAGGTTCATGCTCCGAGCTTCTCAGCAACGGGGGAGGAAGCACAGCCATCAGCACAGCTCAGCTCAGACCCTTCTTTCACCTCACAGGCACTTTGAAGCTGACCTGTCTTCTGAACTCCTGCAGTACCTGCAAGCTCAGTGCTGCTGCCAGTGTCTGCTCCAGCTCTCCAGTGCAGTGGGTGCTGGGAAATGCCACCCTCTCGCCCGGCAGAAGGCACTGGCTTCCTTCCCCTTGTCCCCCTGCTCCTCCTCAGGGCAAGCGAGCTCTGCCCTCACTGGGCCTGTGCATTGTTACCCCAGGGGCACCCCAGCTTGCAGCAGTGAGACCTGCGCTCACTCACAGCTGGGAGGGGCTTGGGGGGGGGGGGGCAGTTCCTGGCAGTCCTGAACGGCAGCTTGTAGCCAATGCCGGGCTAAGTCCCTTTCATGATCATCAATAAGCAAGTCCTGTTTGGGTTTGGTTTTTTTCAAATGATAATAAGGAAAGTGACCCATGACGTGCGGAAAAGACTCTACAACCTGCAAGGTTACACAGTAGGTGTGTTTATTGCGCGCAGATGCACGGGGGATCGTTCCACCACACGCGGGCATACCCACCGTGGCCGCTTGTCCAGGATTTATAGAGTTAAAACATCACCTATTTCGAAACGCCTGTACATATTCATGATCTATCCCCGAAAAGGCAGTTCCTTCTGATCACTCCATTTCCATAATCTCCGCCTCGGGCTCCTCCTCGTGGCGCTTGCGCAGTTCCTCCTGGTGGTCGTGGGCAGGGGTCTTCAGGGATGAAGGCCGTAGGTCTTCCTCGCTGTGTACTCCTCACCTCTCCCCTGGAATCTCTAATTTGGCTGAGCTTGCAGTCCCAGACCAGTTTCAGCCTGGTCTGTCCTTGTGTGCACACCTGGCTATCGCCTCTTTGTTCCTGTTTAGAGATGGATGTTAGCGAGCCCTCCTTAGCCCTTAGCTCCTCCTGCCTTTGACGCTGTCTTGGTTTGAAAAGACAGGTGTCTGTGGAGGAAGGCAGGAGCCTCCCTTGAAATGGAGAGTGCAACCCCCTTCCCTCCAAACTATTATAATTTTGAAATTAACGGGCCTTCAGGCAAAGATATGGGGAATAGGAATAACAGTTCTTTACTAATATATATATATATATAACACAAGGCAGGGAAAAACAAACAACCCACTGGTTTACACTGACAGAGTCAGGAATACAACCTGACACCCTGTTAGGGTGGCAGTAGCAGTCCGATAAGATGCTGGCTGCAGTCCTCCTGAAGCGATGGATGTAGTTCTGTGGAAGCAGCAATCAGGTAAAAAGGGTCTGGTCTTCCTCCGAAGGTCCAGTGGTAGGGAGGTAGCTCTTGTCCTCTGGAACTCCAGTGGGGGGAAAAGCTCCTCTGGGAATCCAGTGGAAGAAAGGCTGCTAGGGTGTTCAAAATCTCCGTTTTATTTGGCATGGACTGCTTGGCTCCTTCCCCCCCCTCCCCGGGCGGAGCATCTCACAATGGGATGGGGAGTTGTGAGGCAGTTCCTTGATGGGCCATTAACAGGAGATAGCCCAGGAGCGAGTTATCGATGGGTCAGGCGATAAGGCATTGTTGTGCCCAGTAACAGGAGATAGTCCAGAGGGGGGAGGCAGGGAGCACCGCCCCACCTGGTCTCAACAGCTCCTGAAGATGGTAATAGAATATTTTATTTTCCTTTTGGCACATTTTACACTGTAACCCAGGACAGACACTTTTGAACCATGAATTATGTCCTTGTTTCTGTCCTTTCTGTTTCCCTTATCAGCTTCTTTCTCAAGCAATTTGCAGGGGTTAGTGACTAATTGCTTACTTGCCTGTATGTTAGTTCTGGGAAGCAAGTTTTAATAGTTTTAGCTTTTTCTATGTAGCTCCCTATTAATATTTTCAATATATCTTTGGTTATAAAATATATTTTCTATATGGCCCCCTAGCAATTCCCCCCTTTTCTGTTAAGTGAATTCTTTTACTACAGCCGAACATAATGTTCCTCTATCTAAGATTTTAAAAATACTTATTAGACTCAAGCTTCCATCGTAATTGGTTCTTTTTCAATTCATTGTAGTAATCCCCTGTCTTTTGAAAATACCATAAACTACATCAGACTGTTACACAAAGGACTATAAACAAAAGGATAATTGTTATCATTGTGACAAACAATTGCTTTAACCATGTTAGATTTGACAACCAAGAGGTTAGCTTTTCCCACAGCTTAGAAAAATCCCAGGAGGTGCTTTCTTCACACAGGTGTAGTGAATCCAGGCGCTTTGTTCCCTGATCCTAATTGCCATGAAAGAGGTGAGAAGCACTTGATATGGTCCTTCCCACTGTGGCTCCAAAGTTTTCTCTGTAAGAAACTTAACACACCCATAGTCTCCAGGCTGTATGTTAGGCACTGGCCCATCCAAACCCCTGCATCCGGTTCCAAACAGCCCTTTCCCAGTTTTACAAAGCTGTTTCCCTAATGCCACCATATAGGAAGTCATCAGTTCTTCACCACTTTGTGAAGAGGTTCCCTTATGTACCCCATAGGGTCGTCCATATAGAATTTCAAATGGGCTTAGCCCTTCCTTAGCTCGGGGTCTAGTTCGTATCTGTAGCATTGCTAGGGGTAGGGATTGTGGCCAGGCCCAATTGGTTTCTTATCCTAATTTAACAATCTGTTGTTTAATCAGGTGATTCATTTCCTCCACCTGGCCACTGGATTGTGGCCGGTATGGAGTGTGTAGTTGCCAGTCTGTCCCTAGATGGTGGCTTATTTGTTGCACTGTTTTGGAGATAAAATGCGGCCCTCTATCTGAGGACATCACCGCTGGGACTCCAAACCTGGGTATGATTTCTTGTAGCAACACCTTGGTCACCTCTCGAGCTTTGGCTGTTCTGCACGGGAAGGCTTCTGGCCAGCCTGAAAAGGTATCAGTTAGTACAAGCAAGTATTTACACCCTCCTTTTCTAGGAAGTTCCGTGAAATCAATTTGCCAATGTTGTCCCGGACAATTCCCTTTCCCAATTTGGCCCATTTCTGGTTTCAGGACAATTTTTGGATTAGTCTGGAGGCAAAGGTCACCTTGCTGAGTCACTTGTCTGACAGTGGTGTATAAATTTCGAGCTGTCCCGTGTCTGATAAGGTATTTGTGTAATGCCTCCGCCCCCCAGTGTCCCTTCTTGTGTTCCTCCCAGACCAATGGCCAAACTATATAAGAGGAGACTATGAGTTTCCCGTGTGATGTTACAGCCCACCCATCCTCATTGTATGTTCCTTCCAAATCTGTGATTAACTTCCGATCCTCCTTAGTGTATTCTGGCTTACCTTCTAGGGTTATCTGTCCATCTGGGACTAGTGCTCCCTCCACCTTTACCGTTTCCTTAGCTGCCTGTTTTGCCACTCTGTCCGCCAGTTCGTTTCCTCTTTCCAATTCGATGCTCACTTTCTGGTGTGCCCTGATGTGCATAATCGCCACCTTTTCAGGAAGTTGGACTGCATTCAAAAGTCTTAAAATTTCCTTCACGTGCTTTATAGTCTTTCCTTGGGAGTTCAACAGTCCTCGCTCCTTCCAAATTGCTCCGTGGGCATGTACCACTCCAAAGGCGTATTTAGAATCAGTCCAAATATTCACAGCCTTTCCTTCGGCCCTCTCCAGGGCCTGAGTGAGGGCTATGATCTCGGCCTTTTGTGCTGACGTGTCAGCCGGTAGTGGTCCAGATTCTATTGCCTTTTCAGCAGTGTTGATGGCGTACCCAGAATGTTGTTTTCCGCCCAGGATGTAGATGCTCCCATCTGTGAACCAGTGCTCTACCCCATCCTTGGGGGCATCTTTGAGGTCGATGCGGCTACAGTACGTGGCCTCAATCGTCTCGAGGCAGTCGTGGTCCACTGGTTCTCCAGTCTTCCCACTAAGAAATGAAGCTGGGTTGACAATGTTAATGCCATGGAAACATGTCGCAAATAATAGTTGCTGTTGTTTACCATGGAAACACTCTCAAAATTGTAGGTGCCATGGAATGCCATGGAACGCTCTGGAAATCCTAGTTGCCATGGAGTGCCCTAGAAATGCTCTGGAACTATAGTTGCCATGGCATTCCATAGAACGGTGCAGAACTTCTATTTGCCATGCAATGCCATGGTATGCTCTTGAACTTCTAGATGCTATGGAATGTCATGGAAACACATCGCAAGTAATACTTGCTGTTAAATGCCATAGAAACGCTCTGAAAATTCTAGTTGCAGTTAAATGCCATGGAACCCTCCGTAACTCCTAGTAGCCATGGAATGACAGAGAAACACTCTGGAACTTCTAGATGCCGTGGAATGCTATGGAACGCTCTGAAGCTTCTAGTTGCCATGGAATGTCATAGAAACTCTCTGGAAATACTAGTTGCAAGATAGTGCCATAGAAACACTCCAGAAATATTAGTTGCCATGGAATGCTCAGGAATGCTCTGGAAATTCCAGTTTCCATGGAATGTAGTGGAAGGCTGCGGAACTTGTAGATGCAATGGAATGTCATGGAAACACACCACAAATAGTAGTTGCCACGGAATGGCATAGAAACGCATTGGAACTACTAGTGACTGTGTAATGCTATGGAACTTTCTGGAATATCTAGTTTCCATGGAATGCCATGGAACACAATGGAATTTCTAGTTGCCATTGAATATCATGAAATGCTGCAGAACTTTTAGTTGAAATGGAATATCACGGCAACACATCTCAAATAATAGTTGCCATGGAATGCCATAGAAACACTCTGGAACTACTAGTTGCCATGTAATTTTATGGAACACACTGGAACTTCTAGTTGCCATGGAATGCCATAAAACACTGCAAAACTTCCAGTTGTGATAAAATACCATAGAAACGCTCTGGAATCAATAGTTGCCAAGAAATGCCATGGAACCCTCAGGAACTCCTAGTTGCCATGGAAAGTCATGGAAACACATGGAAAATAATAGTTGCATTGAATGACATAGAAACGCTCTCAAAATTCTAGTTGCCATGGAATGCAATGGAACCCTCCGGAACTCCTAGTTACCACAGAATGACGTAGAAACACTCTGGAACTTCTAGTGTCCATGGAATGCTATGGAATCCTCTGGAACTTCTAGTTGGCATGGAATGCTATAAACCGCTCTGGAAATTCTAGTTGCCATGGAATGGCATAGAAACGCTCTGGAATTACTAGTTCCCATGGAATACTATGGAACGCTCTGGAACTTCTAGTTGCCATAGAATGCAAAATTAATGCTCTGCAACTTCTAGTTGCCATGGAATACCATGGAACGCTCTGGAACTCCTAGTTGCCATGGAATGCATGGAACACTCCGGAATTCCTAGTTGCCATGGAATGCCATAGAAACGCTCTGGAATTCCTAGTTGCCATGGAATGACAAATAAACTCTCTGAAAATATTAGTTGCCATGAACTGCCATAGAAATGCTCTGGACCTACCAGTTGCCATGGAATGCTATCGAATGCTATAAAACTTCTAATTGCCATGGAATACCAAATAAACGCTCTAGAACAACTAGTTGCCATGGAATTCTATAAAACGCTCTGGAACTTCTAGTTGCCATGGAATGCCATGGAACGCTTCAGAACTTCTAGATCCTATGGAATGTCACGGAAACATATCGCAAACAATACTTGCTGTTAAATGCCATAGAAAGGCTCTCAAAATGCTAGTTGCCATGGAACGGCATGGAACACTCTGGAACTTCTAGTTGCCTTGGAATGCCGTGGAACGCTCCGGAAATTCTAGTTCCCATGGTATGCGATAGAAGTCCACTGGAACTTCTAGTTGCCATGGAATGCCATAGAAACACTCCGGAACTAGTATTTGCCATGGAATGCAATGGAACGCTCCAGAACTTCTAGTTGCCATGGAACGTCATGGAACCTCTGGAGCTCCTGGTTGCCATGGAGTGCCATAGGAACGCTCTAGAACTACTAGTTGCCATGGAATGCTATGTTACACACTGGAACTTCTACTTGCCACGGAACCCTCTGGCATTTCTAGTAGCCATGGAATGCCATATAAACTGTCCAGAACTACTAGTAGCCATGCAATGACATAGAACGCCCTAGAACTTCTAGTTTCCATGGAAGGCTATGCAGCGCTTTGGAAATTTTAGTTACCATGAATGCCGTGAATCGCTCCGGAACTTTTCTTTGCCATCAAAATGCCATAGAAATGCTCTGGAAATACTAGTAAGCATGGAATGTCAAGGAACGCTGTGGATCTTCTAGTTGCTATGGAATGTCATGGAAACACATGGCAAATAGTTGCATGTAATGCTGTAGAAATGCTCTGTAATGACTAGTTACCATGGAATGCCATGGAAACCTTCTTGAACTTCTAGTTGCCATGGAATGCCATGGAACGCTCTGAAACTCTTGGTTGCCATGGAGTGCCATAGAAACGCTGTGGAACTACAAGTTGCCATGAAACGCTATGGAATGATTTGGAACTTCTAGTTACCATGGAATGCCATGGAAACCCTCTTGAACTTCTAGTTGCCATGGAATGCCATGGAACGCTCTGAAACTCTTGGTTGCCATGGAGTGCCATAGAAACGCTGTGGAACTACAAGTTGCCATGAAACGCTATGGAATGATTTGGAACTTCTAGTTGCCATGGAATGCCATAGAAACTCTCTGGAACTTCTTGTTGCCACCTAATACCATCAAAAGCTGTGGTACTATTACTTCCCCTTCATTTGTGTGGAACGCTCTGGAATTTCTAGTTGCCATGGAATACAATGGAACACATCGCAAATAATAGTTGCTGATGAATGCCACAGAAACCCTCTCAAAATTGTAGTTGCCATGGAATGCCATGGAATGCTTTTGAACTCCTACTTACCATGGAATGCAATGCAACGATCCAGAACTTCTAATTCTAATGCAATGTCATGGAAACACATCGCAAATAAGAGTTGACATGAAATATCATAGAAACGCTCTTGAACTTCTAGTTGACATGGAATGCTATGGAACACGCTGGAACTTCTACTTGCCATGGAATACTCTGGCATTTCTAGAAGCCAAGGAATGCCATATAAACTCTCCAGAACTACTAGTTGCCATAGAATGCCATGGAACGCTCTAGAACTACTAGTTTCCATGGAAGTTTATGGAACGCTCTGGAACTTCTATTTGCCATGGAATGACATGAAACGCTGTGGAACTCCTCGTTGCCATCAAAATGCCATAGAAATGGTCTGGAAACACTAGTTGTCATTAAATGCCACGGAACGCTGCGGATCTTCTAGTTGCCATGGAATGTCATGGAAACACATCGCCAATTATAGTTGCCATCAAAATGCCATAGAAACGCTCTGTAATTACTAGTTGTCACGGACTGACATAGAAAGGCTCTGGAACTACTAGTTGCCATGGAATGCCATGAAACACATCGAAAATAATAGTTGCCAATGAATGCCACAGAAACCCTCTCAAAATTGTAGTTGCAATGGAATGCCATGTAATGCTTTGGAACTCCTACTTACCATGGAATGCAATGGAACGATCCAGTACTTCTAATTCTAATGCAATGTCATGGAAACACATCGCAAATAAGGGTTGACATGGAATGCCATAGAAACGCTCTGGAAATTCTAGTTGCCATGGAATGCCATAGAACGCTCTTGAACACCTGGTTGCCATGCAGTGCCATAGAAACACTCTGGAACTACTAGTTGCCACCATATGCCATAGGAATGCTCTGGAAGTACAAGTTGCAACGGAACACTATGGAACGCTTAGAAACATCTAGTTGCCATGGAATGGTATACAAACTCTCTGGAACTTCTAGTTGCCACATAATACCACAAAAAGCTCTTTAACTACTACTTACTCTTGATTGGTATGGAGCGCTCTGGATTTTCTAGTTGCCATGGAATGCAATGGAACGCTCCAGAATTCTAGTTCCCATGTTATGCGATAGAAATGCACTGGAACTCCTAGTTGCCATGCAATGCCTAAGAAAAGCTCTGGAACTACTAGTTGCCATGGAACGCAATGGAATGCTCCAGAACTTCTAGTTGCCATGGAATGCTATGGAACGCTCTGGGGCTTCTAGTTGACATGGAATGCCATGGAAAGCTGCAGAAATGCTTGTTTCCGTCAAAATGCCATAGAAATATGCTCTGGAAATACCAGTTGGTATGGAATGCCACGGAACGCTGCTGATCTTCTAGTTGCCATGGAATGTCACAGAAACACATTGCAAATAATACTAACCATTTAATGCCATAGAAATGCTCTATAATTACTAGTTTCCATGGAATGCTATGGAACGCTCCGGAACTCCTAGTTGCTATGGAATGCCATGGAAACACATCGCAAATAAGAGTTGCCATGGAATGTCATAGAAACTCCCTGGAACTACTAGTTGCCATGGAATGCTATGGAACGCTCTGGAACTTCTAGTTGACTTGGAATGCTATGGAATGCTCCGGTACTTCTACTTGCTATGGAATGCCAAATAAACCCTCTGTAACTACCAGTTTCCATGGAATGCCATAGAAACGCTCTGGAACTCCTAGTTTCCATGGAATGTCATGGAAACACATCGCAAATCATAGTTGCAATGGAATGCCACAGAAACGCACTTGAACTTCTAGTTGCCATGGAATGCAATGGAACGCTGCAGAACTTCTAGTTGCCATGGAATGCCATGGACTGCTGCAGAAATTCCAGTTGCCATGGAATGCCATAGAAACGCTGTGGAACTACTAGTTGCCATGGAATGTTATGGAATACTCAGGACATTCTAGTTCACATGGAATGCCATGGAACGCTGCGGACCTGCTTGTTGCCATAAAATTCCATAGAAATACCCTGGAAATACTAGTTGGCATGGGATACCACGGAACGCTGAGGATCTTCTAGTTGCTATGGAATTCCAAATAAACCCTCTGGACCTACCAGTTGCAATCGAATTCCATAGAAACGCTCTGAAACTTCTAGTTAGCACAGAATGCAATGGAACCCTCCCAAACTTCGAGTTCCGATGAATTGCCATGGAACGCTGCAGAAATTCTAATTGCCATGGATTGCCATAAAAACACATCGCAAATAATAGTTGCCGATGAATGCCACAGAAACCCACTCTTAATTCTACTTGCCATGGAATGCCATGTAATGCTTTGGAACTCCTACTTACCATGGAATGCAATGGAACGATCCAGAACTTCTAATTCTATCGGAATATCATGGAAACACATTGCAAATAAGAGATGCAATGGAATGCCATAGAAACTCTCTGGAACTACTAGTTGCCATGGAATGCCATGGGATGCTGAAGAAATTCTAGTTACCATGGAATGCCATAGAAACGCTCAGGAACTACAAGTTGCCATGAAATGCTATGGAATGCTCTCAAATTCTATTTGCCATGGAATGCCATAGAAACTCTCTGGAACTTCTAGTTGCCACCTAATACCATCAAAAGCTCTGGAACTACTACTTGCCCTTGATTGGTATGCAACGCTGTGGAATTTCTAGTTGCCATGGAATGCAATGTAACGCTCTGGAACTTCTAATTGCCATGGTATGCAATAGAAATGCACGGGAACTCCTAGTTGCCATGGAATGCCATAGAAACTCTCTGGAACTACTAGTTGCCATAGAATGCCATGGAACACTGCAGAGCTCCTAGGTGCCATGGAATGCCATAGAAACACTGTGAAACTACTAGTTTGCATAGAATGCCATGGAACGCTGCAGAACTCCTTGTTGCCATGGAATGCCATTGAAACACATTGCAAATAATAGTTGCCGATGAATGCCACAGAAACCCTCTGAAAATTGTAGTTGCCATGGAATGCCATGAAATGCTTTGGAACTCCTACTTGCCATAGAATGGAATGGAATGATCCAGAACTTCTAAATCTAATGCAATGTCATGGAAACACATCGCAAATAAGAGTTGCCATGGAATGTCATAGAAACTCCCTGGAACTACTAGTTGCCATGGAATGACATGGGATGCTGCAGAAATTATAGTTGTTATGGAATGTCATAGAAACTCTCTGGAAGTACAAGTTCCCACAGAACTCTATGGAAGACACTGGAACTTCTAGTTGCCATGGAATGCAATGGAATGCTCCGGAACTTCTAATTGCCACGAAATGCCATGGAATGCTACAGAATTCTAGTTGCCATGGAACGCCATAGAAATGCTCTGGAACTACTAGTTGCCATGAAATGCCACGGAAATACATCAGAAACAATAGTTGCCGATGAATGCCACGGACACCCTCTCTAAATTCTAGTTGGCATAGAATGCCATGTAATACTTTTGAACTCCAACTTACCATGGAATGCAATGGAATGATCCAGAACTTCTAATTCTAACGGAATGTCATAGAAACACATTGCAAATAATACTTGCCATAAAATGCCATAGAAACGCTCTGGAACTTCTAGTTGCAATGGAATGCCACAGAAACGCTATGGAACAACTAGTGGCCATGGAATGCTATGAAACACTCAGGACATTCTAGTTCACATGGAATGCCATGAAACGCTGCGGACCTGCTTGTTGCCATAAAATTCCATAGAAATACCCTGGAAATACTAGTTGGCATGGGATGCCACGGAACGCTGAAGATCTTCTAGTTGCCATGGAATTTCTAGGAAACACATCGCAAATAATAGTTGCCATGTAATGCCATAGAAACGCTCTGTAATTACTAGTTGCTATGCAATGCCATGGAACGCTCTGGAACTCCTGGTTGCCATGGAGTGCCATAGAAACGCTCTGGAACTTCTAGTTGCCATCAAATGCCATGGAAATTCTCTGGAACTACAAGTTGCCATGAAATGCTATGGAATGCTTTGGAACTTCTAGTTGCCATGGAATGCCACTGAAACACTCTGGAACTTCTAGTTGCCATCTAATACCATCAAAAACTCTGGAACTATTACTTGCTCTTGATTGGTATGGAAAGCTATGGAATTGCTAGTTGCCATGGAATGCAATGGAACGCTCCAGAACTTCTAGTTCCCATGGTATGCAATAGAAATGCACGGTAACTCCTAGTTGCCATGGAATGTCATAGAAACGCTCTGGAACTACTAGTTGCCATGGAATGTAATGGAACGTTCCAGAACTTCTATTTGCCATGGAATGCCATGGAAAGCTCTGGAAGTCCTGGTTGCCATGGAGTGCCATAGAAACGCTCCGGAACTACTAGTTGCCATAAAATGCTATGGAACACAATGGAACTTCTACTTGCCATGGAACCCTCTGGCATTTCTAGAAGACATGGAATGCCATATAAACTGTCCAGAACTACTAGTTGCCATGGAATGCCATGGAACGCTCTGGAACTACTAGTTTCCATGGAAGGCTATGGAACGCTCATGAAATTCTAGTTGCCATGGAATGATATGTAACGCTGCGGAACTCCTCGTTGCCATCAAAATGCAATAGAAATGGTATGGAAACACTAGTTGTCATGGAATGGCGCGGAACACTGTGGATAATCTAGTTGCCATGGAATGTCATGGAAACACATCACAAATAATAGTTGCCATGGAATGCAACAGAAACCCTTTCAAAATTGTAGTTGCCATGGAATGCCATGTAATGCTTTGGAACTTTTACTTACCGTGGAATGCAATGGAATGATCCAGAAAGTCTAATTCTAATGCAATGTCATGGAAACACATCACAAATAAGAGTTGCCATGGAAGGCCATAGAATCACTCTGGAAATTCTAGTTGCCATGGAATGCCATGGAATGCTGCAGAAATTCTAGCTGCCATGGAATGCCATAGAAATTCACTGGAACTACTATTTACAAGGAATGCCTTCAGATGCTGCAGACATTCTAGTTGCCAATGAATGCCATAGAAAAGCTCTGGAACTACTACTTGCCATGGAATGCCATGGGATGCTGGAGAAATTCTAGTTGCCATAGAATGCCATGGAAATGCTCTGAAACTACAAATTGCCTGGAAATGCTATGGAAGACACTGGAACTTCTAGTTGCCATGGAATGCCATGGAACCTTCTGGACCTCCTGGTCGCCATGGAGTGCCATAGAAACGCTCTGGAACTACTAGTTTCATGGAAGGCTATGGAATGCTCTGGAACTTCTAGTTGCCATGGAATGCCATAGAAACGCTGCGGAAATCCTCGTTGCCATCAAAATGCCATAGAAATGTTCTGGAAATACTAGTTGGCATGGAATGCCACGGAATGCTGCGGATCTTCATGTTGTCATGGAATGTCATGGAAACACATCGCAAATAATAGTTCCCGATGAATGCCACAGAAACACTCTCAAAATTGTAGTTGCCATGGAATGCCATGTAATGCTTTGGAACTACTATTTACCATGGAATGCAATGGAACGATCCAGAACTTCTAATTATAACGGAATGTCATGGAGACACATCGCAAATAACATTTGTCATGGAATGCCATTAGATGCTGCAGAAATTCTAATTGCCATGGAATGCCATAGAAACGCTTTGGAACTACTAGTTGCCATGGAATGCTATGGAACGCTCAGGACCTTCTAGTTGACATGGAACGCCATGGAACGCTGCGAACCTCCTCATTGCCATCAAATTCCATAGAAATGCTCCAAAAATCCTAGTTGCCATGGAATGCCATAGAAACCCTCTAAAACTACTAGTTGCCATGGAATGCAATGGAAGGCTCCAGAACTTCTAGTTGCCATGAAATGCCATGGAACACTGCAGACCTTCTAGTTGCCATGGAATGCCATGGGAACACATCGGAAACAATAGTTGCCGATGAATGTCACAAAAACCCTCTCAAAATTCTACTTGCCGTATAATGCCATGTGATGCTTTAGAACTACTAGTTGCCATGGAATACCATTGAAACACTTTGGAACTTTAAGTTGCCACATACTACCATAAAAAGCTCTGGAACTACTACTTACCCTTGATTGGAGTGGAACGCTCTGGAATTTCTAGTTGCCATAGAATGCAATGGAATGCTCCGGAACTTCTAGTTGCCATGGTATGCAACAGAAAGGCTCTGGAACTCCTAGTTGCCATGGAATGCCATAGAAAATTTCTGGAACTACTAGTTGCCATGGAATGCAATGGAACGCTCCAGAACTTCTAGTTGCCATGAAATGCCATGGAGTGCCATAGAAACTCTCGGAAACTACTTGTTGCCTTGGAATGCTATGGAACACAATGGAACTTCTAGTTGCCACTGAAACCTCTGGAATTTCTAGTTGCCATGGAATGCCACGGAACGCTCTGGAAATTCTAGTTGCCATGGAATGAAATGGAACGATCCAGAACTTCTAATTCTAATGGAATGTCATGGAAAAACATTGCAAATAAGAGTTGCCATGGAATGCCATAGAAACACTCAGGAACTTCTAGTTGCCATGGAATGCCATGGAATGTTCTGGAACTCTTGGTTGCCATGGAGCGCCATAGAAACTCACTGGAACTAGTAGTTGCCATCAAATACCATAGAAACGCTCTGTAACTACAAGTTGCCACGAAACACTATGGAATGCTTTGGAACTTCTAGTTGCCATGGAATGCCATGGAATCTCTGGAACTCCTGGTTGTCACGGACTGACATAGAAAGGCTCTGGAACTACTAGTTGCCATGGGATGCCATGAAACACATCGCAAATAATAGTTCTCAATGAATGCCACAGAAACCCTCTCCAAATTGTAGTTGCCATGCAATGCCATGTAATGCTTTGGAACTGCTACTTACCATGGAATGCAATGGAACGATCCAGAACTTCTAATTCTAATGGAATGTCATGGAAAAACATTGCAAATAAGAGTTGCCATGGAATGCCATAGAAACGCTCTGGAACTTCTAGTTGCCACCTAATACCATCAAAAGCTCTGGTACTATTACTTGCCCTTGATTGGTATGGAACGCACTGGAATTTCTAGTTGCCATGGAATGCAATGGAACGCTCCGGAACTTGTAGTTCCCATGGTATGCGATAGAAATGCACTGGAACTCCTAGTTGCCATGCAATGCCATAGAAACGCTCTGGAACTAATAGTTGCCATAGAATGCAATGGAACGCTCCAGAAATTCTAGTTTCCATGGAATGCCATGGTCAGAAGAAGCAAACGCATTGGGCTTTGGTGTTGGGGTCAGAAGAAGCAAATGCGTTGGGGTTTTCCGTTGGTGTTTGTCGCTGGGTTTTGGCATTGGGGTTTGGCGTCGTGATCAGAAGAAGCAAACGCGTTGGGGTTTGGCGTTAGGGTTTGGCGTTGGGGTCAGAAGAAGCAAACGCGTTGGGGTTTGGCGTTGGGGTCAGAAAAAGCAAACGCATTCGCGTTCTGGCGTTGGGGTTTGGCGTTCGGGTCTGGTGTTATGGTCAGAAGAAGGAAATGCGTTGGGTTTTGGCGTTGGGATTTGGCATTGCGGTTTAGTATTGGGGTCAGAAGACGCAAACGCTTTGGGGTTTGAGATGGGTAAAATATGCAAATGCCTTGGGGTTTGGCGTTGGGGTTTGGCCTTGGGGTTTGGCGTTGGGGTCAGAAGACGGAAAAGCGTTGTGGTCTGGCGTTGCGGTCTGGCTTTGTGGTCCAATGACTCATACGTGTCTTGTTAGAAGAGGCAAACGCATTGGGGTCAGAAGACGCAAACTCGTTGGGGTCTGGCGTTGGGGTCAGAAGACGCAAAGGCATTGGGGTCTGGCGTTGGGATCTTGCATTGGGATCAGAAGACGCAAACGGGTTGCGGTTTGGCGTTGGGGTTTGGCATTGGGTTTTGGCGTTGGGGTTAGGCGTTGGTCTTTGGCGTTTTGGTTTGGCATTGGGGTCAGAATATGCAAACGAGTTGGGGTTTGGCGTTGGGGTTTGGCATTGGGTTTTTGGCGTTGTGGTCAGAAGATACATACGCGTTGGGGTTTGGCGTTGGGGTCTGGCGTTCAGGTCTGGCATTTGGGTCAGAAGACGCAAATACATTGGGGTTCGGCGTTTGGGTCAGAAGACGCAAACGCGTTGGTGTCAGGCGTTGGGGTCAGAAGACGCAAACGCTTTGGGTTCTGGAGTTGGGGTCTGGCATTGGGGTCTGGTGTTGGGGTCTGGCGTTGGGCCCAGAAGACGCAAACGCTTTGGGTTTTGGTGTTGCGGTTTGGCATTGTGGTTTCAAGTTGGGGTCAGAAAAAGCAAACGCGTTGGGGTTTGGCGTTGGGGTTTGACATTGGGGTCAGAAGACGCAAACGCTTTGGTGTTTGGCGGTGGGGTCAGAAGACGAAAACGCGTTGAGTTTTGGTGTTGTGGTTTGGCGTTGTGGTTTGGCATTTGGGTCAGAAGACGCAAACGCGTTGGGATTTGGCGTTGGGATTTTGCTTTGGGGTCAGAAGTCACAAACGCGTTGGGGTTTGGCATTTGGGTTTGGCATTGGGGTTTGGCGTTGGGGTCAGAAGACGCAAACGTGTTGGGGTTTGGCGTTGGGGTATGGCGCTGTGGTTTGGAATTGGGGTCAGAAGACGCAAACGCATTGGGGTTTGGCATTGGGGTTTGGCGTTGGGGTTTGGCGTTGGGCCAAACCCCAATGCAAAACCCCAAATCGTTTCTGTCTTCTGACCAAAACGCCAAACCCCAGCACCAAACCCCTACGCAGAACCCCAACGCCAAACCCCAACGCGCTTGCTTCTTTTGACCCCAACGCCGAACACCAACGCCAAACCACAAAGCATTTGCGTCTCCTGAACCCAACGCCAAACCCCAGTGCCAAACCGCAACGCCAAACCGCAACGCCTAACCGCAATGCTAAACCCCAACGCATTTGCGTCTACTGACCCCAACGCAAACCCCAAAGCCAAACTTCAACGCGTTTGCGTCTTCTGACTGCAACCAACGCAAAACTCCATTGTCAAACACCAACGCCAAATACCAACGCCAAACCCCAACGGCAAACCCCAACGCGTTTGTGACTTCTGACCCCAAAGCAAAATCCCAAACGCATTCTGGTTTGGCGTTGGGGTTCGGCGTTGGTGTTTAGCGCTGGGGTTTGGCCCTGGGGTTTGGTGTTGGGGTCAGAAGACGCAAACGCGTTGGCTTTTGGCGTTGGGGTTTACGTTGGGGTCAGAAGACGCAAACGCATTGGGGTTTGGCATTGGGGTTTGGCGTTGGGGTTTGGCGTTGGGGTCAGAAGACGGAAACGTGTTGGGTTTTGGCGTTGGGGATTACGTTGGGGTCAGAAGACGCAAACGATTTCGAATTTGCTGTTGGAGTTTGGCATTCGCATTTGGCGTTGTAGTTTGGCGTTGGAGTTTTGCGTTGGGGTTTGGCGTTGGTGTCAGAATACGCAAAAACATTCTGGTTTGGCGTTGGGGTTCGGCGTTGGTGTTTGGCGCTGGGGTTTGGCGCTGGGGTTTGGCGTTGGGGTCAGAAGACGCAAACGCGTTGGATTTTGGCGTTGGGGTTTACGTTGGGGTCAGAAGATGCAAACGCGTTGGGGTTTGGCGTTGGGGTTTGGCGTTGCGGTCAGAAGACGCAAACGCGTTGTAGTTTGGCTTTGGGGTTGGGCGTTGGGGTCAGAAGATGCAAACGCGTTGGAGTTTGGCGTTGTGGTTTGGCGTTGGGTTCAGAAGAAGCAAACGCGTTGGGGTTTGGCGTTGGGGTTTGGCATTGGAGTCAGAAGTCGCAAACGCATTGGGGTTTGGCGTTGGGGTTGGGCGTTGGGGTCAGAAGACGCAAACGCATTGGGGTTTGGCATTGTTGTTTGGCGTTGGGGTTTGGTGTTGGGGTCAAAAGACGCAAACGCGTTGAGTTTTGGCGTTGGGGTCCGAAGACGCAAACGCGTTGGGTTTTGGCGTTGCGGTTTGGCGTTGTGGTTTGGCGTTGGGGTCAGAAGACGCAAACGCGTTGAGGTTTGGCATTGGGGTTTAGCTTTGGGGTCAGAAGACGCAAACGCGTTGGGGTTTGCGTTGGGGTTTGGCGTTGGGGTATGGCGCTGGGGTTTGGCGTTGGGGTCAGAAGACGCAAACGCGTTGGTGTTTGCCGTTGGGGTTTGGCGTTTGCATTTATCGTTGGGGTTTGGCGATGGAGTTTGGCGTTGGGGTCAGAAGACGCAAACGCGTTGGGGTTTGGCATTGGGGTTTAGCTTTGGGGTCAGAAGACGCAAACGCGTTGGGGTTTGCGTTGGGGTTTGGCGTTGGGGTATGGCGCTGGGGTTTGGCGTTGGGGTCAGAAGACGCAAACGCGTTGGTGTTTGCCGTTGGGGTTTGGCGTTTGCATTTATCGTTGGGGTTTGGCGATGGAGTTTGGCATTGGGGTCAGAAGACGCAAACGCGTTGGGGTTTGGCATTAGGGTTGGCGTTGGGGTCAGAAGACGCAAACGCGTTGAGGTTTGTGCTGGGGTTTGGCGTTGTGGTCAGAAGACACAAACGTGTTGGGTTTGGCGTTGGGGTTTGGCTTTGGGGTCAGAAGACGCAAGCGCGTTGGAGTTTGGCGTTGGGGTTTGTTTTGGGGTCAGAATACGCAAACGCTTTGGGGTTTGGTGTTGGGGTTTGGCGTTGGGGTCAGAAGACGCAAAGTTATCGTGGTTTTGCATTGGGGTTTTGCGTTGCGGTCCGAATACGCAAACCTGTTCTGTTTTGGCGTTGGGGTTTGGCGTTGGGGTTTGGCGCTGGGGTTTTTCGCTGGGGTTTGGCGTAGAGGTCAGAAGACGCAAACGCTTTCGTGTTTAGCGTGGGGTTTGGCGTTGGGGCCAGGAGAAGCAAATGCATTGTGGTTTGGAGTTGGGGTTTGGCGTTGGGGTCCGAAGAGGCAAATGCATTGGGGTTTGGCGTTGGGGTTAGCCGTTGGGGTCAGAAGACGCAAATGCGTTGGGGTTTGGCTTTGGGGTCTGGTGTTGGGGTCATAAGACACAAACGCGTAGGGGTTTGACATTGGGGTTTGGCGTTGGTGTGTGGCGTTCGGGTCAGAATATGCAAATGCTTAGGGGTTTGGCGTTTGGGTTTGGCGTTGGGGTCAGAAGACGCAAACGCGTTGGGTTTTGGCGTTGCAGTTTAGAGTTGTGGTTTGGCGTTGGGGTCAGAAGACGCAAACGCGTTGGGGTTTGACGTTGTGGTTTGGCGTTGGGGTCAGAAGACGCAAAAGCGTTTGAGTTTGGCGTTGGGGTTTGGCGTTGGGTTCAGAAGACGCAATCGCGTTGGGTTTTAGCGTTGCGGTTTGGCTTTGTGATTTGGAGTTGGCTTCAGAAGACGGAAACGATTGGGGTTTGGCGTCGTGGTTTGGGTTTGGGGGCAGAAACGCAAAAGCGTTGGGTTTGGCGTTTGGGTGTGGCGTTGACATTTGGCGTTGGGGTTTGGCGTTGGATTTTGGCTTTGGGGTCAGAAGACGCAAACGCGTTGGGGTTTGCGTTGGGGTCAGATTAATCAAACACTTTGGGTTTTGGCGCTGGGGTTTGGCGCTGTGGTTTGGCGCTGGGGTCAGAAGACGCAAACGCGTTGGGGTTTGGCGTTAGCGTCAGAAGACGGAAACGCGTTGGGGTTTGGCGTTGGGGTTGGCGTTGGGGTCAGAAGACGCAAACGCGTTGGGGTTTGGGTTGTGGTTTGGCGTTGCAGTTTGGTGCTGGGGTTTGGCGTTGGGGTCAGAAGACGCAAACGCGTTGGGGTTTGGCGTTGGAGTCAGGAGACGCAAACGCATTGTGGTTTGGCGTTGGGGTTTGGCGTTGGTGTCAGAATACGCAAACGCGTTGGGGTTTGGCGTTGGGGTTTTGCCTTGGGGTCAGAACACGCAAACGCGTTGGGGTTTGGCGTTGGGGTTTGGCTTTGGGGTCAAAACACGCAAGCGTGTTGGGGTTTGTTGTTGGGGTTCTGTGTAGGGGTTTGGTGTCGGGGTTTGGAATTGGGGTCAGAAGATGCAAACGAGTTGGGGTTTCGCATTGGGGATTGGCGTTGGGGGCAGAAGACGCAAACGCGTTGTTGTTTGGCGTTTGGGTCAGAAGATGCAAACCATTTGGGGTTTGGCGTTGGGATTTGGCTTTGGGGTCAGAAGACGCAAACGCGTTGTTGTTTGGCTTTGGATTTTGGGGTTGGGGTCAGAAGACGCAAACGTGTTGGGGTTTGGAGTTGTGGTTTGGCGTTGGGGTCAGAAGACGCAAACGTGTAGGGGTTTGGCGTTGGGGTTTGGCGTTGGGGTCAGAATACGAAAACGCTTTGGGGTTTGACGTTGGGGTTTTGCTTTTGGGGTCAGAAGACGCAAACGTGTTGGGGTTTTGCATTGGGGTTTGGCGTTGCGGTCAGAAGACGCAAACGCGTTGCGGTTTGGCGTTGGGGTTGTGTGTAGGGATTTGCCGCTGGGGTTTGGCGTTGGGGTCAGAAGACACAAACGTGTTGGGTTTTTGTGTTGCGGTTTGGCGTTGGGTTCATAAGACGCAAACGCATTCGGGTTTGGCGTTGGGGTTTGGCATTGGGGTATGACGCTGGGGTTTGGTCTTGGGGTAAGAAGACTCAAACACGTTGGGGTTTGGCGTTGGGGTTATAAGACGCAAACGATTTGGGATTTGCTGTTGGAGTTTGGCATTGGCATTTGGCGTTGAAGTTTGGCGTTGGAGTTTTGCGTTGGGGTTTGGCGTTGGTGTCAGCATAGGCAAACGCATTCTGGTTTGGCGTTGGGGTTCGGCGTTGGTGTTTGGAGCTGGGGTTTGGCGCTGGGGTTTGGCTTTTGGGTCAGAAGACGCAAACGCGTTGGGGTTTGGCGTTGGGGTCAGAAGACGCAAACGCGTTGGGGTTTGGCGTTGGGGTTTACGTTGGGGTCAGAAGACGCAAACGCATTGGGGTTTGCGTTGGGGTTTGTCGTTGGGGTCAGAAGACGCAAACGCGTTGTTGTTTGGCTTTGGGATTGGGCGTATGTCTTGGTTTGAAAAGACAGGTGTCTGTGGAGGAAGGCAGGAGCCTCCCTTGAAATGGAGAGTGCAACCCCCTTCCCTCCAAACTATTATAATTTTGAAATTAACGGGCCTTCAGGCAAAGATATGGGGAATAGGAATAACAGTTCTTTACTAATATATATATATATATATATATATAACACAAGGCAGGGAAAAACAAACAACCCACTGGTTTACACTGACAGAGTCAGGAATACAACCTGACACCCTGTTAGGGTGGCAGTAGCAGTCCGATAAGATGCTGGCTGCAGTCCTCCTGAAGTGATGGATGTAGTTCTGTTGAAGCAGCAATCAGGTAAAAGAGTCTGGTCTTCCTCCGAAGGTCCAGTGGTCGGCAGGTAGCTCTCGTCCTCTGGAACTCCAGTGGGGGGAAAAGCTCCTCTGGGAATCCAGTGGAAGAAAGGCTGCTAGGGTGTTCAAGATCTCCGTTTTTATTTGGCATGGACTGCTTGGCTCCTTCCCCCCCCTCCCCGGGCGGAGCATCTCACAATGGGATGGGGAGTCGTGAGGCAGTTCCTTGATGGGCCATTAACAGGAGATAGCCAAGGAGCGAGTTATCGATGGGTCAGGCGATAAGGCATTGTTGTGCCCAGTAACAGGAGACAGTCCAGAGGGGGGAGGCAGGGAGCACCGCCCCACCTGGTCTCAACAGCTCCTGAAGATGGTAATAGAATATATTTTTTTTTCTTTTGGCACATTTTACACTGTAACCCAGGACATAATCCACCCCTTATTCTGTTACCATCTACACCATACCCAACCCAATGCCCCCTTACAGATACATATATACATATATACACAATGAAACCTTACACAGAGTTCTCACTTAAAATTAGGTCTCCTTGTGGTACGCAATGGGTTTCCCCATTTTTCTGCAGTACCCACCAAGTGTAACCAGGTCCTTGAGCAAAAACAACCCCACGGAGGCGTGTGCCTTTGCCTGATGTGGGATTAATCCAAACAGTCTTTCCTAACATACCTCTCGTGTGTACCACAGGGACTTTATCTCCGTCCACTGTGTGCAAGGGTCCAGACTGGGCGGGACCCGCTCGATTGATGGACCCTGGGGTATTGACCATCCAGGTGGCCTTTGCTAAGTTCAGTTCCCAATTTTTGAAAGTCCCCCCTCCAAGTGCTTTTAGGGTAGTCTTACCTAGCCCGTTGCACCGTTCAACTTTCCCGGCAGCTGGTGCATGATAAGGGATATGATATATCCATTTGATTCCATGTTCTCTGGCCCAAGTGCTTATGAGGCTGTTCTTGAAATGTGTCCCGTTGTCTGACTCGATTCTCTCAGGGGTGCCATGTCTCCAAAGACCTTGCTTTTCCAGGCCCAAGATGGTGTTCCGGGCAGTAGCATGAGGCACAGGGTAGGTCTCCAGCCACCCAGTGGTTGCTTCCACCATGGTCAGCACGTAGCGCTTGCCTTGACGGGTTTGGGGAAGAGTGATGTAGTCAATTTGCCAGGCTTCCCCATACCTGTACTTCGACCATCGTCCACCATACCACAGAGGCTTCACCCGCTTGGCCTGCTTGATCACAGCGCAGGTCTCACAGTCTTGGATAACCTGGGAGATACTGTTCATGGTTAGATCCACCCCTCGGTCCCGTGCCCATTTATAAGTGGCCTCTCTGCCTTGATGGCCTGAGGCCTCATGGGCCCATCGAGCTAAGAACAACTCTCCTTTGTGTTGCCAATCTAAGTCTACCTGGGACACCTCTATTTTTGCAGCCTGATCTACCTGTTCATTGTTACGATGTTCTTCGTTAGCCCGACTCCTGGGGACATGAGCATCTACATGACGGACCCCCACAGGTAGCTTCTTTACCCGAGTGGCAATATCTTTCCACTCATCAGCAGCCCAAATTGGTTTTCCCCTACGCTGCCAGTTGGCCTTTTTCCACCTTTCCAGCCAGCCCCACAGAGCATTGGCTACCATCCACGAATCAGTATAAAGGTAGAGCTTTGGCCACTTCTCTCTTTCAGCAATGTCCAGGGCCAGTTGAACGGCTTTGAGTTCAGCAAGTTGACTTGATCCACCTTCTCCTTCAGTAGCTTGTGCGACCTGTCGTGTGGGGCTCCATACGGCTGCTTTCCACTTCCGGTTCATCCCTACGATGCGACAGGAACCGTCAGTGAAAAGAGCATATCGTGTTTCCTCTGCTGGTAGTTGGTTGTACGGTGGAGGTTCTTCAGCTGGCGTCACTTGTTCCTGCTCCTCTTCGTCAGTGAGGCCAAAGTCTTCACCTTCCGGCCAGTTCGTAATTATCTCCAAAATCCCAGGGCGATTTGGGTTTCCAATACGGGCGTGTTGTGTGATGAGGGCAATCCATTTGCTCCATGTGGCGTTGGTGGCGTGGTGGGTGGAGGGAACCTTTCCTTTAAACATCCACCCCAGCACCGGTAGTCGGGGTGCCAGGAGGAGTTGTGCTTCGGTGCCAATCACTTCTGAGGCAGCTTGGACTCCTTCATAGGCTGCTAGGATTTCCTTCTCTGTGGGAGTGTAGTTGGCCTCAGACCCTCTATAACTTCGACTCCAGAATCCCAGTGGTCGGCCACGAGTCTCTCCAGGCACCTTCTGCCAAAGGCTCCAGGACAAACCATTGTTCCCGGCCGCAGAGTAGAGCACGTTCCTCACCTCTGGTCCCGTCCTGACTGGGCCAAGGGCTAGCGCATGAGCGATCTCCCGCTTGATTTGGGCAAAAGCTTGTTGCTGTTCAGGGCCCCAGTGGAAATCGTTCTTCTTGCGGGTAACCAGGTACAAAGGGCTCACAATCTGGCTGTACTCAGGAATGTGCATTCTCCAAAAACCTATGGCGCCTAGGAAAGCCTGTGTTTCCTTCTTGCTGGTTGGTGGAGACATCGCAGTGATCTTATTGATGACCTCGGTGGGGATCTGACGCCGTCCGTCTTGCCACTTTACCCCCAGGAACTGGATCTCTCGGGCAGGTCCCTTGACTTTGCTCTTCTTGATGGCAAAACCAGCTTCCAGGAGAATCTGGATGATCTTCTCTCCTTTCCCAAATACTTCCTTTGCCGTGTTCCCCCACACAATGATGTCATCGATGTACTGCAGATGTTCCGGAGCTTCACCCTTTTCCAGTGCAGCCTGGATCAGTCTATGGCAGATGGTGGGACTGTGCTTCCACCCCTGGGGCAGTCGGTTCCAGGTGTACTGTACGCCCCTCCAGGTGAAGGCAAACTGAGGCCTGCATTCTGCTGCTAGAGGAATGGAGAAAAAAGCATTGGCAATGTCAATAGTGGCATACCACTTTGCTGCCTCGGACTCCAGCTCGTACTGGAGTTCCAGCATGTCCGGCACGGCAGCGCTCAACGGTGGAGTCACTTCATTCAAGCCACGATAGTCCACAGTCAATCTCCATTCTCCGTCAGACTTGCGCACAGGTCAAATGGGGCTGTTGAAGGGTGAATGGGTCTTGCTGACCACCCCTTGACTCTCCAGCTCGCGGATCATTTTGTGGATGGGGGTCACGGCATCTCGATTCGTCCGATACTGCCGGCGGTGCACTGTCGAGGTGGCAATTGGCACTTGTTGCTCTTCCACCTTCAAGAGTCCTACTGCAGATGGGTTTTCTGATAGTCAGGGCAAGGTGTTCAATTGCCTAATGCTCTCTGCCTCCACAGCAGCTATCCCAAATGCCCACCTGAGACCTTTTGGGTCCTTGTAATAGCTGTTCCGGAGGAAGTCGATGCCCAGAATACACGGGGCCTCTGGGCCAGTCACAATCGGATGTTTCTGCCACTCCTTCCCAGTAAGGCTCACCTCGGCTTCCAACAGAGTCAATTGCTGTGATCCCCCCCGTTACCCCGGCAATGGAAACAGGTTCTGCCCCCACATGTCCGAATGGCATTGGGGTACACTGCGCACCAGTATCAACTAACGCTTTGTATTTTTGTGGCTCTGACGTGCCAGGCCATCGGATCCACACCGTCCAAAATATCCGGTTTTCCCGTGCCTCTCCCTGGCTAGAGGCAGGGCCCCTCTAGCACTGGTTACCATTTCCTTCCTGGACATACATACTAGAGGTTCCTTCAAGGGGATCTGTCAGATCATCCTCCCTTCTGTAATATCTGGCAGCTCGGTCCTGGGAGGTTGAGGCTACCTTCACTTTAGTGTTACTCCCCCCGGTTAGTGTTTCCCTCCTTGAGTTGACGCACCCGTGCTGCCAGGACAGAAGTGGGTTTCCCATCCCACCTTCCCATGTCTTCCCCATGGTCGCGCAGGAAGTACCATAGCTCAGCTCGCGGGGTGTACCCTCTCCCTCTAGCTGGGGGACGTTGGGCTCCGACTTTGGGGCCTGTGACTTGTACCGGTGCCAAACGGGAACTGCTCCTCCTCACCTCCTCCTTTATTTCCCTCATCTCCTCTTGTAGGCTCTTAATCACAGCAGAAACGTTAGCCTGCGTTTGGCCATTGATCATGCTTTCAAAATTTCTAAGCTTGCTCATGACAGAACCCACTGTCTCTCGGTCGTTATCTGCATTAATCATTGCAATGAAGGTGGAGTATTCAGATGGCCCTAGATTTGCCAGATTCCACAACATTTGCCCTGTGCATCTGACTTTGTCAGGGTCATTACCATGCTGTCCATCCCTCCCAAAGAGTACCTCCAATACTGCCACTTCTCTCAGCTGCTGGATCCCTTCCTCAAGGGTCTTCCAGCGCATTCTGTGATGGTGCTCCTGCATTCTCTCTCTGTGGACAAACCTCTCTCTCACACTCATTAAAAGCCGCTCCCAGAGGGAAAGGGTCCCTGGCTCCCTTACAAAGACCAGATTGACACCTGAGTCCTGAGTCAAGGGTCCCAAATTCCTTGCCTCACTGCCATCCAGTTGCACACCTGTACCCATAAGATCCCAGACCCGAAGTAACCAGGTTGTAAAAGCCTCACGCCCCCGCCGTACGATGTCTTTCTGCAGATTACGGAGACTGTCATACGTCAGGAACTCGGTGATTATCTCAACCACTGGCTCGCCTGCAGGCTCTGAGGGCCCTCCTTTCTTAACTGAGTGCTCTGATTTCATCTTAGATTTCCTCGTTTCCACAGGGGCGACTGCTGCTGGCTCTGACTGCCCTTGTGTTTCAGCTGGAGCCTGGACGGTTGTAACGTCTGTGGGTTCTACTGCTGCACCATTAGACTCTCCCTCTTCAAGGCAGGAGGAGGGATTCCCAGCAGCTGAGAGAATGCACTCCTTCAGCATCTGGCCCATCTCACGTATCTTCTTCACCCAATCTGAGTGGTTCATTTCTGATGTGAGCTGTGAGGCAGGGTCAGATTCTGGAGCAGCATTCCTAGTCAGGGTGGTTATCCAAGCCAATCTCCCCTGATCTCTGAATACTGAATAAAACAGGACTATCAGCAACACCAGCCACTGTATGATATCATTAGCACTTAGGAAAGATCTGAATCCTTCAAAAACTGGTGGAGTAGACCCAAAGAGCTGGGTTAGGGGTTGGGAGAAAGTTTCTCCCGGTGTCATTTCCTCACAGTAGGTACCATTATTAAAGTAACCCCAAAAGCATACAGTTAGTGTGTGATAGCTCCGAATCCATGTGCCCGCCTTCCAGAGGAAGTTAATAAGCCATGAATTCCTCACCTTATTAATCCATAAAACAAACTGGATAACAGTCACAGTAGCCTTAGTTATAGGACCCATGTTTAGATAAGGGCCTGCAAATGGGAGAAATACAGCCACCACCGCATGCCACACGAACCAGGATAAGCTAGCCCACATGATGCCACCTAACAAGGAATCTATATCCAACGCACAAGAACCATTATTCCTTTTATCTCTCGATGCCCTCGTGCCCCACGTTGGGCGCCAAAATCTGTCTTGGTTTGAAAACAGGTGTCTGTGGAGGAAGGCAGGAGCCTCCCTTGAAATGGAAAGTGCAACCCCCTTCCCTCCAAATTATTATAATTTTGAAATTAACGGGCCTTCAGGCAAAGATATGGGGAATAGGAATAACAGTTCTTTACTAATATATATATTTATAACACAAGGCAGGGAAAAACAAACAACCCACTGGTTTACACTGACAGAGTCAGGAATACAACCTGACACCCTGTTAGGGTGGCAGTAGCAGTCCGATAAGATGCTGGCTGCAGTCCTCCTGAAGTGATGGATATAGTTCTGTGGAAGCAGCAATCAGGTAAAAGAGTCTGGTCTTCCTCCGAAGGTCCAGTGGTAGGTAGGTAGCTCTTGTCCTCTGGAACTCCAGTGGGGGGGGAAAAGCTCCTCTGGGAATCCAGTGGAAGAAAGGCTGCTAGGGTGTTCAAAATCTCCGTTTTTATTTGGCATGGACTGCTTGGCTCCTTCCCCCCCCTCCCCGGGCGGAGCATCTCAAAATGGGATGGGGAGTCGTGAGGCAGTTCCTTGATGGGCCATTAACAGGAGATAGCCCAGGAGCGAGTTATCGATGGGTCAGGCGATAAGGCATTGTTGTGCCCAGTAACAGGAGATAGTCCAGAGGGGGGAGGCAGGGAGCACCGCCCCACCTGGTCTCAACAGCTCCTGAAGATGGTAATAGAATATTTTTTTTTCCTTTTTCCACATTTTACACTGTAACCCAGGACGCGTCCCGACGTAGAGACGAAAGTGAGCTCAAGCCAGATGTCCCGATGCAGATCCCAAAAGACTTCCCAAAGTAGAGTCCAACAGGCGTTCCGACGTAGAGCTGAAAGTAAGCTAAATCCAGATGTAGAGCCCAACAGACGTCCCGACGTAGAGCTGAACACAAGTCCCGACGTAGAGCCCAAGAGACGTTCCGACGTAGAGCTGAAAGTGAGCAAAATACAGACGTAGAGCCCAACAGACTTTCCGACGTAGAGCCCAACACAAGTCCCGACGTAGAGCCCAACAGACGTTCCAACGTTAAGGTGCAGGTGAGCTAACTACAGACGTAGAGCCCAAGAGATGTCCTGAAGTGGAGCCCAACAGATGTCCCGAGGTAAAGCCCAACAGACATCCCAACGTAGAGCCCAACACAAGTCCCGAGGTAAAACCCAACAGACATTCCGAAGTAGAGCTGAAAATGAGCTAACAACAGACTTAGACCCAAGAGACGTCCGAACGTAGAGCACAACACATGTCCGAAGTAAAGCCCAAACGACATTCCGACGTAGAGCCGAAAGCGAGCTCAAGCAGACGTCTCGACGTAGAGCCCAACAGACGTTCCGAAGTAGAGCCCAACAGACGTTCCGACGTAGAGCTGAAAGTGAGCTAACTACAGACGTAGAGCCCAACACACGTCCCGATGTAGAACCGAACACACGTCCCAAAGTAGAGCCCAACAGACGTCCCGACGTAGAGCCCAACAGATGTCCCGAGGTAAAGCCCAACAGACGTCCCGAAGTAGAGCCGAAAGCGAGCTCAAGCCAGACGTCCCGACTTAGAGCCCAACAGATGTCCCGACGTAGAGCCCAACAGATGTTCCGACGTAGAGCTGAAAGTGAGCTAACAACAAAATTAGAGCCCAACACACGTCCCGACGTAGAGCCCAACAGATGTTCCGACGTAGAGCCCAACAGATATCCCGAGGTAAAGCCCAACAGACGTCCCGACGTAGAGCCTAAGAGACGTTCCGACGTAGAGCTGAAAGTGAGCTAACAACAAAAATAGACCCCAACAGACGTCCCGACATAGAGCCCAACACAAGTCCCGAGGTAAAGCCCAACAGACATTCCGAAGTAGGGCTGAAAATGAGCTAACAACAGACTTAGAGCCCAAGAGACGTCCCGACGTAGAGCACAACAGATGTCCGAAGTAAAGCCCAACAGACATCCCGACGTAGAGCCGAAAGCAAGCTCAAGCAGACGTCTCGACGTAGAGCCCAACAGACGTTGCGACGTAGAGCCCAACAGATGTTCCGACGTAGAGCTGAAAGTCAGCTAACTACAGATGTAGAGCCCAACACACATCCCGACGTAGAGCTCAACAGATGTTCCGAAGGAGAGCTGAATGTGAGCTAACAACAAAATTAGAGCACAACAGACGTCTCGACGTAGAGCCCAACACAAGTCTCAAGGTAAAGCCCAACAGATGTTCCGATGTAGAGCTGAAAGTGAGCTAAATCCTTATGTAGGGCCCAACAGATGTCCCAAAGTAGAGCGCAACAGATATCCCGAGGTAAAGCCCAGCAGACGTCCCGACGTAGAGCCAAAAGCGAGCTCAAGCCAGACATCCTGACATAGAACCCAACAGACATCCCGACGTAGATCCCAACAGATGTCCTGACGTAGAGACCAAGAGACATTCCGACGTAGAGCTGGAAGTGAGCTAACAACAAAATTAGAGCAAAACAGACGTCCCGACGTAGAGCCCAACACAAGTCCCGAGGTAAAGCGCAACAAAAATTCCGATGTAGAGCTGAGAGTGAGCTAACAACAGACTTAGAGCCCAAGAGACGTCCCGAAGTAGAGTCCAACAGACGTTCCAACGTAGAGCTGAAAGCAAGCTAAATCCATATGTAGAGCCCAACACATGTCCCGACGCAGAGCCCAACACAGGTCCCGATGTAGAGCCGAACACATGTACCGACGGAGAGCCCAACAAACGTTCCGACGTAGAGCTGAAAGTGAGCTAAGAACAAAATTACAGCCCAACAGACATTCTGACGTAGAGCCCAAGAGATGCCCCGAGGTAAAGCCCAACAGACATCCCGAAATAGAATTGAAAGCGAGCTCAAGCCAGACGTCCCAACTTAGAGCACAAAAGACGTCCGGACATACAGCCCAACAGATGTTCCGACGGAGAGCTGAAAGTTAGCTAATTACAGCTGTAGAGCCCAACAGACGTCCCGACGTAGAGCCAAACAGATGTCCGAACGTAGAGCCGAACAGATGTTCCGACGTAGAGCTGAAAGTGAGCTAACAACAAAATTTGAGCCCAACAGACGTCCCGAAGTAGAGCCCAACAGATGTTCCGATGTAGAGATGAAAGTGAGCTAACTACAGACGTAGAGCCCAACACACGTCCCGACGTAGAGCCCAACAGATGTCCCGACGTAGAGCCCAACATATATCCCGAGGTAAAGCCCAACACATGTCCCGACGTAGAGCCAAAAGCGAGCTCAAACCAGACATCCTGACGTAGAACCCAACAGACGTCCCGACGTAGAACCCAACAGATGTCCCGACGTAGAGCCCAAGAGACGTTCCGACATAGAGCTGAAAGTGAGCTAACAAAAAAATTAGAGCAAAACAGACGTCCCGACGTAGAGCCAAACACAAGTCCCAAGCTAAAGCCCAAGAGACGTTCCGATGTAGAGCTGAAAGTGAGCTAACAACAGACTTAGAGCCCAACAGACGTCCCGACGTAGGGCCGAAAGCGAGCTCAAGCCAGAAGTCCCGAATTAGAGCCCAACAGACGTCCGGACGTAGAGTCCAACAGGCGTTCCGATGCAGAGCTGAAAGTAGATAAATCCAGATGTAGAGCCCAACAGACGTCCCGACGTAGAGCCCAACACAAGTCCCGAGGTAAAGCCCAACAAATGTTCCGATGTAGATCTGAAAGTGAGCTAACTACAGACGTAGAGCCCAACACACGTCCCGACGGAGAGCCGAACACATGTCCAGACATGAAGCCCAACAGACGTCCCGACGTAGAGCCAAAAGCGAGCTCAAGCCAGACGTCCCGACACAGAGCATAACACACGTCCTGACGTAGAGTCAAACAGACTTTCCGACGTAGAATTGAAAGTGAGCTAACAACAGATTTAAAGCCCAATAGTTGTCCTGACGTAGAGCCCAAGAGATGTCCCGAAGTAAAGCCCAAGAGACGTCCCGACGCAGAGCCCAAGAGACGTTCCGAAGTAGAGCTGAAAGTCAGCTAACAACAAAAATAGAGCAAAACAGACGTCCCGACGTAGAGCCCAACAGATGTCCCAACGTAGAGCCCAACACATGTCCTGAAGTAGAGCCGAACACACGTCCCGACATAGAGCCCAACAAACGTCCCGACGTAGAGCCCAACACATGTCCTGAGGTAAAGCCCAAGAGACGTTCCGAAGTAGAGCTGAAAGTGAGCTAACAACAGACTTAGAGTACAAGAAACGTCCCGACGTAGAGCCGAACACAAGTCCCGAGTTAAAGCACAACAGACGTCCCGAAGTAGAGCCGAAAGCGAGCTCAAGCCAGACGTCCCGACTTAGAGCCCAACAGACGTCCGGACGTAGATCCCCACAGATGTCCCGGCATAGAGACCAAGAGACATTCCGACGTAGAGCTGGAAGTGAGCTAACAACAAAATTAGAGCAAAACAGACGTCCCGACGTAGAGCCCAACACAAGTCCCGAGGTAAAGCCCAACAAACATTCCGAAGTAGAGCTGAGAGTGAGCTAACAACAGACTTAGAGCCCAAGAGACGTCCCGAAGCAGAGCCCAACAGACGTCCTGACGTAGAGCCCAAGAGACGATCCGACATGGAGCTTAATGTGAGCTAACAACGAAAATATAGCCGAACACACGTCCCGACATAGAGCCCAACAGACGTCCCGACGTAAAGCCCAACACATGTCCTGAGGTAAAGCCCAAGAGACGTTCCGAAGTAGAGCTGAAAGTGAGCTAACAACAGACTTAGAGCCCAACAGACGTCCCGACGTAGAGCCAAAAGCGAGCTCAAGCCAGACGTCCCGACGAAGAGCACAAAACACGTCCTGACGTAGAGTCCAACAGACGTACCGACGTAGAACTGAAAGTGAGCTAACAACAAAATTAGAGCCCAACAGACGTCCTGACGTAGAGCCCAAGAGACTTCCCAATTTAGAGCCCAACAGACGCCCCGATGTAGAGCCCAAGAGACGTCCCGATTTAGAGCCCAAGAGACGTCCCGATTTAGAGCCCAACAGACACCCCGACGAAGAGCCTAACACAAGTCCCAACGTAAAGCCCAACATATGTTCCGATGTAGAGCTGAAAGTGAGCTAAGTACAGACATAGAGCCCAACACACGTCCCGACGTAGAGCCAAAAGCGAGCTCAAGCCAGACGTCCCGACGTAGAGCAAAACACATGTCCTGACGTAGAGCACAAGAGACGTTCCGACGTAGAGCTGAAAGTGAGCTAACAACAAAATTAGAGCCCAACATACGTCCCGATGTAGAGCCCAAGAGATGTCTCGAAGTAAAGCCCAACAGACGTCCCGACGTAGAGTCGAAAGCGAGTTCAAGCCAGACATCCTGACGTAGAGCCCAACAGACGTCCCTACGTAGAGCCCAAGAGACGTTCCGACGTAGAGCTGAAAGTGAGCTAACAACGAAAATAGAGCAAAACAGACGTCCCGACATAGAGCCAAACACAAGTCCCGACGTAAAGCCCTAGAGACGTTCCAAAGTAGAGCTGAAAGTGAGTTAACAAAAGACTTAGAGCCCAAGACGACGTCCCGCCATAGAGCCCAAGAGACATCCTAACGTAGAGCCGAAAGGGAGCTCAAGCCAGAAGTCCCGACGCAGACCCCAAAAGACGTCCCAACGTAGAGTCCAATAGGTGTTCCGACATAGAGCTGAAAGTAAGCTAAATCCAGATGTAGAGCCCAACAGATGTCCCGACGTAGAGCCCAACACACGTCCCGACGTAGAGCCCAACAGACGTCCCGACGTAGAGCCCAACAGGTGTCCGGACGTAGAGCCCAACACATGTCCCGACGGAGAGCCCAACAGATGTCCCGACGTAGAGCCCAACAGATGTTCCGACGTAGAGCTGAAAGTGAGGTAACAACAAAATTAGAGCCCAACAGATGTCCTGAAGTAGAGACCAAGAGACGTTCCGACGTAGAGCGGAAAGTGAGCTAACAACAAAATTAGAGCAAAACAGATGTCCCGACGTAGAGCCCAACACAAGTCCCGAGGTAAAGCCCAAGAGATGTTCCGAAGTAGAGCTGAGAGTGAGCTAACAACAGACTTAGAGACCAACAGATGTCCCGACGTAGAGCCCAACAGATGTCCTGACGTAGAGCCCAACAGACATTCCGACATAGAGCCGATAGCGAGCTCAAGCCAGAAGTCCCGACGCAGATCCCAAAAGACGTCCCAACGTAGAGTCCAACAGGCGTTCCGACCTAGAGCTGAATGTAAGCTAAATCCAGATCTAGAGCCCAACAGACATCCTGACGTAGAGCCCAACAGATTTCCCGAAGTAAAGCACAACAGATGTTCCGAACTAAGGCCGAAAGCGAGCTCAAGCCAGACGTCCTGACGTAGAGCCCAACAGATGTGGCAACATAGTGCCAAAAGCGAGCTCAAGACAGTCGTCCCGACGAAGAACCCAAAAGACATTCCAATGTAGAGTCCAACAGACGTTCCGACGTAGAGCTGCAAGTAAGCTAAATCCAGATGTAGAGCGCAAAAGACATCTTGACGTGGATCCCAACAGACGTCCCAACGCAGAGCCCAACAGACCTCCCGACGTAGAGCCAAAATTGAGCTCAAGCCAGTGATCCCGACGTAGAGCCCAACAGACTCCCGCCGTAAATCCCAACAGACGTACCGACGTAGAGCCAAAAGCGAGCTCAAGCCAGACGTCCCGACGTAGAGCCTAACAGATGTTCCTATGTAGAGCTGAAAGTGAGCTAACTAAGCACGTAGAGCCCAACATACATCCCGATGTAGAGCCCAACAGATGTCCCGACATAAAGCCCAACAGAGGTCCCGACGTAGAGCCAAAAGCGAGCTCAAGCCAGACATCCCGACGTAGAGCCCAACAGACATCTGAACGTAGATCCCAACAGACGTCCCAACGTAGAGCCCAAGCGATGTCCAGAAGTAAAGCCCAACAGACGTCCCGACGTAGAGCCGAAAACGAGCTCAAGCCAGACGTCCCGACGTAGAGCCCAAAAGATGTCCCGAAGTAAAGCACAACAGATGTTCCGAAGTAGAGCCGAAAGCGAGCTCAAGCCAGAGGTCCCGACGCAGATCCTAACAGACGTCCCGACGTAGAGCCCAACAGACGTCTCGACGTAGAGCCCAACAGATGTCCCGAGGTAAAGCCCAACAGACGTCCCGACGTAGAGCCGAAAGCGATCTCAAGCCAGAAGAACCGACGCAGATCCCAAAAGCCGTCCCAACGTAGACCACAACAGATGTCCCGACGTAGAGCCCAACAGACATTCCGACGTAAAGCCCAACACAGGTCCCGATATAGAGCTGAGCACACGTCCCGACGTAGAGCTGAAAGTGAGCTAACAACAAAACTAGAGCCCAACAGAAGTCCCGACGTAGAATCCAATAGATGTCCCTAGGTAAAGCCCAACAGACATCCCGAAGTAGAGCCGAAAGCGATCTCAAGCCAGACATTCAGACGTAGAGCCCAAAAGACGTCCGGACATAGAGCCCAACAGATGTTCCGACGGAGAGCTGAAAGTTAGCTAATTACAGACGTAGAGCCCAACAGACGTCCTGACGTAGACCACAACAGATGTCCCGACGTAGAGCCCAACAGACGTTCCGACGTAGAGCTGCAAGTGAGCTAACAACAGAATTGGAGCCCAGCAGACGTCCCGACGTAGAGCCCAGCAGATGTCCCGAGGTAAAGCCCAACAGACATTCCGATGTAGAGCTGCAAGTGAGCTAACAACAGACTTAGAGCCCAAGAGACGTCCCGACGTAGGGCCCAACAGACGTCCCGAAATAAAGCACAACAGATGTTCCAACGTAGAGCCGAAAGCGAGGTCAAGCCAGACGTCCCGACGTACAGCCCAACAGACGTCCCGATGTAGTCCAACAGACGTTCCGACGTAGAGCCCAACAGAAGTCCAAACATGGAGCCCAAAAGATGTCCCAACGTGGAGCCTAACAGACGTTCAAACGTGGAGCCCAACAGAGGTCGCGACTTAGAGCCGAAATTGAGCTGAAGCCAGACGTCCTGACGTAGAGCCCAACAGACGTAGCGACGTAGTGCCAAAAGCGAGCTCAAGACAGTCGTCCCGACGAAGACCCAAAAGATATCCCAACGTAGAGTCAAACAGAATTCCCGACGTAGAGCCCAACAGACGTCCCGACGTAGAGACCAACAGATGTCTCCAGGTAAAGCCCAAAAGACGTCTCGACGTAGAGCCGAAAGCGAGCTCGAGCCAGACGTCACGACGCAGATCCCAAAAGACATCCCAACGAAGAGTCCAACAGACGTCCCGACATAGAGCCCAACAGACATCCCGACGTACAGCCCAACACACGTCCCGATGTAGAGACGAACACATGTCCCGACGTAGCTCCCAACATATGTCCCGACGTAAAGCCCAAAAGACATCCCGACGTAGAGCCCAACAGATGTCCCGAAGTAAAGCCCAAAAGACGTCCCGACGTAGAGCCAAACAGATGTCCCGAAGTAAAGTCCAACAGACATCCCGAAGTAGAGCCAAAAGCGAGCTCAAGCCAGACGTCCCGACGTAGAGCAAAACACACATCCTGACATAGAATCCAACAGACATCCCGACGTACAGCCCAACACATGTCCCGATGTACAGCCGAAGACATGTCCCGACATAGATACCAACATATGTCCAGACGTAAAGCCGAACAGACGTCCCAAAGTAGAGCCGAGAGCGAGCTCAAGCCAGAAGTCCCGACATAGAGCCCAACAGACGTGTGACGTAGAGCCCAACAGATGTTCCGACGGAGAGATGAAATTCAGCTAAATCCAGATGTAGAGCCCAACAGACGTCCCGACGTAGAGCCCAACACAACACACGTCCCTATGTAGAGCCGAACACACGTCCCGACGTAGAGCCCAACAACGTTCCGAAGTAGAGCTGAAAGTGAGCTAACAACAGAATTAGAGCCCAATAGAACGTCCCGACTTAGAGCCCAAGAGATGTCCCGAAGTAAAGCGCAACAGATGTCCCCACGTAGAGCCGAAAGCGAGCTCAAGCCAGACGTCCCGACGTAGAGCCCAACAGACGTCCAAACGTAGAGACCAACAGATGTTCCAACGGAGAGCTGAAAGTTAGCTAATTACAGATGTAGAGCCCAACACACGTCCCGACATAGACACCAACAGATGTCCCGACGTAGAGCCCAACGGACGTTCCGACGTAGAGCTGAAAATGAGCTAACAACAAAATTAGAGCACAACAGATGTCCCAACGTAGAGCCCAACACAAGTCCCGAGGTAAAGCCCAACAGACGTTCTGACATAGAGCTGAAAGTATGTTAAATCCAGATTTAGAGCCCAACAGACGTCCCGATGTAGAGCTGAACACACCATGCGACGTAGAGCCCAACAGATGTTCCGACGTAGAGCTGAATATGAGCTAACAAAACAATTAGAGTCCAACAGACCTCTCGACATAGAGCCCAACGCAAGTACCGAGGTAAAGCCCAACAGGTGTTCCGATGTAGAGCTGAATGTGAGCTAACTACAGACGTAGAGCCAAACACACGTCCCGATGTACAGCCCAACAGATGTCCAGACATAAAGCCCAACAGACGTCCCGACGTAGAGCCAAAAGCGAGCTCAAGCCAGACATCCCGACGAAGAGCACAACACACGTCCTGACGGAGAGTCCAATAGACATTCCAACGTAGAACTGAAAGTGAGCTAACAACAAAACCAGAGCAAAACAGACGTCCCGACGTAGAGCCCAACACAAGTCCCGAGGTAAAGCCCAACAGACGTCCCGCAGTAGAGCCGAAAGCGAGCTCAAGCCACACGTCCCGATGTACAGTCCAACAGACGTCCCGACATAGAGCCCAAGAGACCTTCGGACGTAGAGCCGAAAACGAGCTCAAGCCAGACGTCCCAACGTGGAGCCCAACAGACGTTCTGACGTAGAACCCTACAGACGTTCCGACATAGAGCCGAAAGCGAGCTCAAGCCAGACGTCTCAATGAAGAGCCCAACAGAAGTCCAGACATAGAGCCCAACATACGTCCCGACATAGAGAGGTGTTTGGCTTTACCGCCAGATGTTGGGCTTTACCTCTAGATTTTGGGCTTTAAATCTAGATGTTGGGCTTTACCACTAGATGTTGGGCTTTAAATCTAGATGTTGGGCTTTACCTCTAGGTGTTGGGCTTTACCGCTAGATATTGGGTTTAACTCTCGATGTTGGGTTACACATCTAGATGTTGGGCTTTACCTCTATATGTTGGGCTTTACCTCTAGATGTCAGGTTTTACATTAAGCTGTTTGGCTTTTCATCTATTTTTTTGGCTTTACCAATAGTTTTGGCGTTTACCTCTATATGTTGGCCTTCACCTCTAGATGTTGGGCTTTAAATCTAGATCTTGGTCTTTACCTCTAGATTTTGTGTTATACATCTAGATGTTTGGCTTTACCTCTAGATTTTGGGCTTTAACTCTAGATGTTTGGCTTTACCTCTAGATGTTGGGCTTTACCTCCAGATGTTGGTCTTTACGTAACTTGGGCTTTACCTCTAGATGTCGTTATTTACCTCCAGATATTCGGCTTTGGCTCTAGATTTTGGGTTTTATATCTAGATGTTTGGCTTTACCTCTAAATGTTGAGGTTTACCTCCAGATATTGGCTTTACCTCTACATGTTTGGCTTTACATCACTTGGGCGTTACGTCTATATGTTGGGCTTTATCAATACATGTCGGGCTTCACCTCTAGATGTTGGGCTTTACCTCTTTTGTTGGGCTTTTCCTCTCGATGTTCGGATTTACCTCTAAATGTTGTATTTTTCTTCTAGATTTCGGGCTTTACATCGCTTAGACTTTCCCTCTATGGGTCCGCCTTTACCTCTCAATGTTAGGTTTTACATCTAGATATTTTGGCTTTACCTCTAGATGTTTGGCTTTACATCACTTTGGCTTTACCTCTAGATGTTGGGCTTTACATCTAGATTTTGGGCTTTACCTGTAGATGTCGAGCTTTACCTCTAGAAGTTGGGCTTTATCTCTAGATTTGGGGGTTTACATCTAGATGTTTGGCTTTACCTCTAGATGTTTGGATTAACCTCTAGATGTTGGGCTTTGCCTCTAGATATTGGGCTTTATCTCTAGATGTTGGGCTTTGCCTCCAGTTCACATCACTTGGGCTTTACTTCTAGATGTTAAGCTTTACTTCTAGGTGTTGGATTTTACATCTCGGCATTTGACTTTAACTCTAAATTTTGGGCTTTAACTCCAGATGTTGGCTTTGGCTCTAGATTTTGAGCCTTACTTTTCGATGTTTGGATTTACTTCTAGATGTTGGTCTTTGCCTCTAGATTTTGGGATTTACCTCTATATGTTCAGTTTCACATCTAGATGTTTGGCTTTACCTCTAGATGTTGGGCTTTACATCGCTTGGGCTTTACCTCTAGATGTTGGGCTTTACCTGTAGATATTGGGCTTTACATGTAGATGTTGGGGTTTACATCTAGATTTTTGGCTTTACCTGTAGATGTTGGGCTTTACCTCTAGATGTTGGACGTCACCTCTAGAGTTTGGTTTTTGCCCCTAAATATTTGGATTTAAGTCTAGATTTTGGACTTTAACTCTGGATATTGGGCTTTACCTCCAGATGTTGGGCTTTAACTCTAGGTGTTGGTTTTTACATCTAGATGTCTGGCTTTACCTCTAGATGTTGGGCTTTACCTCTAGATGTTGGGATTTATCTCTAGATTTTGGGCTTTACGTCTACATGTTGGGCTTTACATCTAGACATTTTGTTTTACATCTAGATGTTTGGATTTACCTCTAGATGTTGGGCTGTACTTCTAGATGTTGGGCTTTACCTCTAGATGTTGGGCTTTACATCGCTTGGGCTTTACCTCTATATGTTGGGGTTTACATCTAGATGTTTGGCTTTACATCTACATGTTGGGCTTTACCTCTAGATGTTGTGCCTTATCTCTAGATAATTGGCATTATCTCTACGTGTTGGGTTTCACATCCAGATGTTTGGCTTTACCTCTAGATGTTCTGCTTTACCTCTAGATGTTGGGCTTTACATCACTTGGGCTTTACCTCTAGATGTTGGGCTTTACCTCTAGATGTTGGGCTTTACATCGCTTCGGATTCACCTCTAGATGTTGGGCTTTAAATGTAGATGTTGGGCATTAACTATATATGTTTGGATTTAGCTCTAAATATTGGGATTTACCTCTATATTTTGGGCTTTACCTCTAGATATTTGGTTTACATCTAGATGTTGGGATTTACCTCTAGATTTATGCTTTACCTCTAGGTGTTGGATTTCACCTCTAGATTTTGGGGTTTACATCTAGAATTTTGGCTTTAACTCAAGATGTAGGACTTTACCTCTATAGGATGGGCTTTCCCACTAGATCTTGGGCTTTACCTCTAGATGTTGGGCTTCACCTCTAGATGTTGGGCTTTAAATCTAGATGATGGGCTTTACCTCTAGATTTTGGGCTTTACCTCTAGATATTTGGTTTACATCTAGATGTTGGTCTTTACCTCTATATTTTGGGGTTCACATCTAGATATTTGGCTATACCTCTAGATGTTGGGCTTTAGCTATATATATTGGGCTTTACCTATAGATGTTGGGCTTAAAATCTAGGTATTTGGGTTTACCTCTAGATGTTGGGCTTTACCTCTACATGTTTGGCTTTACATCTAGATGTTGGGCATTAGCTCTAGATGTTGGACTTGACCTCTAGATGTTGGGTATTACATCCAGATATTTGGATTTACCTCTAGATTTTGGGCTTTACTTCTAGATGTTGGGCTTTACCTCCATATTTTGGACTTTACTGTAGATGTTGGGCTTTAAATCTAGATGTTTGGCTTTATCTCTACATGTTGGGTATTACCTCTAGATGTTGGGCTTTACTTCTATATATTGGGCTTTACCTCTAGATGTTGGGCTTTACCTCTAGATGTTGGGCATTACATGTAGATGTTTGGCTTACCTCTAGATGTTGGGCTTTACCTCTACATATTGGGTTTTACCTCTTCATGTTGGATTTATATCTAGATATTGGGCTTTACATCAATTCAGAATTAGCTTTAGATTTTTGGCTTTACATCTAGATGTTGGGCTTTACTTCTAGATGTGACTCTTTACCTCTAGATGTTGGGCTTTACCTCTAGATGTTCGGCTTTACCACTAAATATTTGATTTAAGTTTATATGTTGGGCTTTAAGTCTAGACGTTGGGCTTTAAATTTAGATGTTGAGCTTTACCTCGTTATGTTCGGCTTTACCTGTAGATGTTGGGGTTTGCATCTATATGTTTGGCTTTACATTTAGATGTTGGAATTAACCTCTAGATGTTGGGTTTACCTCTAGATGTTAGGTTTTAGCTCTAGATTTGGGCTTTATATCTAGACGTTTGGCTTACCTCCAGATGTTGGGCTTTACCTCACGTTATTGGGCTTTACCTCCTCATGGTGGACTTCATATCTAGATATTGGGCTTTACATCATTTCGGATTTACCTCTAGATGGTGGGCTTTACCTCTAGATGGTGGGCTTTACTACAAGATGTTGGGTTTTACATCTAAATGTTTGGCTTTATCACTAGATTTTGGGCTTTACATCTAGATGTTGGGCTTTATCTCTAGATGTTGGTCTTTAAATCTTGATGTTAGTGTTTACATCTAGATGTTTGGCTTTACATCTAGATGTTGGGCTTTACCTCTAGAGGTTTGATTTCACCTCTAGATGTTGACTTTAAATCTAGATGTTGAGTTTTACATCTAGATGTTGGTGTTTACTTCTAGATATTTGGTTTACCTCTATATGTTGTGCTTTACCTCTAGACGTTGGGCTTTACCTCTAGATGTTTTGCTTTACCACTAGATGTTTGGCTGTACCTCTAGATTTGGGCTTTACGTCTAGATGTACGGCTTTACCAGTAGATATTGGGCTTTATCTCTAGATGTTTGGCTTTAGGTCTAGATTTGGTCTTTACATCCAGACGTCTGGCTTACCTCTAGATGTTGGGCTTTACCTCTAGTTCTAGGGCTTTACCTCTTCATGTTGGCCTTTATGTCTAGATATTGGACTTTACATCATTTTGAATTTACCTCTAGATGTTTGGCTTTACCTCTAGATGTTGACCTTTACCTCTAGATGTTGACCTTTACCTCTAGATGTTGGGCTTTACCACTAGATGTTGGATTTCACCTCTAGATGTTGGGTTTTAAATCTAGATGTTTGGCTTTACCTCTAGATGTTGGGCTTTATCTCCAGGTATAGGGTTTTACCTCTAGATGTTGGGCTTTATCTGTAGATGTTGGGTTTTACTTCTAGATATTTGGTTTACCTCTAAATGTTGGGCTATACCTCTAGACGCTGGGCATTACCTCTAGATATTTTGCTTCACAACTAGATATTTGGCTTTACCTCTAGATTAGTGCTTTACATCTAGATGTGTGGCCTTACCTCTAGATGTTGGGCTTTATCTCTAGGTGTTAGGCTTTAGCTCTAGATTTGTGCTTTTCATCTAGACGTTTGACTTACCTCTAGGTGTTGGGCTTTATCTCTAGATGTTGGGCTTTAACTGAAGATGTTATGCTTTAAAACTAGGTTTTGGACTTGATATCTAGATGTTGGCCTTAAAATCTAGATGTTGGTGTGTACATCTATGTTTTTGGCTTCAACTCTAGATGTTGGATTTCACCTCTAGATGTTGGGTTTTACATCTAGATGTCGTGCTTTAACTCTAGATATTGGGCTTTTCCTCTAGATGTTGGACTTTACCTCTAGTCGTTGGGCTTTACCTCTAGCTGTTTGGTTTTACCACTAGATGCTCGGCTTTAGCTCTACATGCTGGGTTTTACATCTAGATGTTTGGCTTTACTTCTAGAGGTTGGGCTTTATCTGTAGATGTTGGACTTTACCTCGAGATGTTGGGCTTTACCTCTAGATTTTTGGCTTTACCTCTATATTTGGGCTTTACTTGTAGATGTTGTGCTTTACTTCTAGATGTTGGACTTTACCTCTATATGTTGACTTTAAATCTAGATGTTGAGTTTTACATCTAGATGTTGGGTTTTACATCAAGATGTTTGGCTTTACATCTAGATGTTGGGCTTTACCTCTAGGTATGGGGTTTTACCTCTAGTTTGGGCTTTGCCTATATATGTTGGGCTTTACCTCTAGATGTTATGCTTTAAAATTAGATGTTGGGCTTTATCTCCAGATGTTGGGCTTTAAATCTAGATGTTAGTGTTTACCTCTAGATGTTGGGCTTTACCTCTAGATGTTGGGGTTTACATCTAGATGTTTGGCTTTAACTCTAGATGTTGAGTTTTACGTCTAGATGTATGGTTTTACCTCTAGATGTTGGGCTTTACCTTAAGAAGTTGGGGTTTACTTCCAGATATTTGGTTTAACTCTATATGTTGGGCTTTATCTCTAGATGTTGGGCTTTACCTATAGATGCTGGGGATTACCTCTAGATGTTGGGCTTTACATTCCTTCAGCTGTACCTCTAGATGTTGGGCTTTACCTCTAGATGTTTGGCTTTTCCTCCAGCTGTTGGGCTTTACATCTAGATATTTGTCTTTACCTCTAGATATTGGACTTCACATCTAGATGGTGGGATTTACCTCTAGATTTTGGGTCTTACATCTTGATATTTTACTTTACCTCTAGATGTTAGGCTTTACCTCTAGATGTTATGCTTTACCTCTAGATGTTGGTTTTTACATCTGGATACTTGCAATTACCTCCAGGTGTTGGGCTTTATATCTAGATGTGGGTTTTACATCGCTTGGACTTTACCTCTTGATGTTGGGCTTTACATCGCTTCGGATTTAATTCTATATGTTGGGCTTTACCTCTAGATGTTGGGTTTTACATCGCTGTCTTTACATCTAGATCTTGGGGTTTACCTCTATATTTTGGACTTTAACTCTAGATGTTGGGCTTTAAATCTAGATGATGGGTTTTACATCTAGATATTTGGCTTTAATTCTAGAGGTTGGCCTTCACATCGAGGTTTTGGCTTTACTTCTAGATGTTGGGCTTTACTTCTAGATGTTGGGTTTTAAATCTAGATGTTTGCCTTTACATCTCATGTTGAGCTTTACGTCTAGATGTTTGACTTCAACTCTAGATGTTGGGTTATACATCTAGATGGTGGGCTTTACCTCTAGATGTTGGGTATTACATCTAGATGTTTGTCTTTACCTCTAGATGTTGGGCTTTACCTCTAGATTTTGTGCTTTACTTCTACATGTTGGGCTTACCTCTAGATGTTGGGTTTTACATCTAGATGTTTGGCTTTACGTCTAGATCTTGGTCTTTACCTCTAGACTTCGGGCTTTACATCGCTTGTGTTTAACCTCTAGATGTTGGGCTTTACATCTAGATGTTGAGCTTTACATCTAGATGTTGGGCTTTACCTCTAGATTTTTGGTTTTAAATCTAGATGTTTGGCTTTACCTTTAGATGCTGGGATTACCTATACTTGTTTGGCTTTACGTCACTTCGGCTTTACATCTAGATGTTGGTCTTTACCTCTAGATGTTTGGCTTTATATCTAAATGTTGGGCTTTACATCTAGATGTTGGATTTTACCTCTAGATTTTGGGTATTACATCTCAATATTTGACTTTACCTCTAGATGTTAGGCTTTACCTCTAGATGTTATGCTTTACCACTAAATGTTGGTTTTTACATCTGGATTCTTGACTTTACCTCCAGATGTTGGGCTTTACCTCTAGATGTTCGGATTTACCTCTACATTTTTGGCTTTACCTCCAGATGTTGGGTTTTACATCACTTGGGCTTTACCTCTAGATGTTGGATTTTGTTTTTGATATTGGGCTTTACCTCTACATGTTTTACATCTAGATGTTTGGTTTACCTCTAGATGTTGGGCTTTACATCTATACATTGGGCTTTAACTCTAGATGTTGGGCTTTACCTCTAGATGTTGGGATTTTAATCTAGATGTTTGGCTTTAACTCGAGATGTCATGATTTACATCTAGATGTTCGGCTTTATCTCTAGATGTTTGGCTTTAAACCTAGATGTTGGGTTTTAGATCTAGATGTTTGACTTTACTTCTAGCTGTCGGGCTTTATATCTGTTTTTTGGGCTTTACGTCTAGATGTTGAGCTTTACCTCTAGATGTTGGGTTTTAAATCTAGATGATTTGCTTTACATCTCATGTTGAGCTTTCCCTCTAGATGTTGGACTTCAACTCTAGATGTTGGGTTATACGTCTAGATGGTGGGCTTAACATCTATATGTTGAGTATTACATCTAGATGTTTGGCTTTACCTCTAGATGTTGGGCTTTACTTCTAGATGTTGGGCTTTACTTCTACATGTTGGTCTTATCTCTAGATGTTGGGTTTTAAATCTAGATGTTTGGCTTTACCTCTAGATCATGGTTTTTACCTCTATATGTTGGACTTTACCTCTAGATGTTGGGGTTTACGTCTAGATGTTGGGCTTTTCCTCTAGATGTAGGGTATTACATCTAGATGTTTTGCTTTACCTTTAGATGTTGGGCTTTACCTCTAGATGTTGGGCTCTACCTCTAGATTTTGACCTTTAAATCAGGATGTTGGGTTTTAGCTCTAGATGTTGGGCTTTACGTCTGGATGCTTGGCTTTACCTCCAGATGTTGGGCTTTAACTCTGGATGTTGGGCTTTACATCGTTTGTGTTTTACCTCTAGATATTGGGCTTTAAATCTAGATGTTGGGCTTTACCTCCAGATATTTGGCTTTACCTCCAAATGTTGGGCTTTACTTCTAGATTTTCCACTTTACCTACAGATGTTGGGTTTACATCACTTGGGATTTAACTCTAGATGTTGGGTTTTATATCTAGATATTTGGCTTTACCTCTAGATGTTACGCTTTACCTCTGGATGCTGGGGTTTACCTTTAGATGTTGGACTTTACATCGTTTCGGCTTTACCTCTATATGTTGACCTTTACATCTAGATGTTGGGCTTTACCTCTAGATGTTGGGCTTTCCCTCTAGATTTTGGGTTTTACATCTATATGTTGGACTTTACCTCTATATTTTCGGCTTTAGCTCTAGATATTGGGCTTTAAATCAAGATGTTTGTCTTTAACTCTAGATGTTGGTGTATACCTCTAGATGTTGGGCTTTAAATCTAGATGTTGGGCTTTACCTCTAGATGTTGGACTTTACCTCTAGATATAGGGCTTTACCTCTAGATGTTGGGTTTTGCATCTTGATATTTGGATTTACCTCTAGATTTTGGACTTCACCTCTAGATCTTGGGTTTTACAGCTAGATGTTTCCTTTAACTCTAGATGTTGGGCTTTACCTCCAGATGCTGGGCTTTACAACTAGATATTTATCTTTATTTCTATATGTTGGGCTTTACCTCTAGATGCTGTGGTTTACCTCTAGATTTTGGGCTTGACATCAATTCGGCTTTACCTCTAGGTGTTGCGCTTTACCCCTAGATGTTGGATTTTACATGTAGACGTTTGTCTTTACGTGTAGATGTTGGGCTTTAACTCTAGATGTTGGACTTTACCTTTAGATGTTGAGTATTACATCTAGATATTTGGCTTTACCTCTAGATGTTCGGCTTTACATCTGGATATTTGGCTTTACCTCCAGATTTTGGGCATTCCCTCTAGATGTTGGGTTTTATATCACTTGGGCTTTACCTCTAGATGTTGGGCTTTACATCGGTTCGGCTTTAACTCTAGATGTTGGGCTTTACATCTAGATGTTGGGCTTTACCTCTATCTGTTGGGCTTTCACCTCTAGAATTTGGGTTTTAAATCTAGATGTTGTGCTTTACCTCGAGATGTTGGGCTTTACCTCGAGACGTTGGGCTTTACCAATATATGTTGAGCTTTACCACTAGATATTGGCTTTACCTCTAGATTTTAGGCTTTACATCACTTGGGCTTTACCTCTGTATGTTGGGCTTTACCTCTCGATGTTGAGCTTTACCTCTAAATATTGGCTTTACCTTTAGATTTTGGGCTATACATCGCTTGTGCTTTACCTCTAGATGTTGGGCTTTAGCTCCTAGGTGTTGAGTTTTACATCTAGATGTTTGGCTTTAACTCTAGATTTTGCGCTTTACCTCTAGATGTTGGGCTTTACCCGTAGATGTTGAGCTTTACCTCTAGATTTTGGGTTTTACAGCTAGATGTTTGTCTTTACCTCTTGGTTTTGCACTTCACCTCTAGATGTTGGGATTTACATCTAGATGTTCGGCTTTAGCTCTAGATGTTGGGCTTTACATCTAGATGTTGTGCTTTACCTCTAGATGTTGGGCTTTACCTCGAGATGTTGGGCTTTACCACTATATGTTGGGCTTTACCACTATATGTTGAGCTTTACCACTAGATGTTGGCTTTACCTCTAGATTTTAGGCTTTACATCACTTGGGCTTTACCACTATATGTTGGGCTTTACCTCTCGATGTTTAGCTTTACTTCTAAATATTGGGCTTTACCTCTAGATTTTGGGCTATACATCGCTTGTACTTTACCTCTAGATGTTGGGCTTTAGCCCTAGGAGTTGAGTTTTACATCTAGATGTTTGGCTTTATCTCTAGATTTTGGGCTTTACCTCTAGATGTTGGGCTTTATCCCTATATGTTGGGCTTTATATTGCTTCGGCTTTAAGTGTAGATGTTGTGATTTACGTCTAGATGTTGGGCTTTACCTCTAGGTGTTGGGCTTTACTTCTAGGTTTTGGACTTCACCTCTAGATGTTGGGGTTTACATCTAGATGTTAGGTTTACCTCCAATGTTGGGCTTTATATCTAGACGTTGGGATTTACCTCTAGATGTGCTTTACCACAAGATGTTTGGTTTTACATCTAGATCTTTGGCTTTAACATTATATGTTGTGGTTTACCTCTAGATGTTGGGCTTTACCCCTAGATGTTGGGCTTTACATCGCTTCGGTTTAAGTGTATATGTTGGGCTTTACCTCTAGATTTTGGGCTTTACCTCTAGGTGTTGGGCTTTACCTCTCGATGTTCGGTTTTACAACTAGATGTTTGTCTTTACCTCTGGGCGTTGGGCTTTGACTCTAGATATTGGTTTTACCTCTAGATGTGAGGCTTTACATCACTTGAGCTTTACTTCTAGATGTTGGGCTTTACCTCTAGGTGTTGGACTTCACCTCTAGATGTTGGGTTTTAAATCTAGATGTTAGGTTTACCTCCAGATGTTGGGCTTTATATCTAGACCTTGGGATTTACCTCTAGATGTTGTGCTTTACGACAAGATGTTTGGTTTTACATCTAGATGTTTGGCTTTAACATTATATGTTGGGTTTTACCTCTAAATGTTGTGCTTTACCTCTAGATTTTGGGGTTTACATCTAGATTTTTGGCTTTAACTCTAGATGTTGGTTTTTAACTCTATATGTTAGGCTTTACTTCTCCATTTTGGGTTTTAAATCTAGATGTTTGGCTTTACCTCTAGATGTTGTGATTTACCTCTAGATGTTGGGCTTTAGCTCTAGATGTTGGTCTTTACATCTAGATATTGGCCTTTACCTCCAGATGCTAGGATTTACCTCCAGATGTTGAGCTTTACATCCCTTAGGATTTACCTCTAGATGTTGGGCTTTACCTCTAGATGTTGGGTTTTACATCGCTTGGGCTTTACCCCTAGATGTTTGGCTTCACAGCGCTTCAGCTTTAAGTGTATATTTTGGGCTTTACGTCTAGATTTTGGGCTTTACCTTTAGATGTTGGGCTTTTGTGGGAGGACATTTATGAAATAAGGGGACATGTGAACAATCCAGCCTTTCCATAGAATCTGAGCTGGGACTTACCGGAACTGCTGAAAGCATAAACAACTTCCGGTGTAGGTGTCATGAACATCTTACAGGTGCAGGAGAAGAGACAGCCACCACTAATGACGCAGTTTTAATTTCTTGAAGAAGATGGGTGTGAACATTTGTGAATGTGACTTGAACATGACTCGCAATGTGGCCAATGAGGTTGGACTATGGGCTGTTATTTGCGACGAAGCCAATCAGTATGTATTGGGTGTGGTCGAGGGTTATAAATTGCACTGGAAACACGGAAATAAAGGTTCACTTGTTAGATCACATTGATCGTGTCAGTGTCCTAACGCAGCTCCCGCACACAGCCTCACGTGAGCACACACACACAAACACTACACGGATGTACTGTGCTTTCGTTACGCACACAGACACCACGGTGCATGTTGGTGTCCAGCTCTGCTGAGGACTACTCACAGGGACCCTTCCTTACGTGGAGAGGCCGGCTGTCTCTTGTCTGCAGCTGGGGGCAGCTTGCAGCCGGATCCCCTTCACGTCCTTCTCCAGCCGCTTTTCCTTTTGCCCATCTCTTCAGCTTCAGCCTGAGCTGGATGCAGCTGACGACATCTCCAGGGCAGGAACAGACGACTGAGCCCCTGGCACGGCCTCTGGCAGAGGGAAAGAACCGTGACTGTCACGGCCAGCCCCAGGCTGGAGCCCCTCCTGCTGCAGCAGCTCCTGCAGACACCGCTCCTTCCCCGCACAGCTGCTGAAGGCCCTTGTGCTAACAGAGACCTGGGCCTGCCCAAGGCCCCGCTCGCCACAGCCAGGACAGGCTGTGGGGCAGCCTGGGGCTGCGGGACAAGCCTCAGGGGATGTGCCGGGGACGGGGCGGCTGAAGGGGGGGAGCGGTGCTGGGGCAGCTCCGAGGGCTCTGGGAGTCGGGGTGCCCAGTGCCTGTGGTGGGGGGGTCTGTCTCCTTCTCCTTCCCCTGCCCAGCTCTCAGGTCACCCCTGGGACTGCCCCAGCCAGCCCGGCTGTAATTTGGAACTCCCACCCACCACCCCCGGGCAGCCAGCAGGCAGGAGACACCCCCTCACCCGCCCAAGGGCCTCGCTTACCTGAGGGGCAGCCCCAGCCCTCACCTCAGCCAGGCCACGACTGGAGCAGAGCCTGCACCTCCCGGCACCAACATGGACGCCCAGCAGCCCCTGCCCCAGGCCTACAGCTCCCAGCATGCCCTGGGAAAAAATGGCCACCCAGCAGCCCCTGCCCCAGGCCTACAGCTCCCAGCATGCCCCGGGACGCCTTCCTGCTTCCTGCCCCTGCGAGGACACTTCCCCCGGGGCACAGGCCGACAGCCGGTGCGAAACAGCCCTGAGAGCCTGAGGGCCAGAGGGAGGGGGGGTGTGGGGCAGGGCAGCAGAGAGGGGCCGAGCAGCGATGGCCTCTGGGTTGGGGGAGCAAGGGGAGCACGAGGGGCCCGGGCAGGCAGGGAGGAGGCTAAAAAAGATGGGGACGAGGAGCCAGAGTGAGGAAGAGGAAGAGAAGCAGTGCAACAGCTGCAGAGCAGAAAGGGAACAGCTGGAAACCAGGGAGCCAGAGCCTGAGAGAAGGAAAGAAAGACCGAAAACACCAGCTGTGGGCACTGCTGCCATTGCTTGAGCACTGCCCAGGAACTGGACGGCCAGGAGCCTCAAAATAGGGGCGGCCTGTGAAAGCCCTGCCCCGGGCCTGGTCCTGCACCCCGATGGTGGTGGTGAATGTCGCCTGGCAGGGTGGCCAGGGCCGGTGGGAGAAAAGCCGTTGGGGGGCGGAATTGCCCACCTGGTTTTCTGTTTGCTGGTTCCTTTTGTGTTTTTTAAAAAACAGCATTAAAGCTCCAGATACAACCTGCAAGGAGAAAGGAACCAGGCGTACTGGGATGGGCACATTTAAAGCCCAAACCCGTTCAACAGCCGCACAAGCCACTGCTGGCTCCCCCTGCAAACACTCCACTGCCCACATGCAGGTACAGGCAGCCGCCCTGTTTCTTGAGCCTTCCCCAGGGTCGGCACCGCCGGGCAGCTCAAAAAACCACACTGCCTGCCTAAACGGTGAAATGTTTGTGTTTTGTGTGAGATCGCTGAGCAAAACCACCCCGTCAGAGCTTGCCTAAGCACACAGCGTCTTGGATTTTCGGAGTAACGCTCTGACTCGGTCTGCAAAGCTAAGGGCTTTTAACACGTAAAACTGCAGGCAGATGACAGGAATGGCTGCTGGTAGTGCTTTAAAATATTTAGCTAATCAGAGGCTGCTGTCATGCGAATGAGTCAATCACAGGCTCAGCGGGTAGGGTGCCAGCCAATCAGAGTGCAGTCAACAAATCGGGGTTTCCAAGGCACCGGCCACTTGCCTGAGGACAGTTTCAACTGACCCAGGCGATTGTTGGGAGGGGGCTCTCGGTCAGCGGGTCGGGTCCTGGTGCGGGCCCCGGCTGGAGAAGCATGTCGGCCCCAGAGGGCAGCGCTGGCAGCAGCGAGGCCCGGGAGGACGTGTGCGGCAGTTACCGGTCGTCGCTGCAGGACTTGACTTTCAACAGCAAAGCGCACATCAACGTGCTGACCATCCTGGCCAAGGAGAACATGCCCTTCACCAAGGACATCGTCTCCCTGATCGAGGCGCAGATCGCCAAGGTCTCTGTATTCGATCGACTGCTACTCCTCCCTGTACTGCTGGGGGGACCAGCCGTGGCAGCGAGCTGGGGCAGCCTCGGGGGCTGGGAGGAAGGACGTGGGGGAGATGGCGTGCTGAGGGGTGCAGGCAGAGCCAGGCAGCAGCAGACTGATGGGTGGCAGGAGGAGCTGGGTGGAGGGGACGGGGAGAGACGGTGAAGCCGGGGTGGTGAGAGGGCCTGAGGGATGGGAAATGGGGCGAGAGAGAGGGAGAGGCTTGGGGGGAGGTAATGGGCCAGGTGGGGTGAGGAGGCCAGTGGCAGGGTGGGTATAGCTGGGTTTGGGCGAGGTAGGGAGGCTCAGGGGATGTGGAGCTGATGGCCATGTTGGCTAATTAGGGGGCGAGCAGAGAGAGCAGACTCTGGAGAGAGCAAAGGGTGCTGGGGATTTGGGATGGGGTGGGGAGTGCTCAGGCTGGGGCAGTGGGGAGAGGGCCAGGAGGCTGGGGTGGCTGCAGGGGAACAGGCAGAGGAAAGTGTGTCTCAGATGGGATCAGGGAGCACGGGGCGAGACGCAGGGCGCTCCTCCTTTCACCGCCTCTGTACCCTCTCCAGCACCTCAGTGTCCTCCTTGTAGAGAGAGGCCCAAAACTGGACACAGGGCATGAGGTGCAGCCTCACCAAAGCCGAGTACAGGGGCACGATCACCTCCCTGCTCCTGCTGACAACACCATTCCTGATGCAGGCCAGGATGCCGTTGGCCTTCTTGGCCACCTGGGCACACCGCTGGCTCATGTTCAGCCAGCTGTCAGCCAACCCCCCCAGGTCCCTCTCTGCCTGGCAACTCTCCAGCCACTCCTCCCCAAGCCTGTAGTGCTGCTGAGGGTTATGGCCGAGGTGCAGGACCCGGCACTTGGCCTTATTGAAACTCATGGAACTGGCCTTGGCCCAGTGATCCAGCCTGTCTAGATCCCTCTGGAGAGCTTCCCTGCCCCCAAGTAGATTGGCACGTCCTAGAGAGGGCTTGACTGGGAGAATTCGTAGAGAGTTTTGAGGAGGGGGGGATTAGTTTAAAGGAAAGAAAATAAGGTTAAGTATATAGCATGCAAGTTGTGCACTTCTGAAGGGCTAAATAGAATGACTTTCAAGGATCTGTTAAGATAAGGCTAGTTTCCCAGTGTGGCCCCTGTGAGATATTCATTTTGGGGGGGTGGGTGAAAGGTGATCATCTGCTCTGGCTAGAGAAGTGTGTGTGGTGGTGGTGATGGGGGTTGTTTTGCTCTGCCTGATTAGAGAAAATTCCGTGGGCTTGGGATAATCTGTTTGGATTTCAGGTGATCTGTGCCCTGAGTAATACTAGTGTTGTCTGCGGCTGCAATTCATTTGGGTTAGAGACGTTTATTGGTCGAGGATGAGGAAGAAGACCTTCTCCCTGACTGTCAAAACAGCAGCAGCCTGTAGGATCCTAACACGGCATCTGAAAGGCACGTGCTATAAGAGAAGGGAAAGAGGAGGCTCCCCCTGAGCCCAGCCCAGGCAGTCGCTGACATCAGTCCGCCACAGCACGTGGACGGGGGTTTACAGCACCTTTGTAACAGGAGCATTTGTAAGAAAAGGTTTCTTCTTTCACACCCCCCCCATTCATGCCAGTCATCCCTCCCCCGTTGTTTCCCTTGCTCCCTCCCTCCAAGGCTTTTTTTTCCTCTGCCTTTAAATCATGGTTTATAATGGTGGGTATTGTACTATCTGATGACGGGGAGCATGTCTTATTTAACCTGCCGTGCTATCAGTGCAGGATGGTTTCTTAGTGTTCCACAGACCTCTTCCAGTCGAGTTTTAAATGCTGCCAGCGGCCAAGTTTTGCCATGCCTTGGGGAGGTGACCTCATCAATAGATCTCACAGTGATACCTCCTCAAGGGCAGTGGATGCGTATGAAATGATTTGTGGTAAATATCAATGCTGTCAATGTTTTTCTCATTTGTGGGTGATTTAGAACCTGCCCTGAAGTGTGGGTTTTTTTGAAGATCTCCTAAATCCTGTAGCAATGGTCAGTTTTGTCTAGTTACTGTTTGTGACGGTGGTTTGTGCAAGGCAAGTTTTTAGTTGTTCCTGGAAAAGTCACCTCCTTTCCTAAGCCACTTTTAAAAAGTGTTGCCCAGAGAAAGTTTGGTTAGTGTGAAACTTGAGTGGTCTGCTTTACAAGGCAATAAATGGTTCTGAAATGTGCGACTGGTATTATAAAATTTGTAAAGAAAAAGTGTGAAATACATATTTGTCTTTTTATTTCCCCTTGTATAGTGCAGAATTTGTTTCCAAGACACATTTTGTATACAAGAGTGGTTTTGAAAACCAATTTTTGCACAAGTTTGTGACTTGGGGTTCAATTGCCAGACCTGATTTTAAACTTGAAATCTTTCAGGAATCTAATAAAAAAGAGCCACACATTTCCAACAATAGCTTTCCTACCTTGTTTGAAGAAAGAGTGGGAACTGTGTAACAAAGCCTGGAATACTATGCTGATGAGCTCAGAGTTAGCATTCTTCTGTGTTCTGGTGACTCTGCGGCGCCTTCCTGCCTTTTGGTTCGTGTCGTGTGGGCATCTTTCTTGCTAGGGGATGCTGTACAGACTGCCTGAAAACAAAATGCCTCCAAGTCCGGGATTCCCTTTGGGGGTTGTTGGAATATGCGCTAGATACCTTGACGTAGGAAACATTCCCAGAAGTGAAGGCTTAAATATTCCAGCCATTTTTAAGTCATGGTTCTTAATGTGTGACACCTGAGTCATTTGCAGCAGGGTACGCTGCTGAGCTTCTAATTCTGTGCCATCGGTTGAAGCAGGCTGCCTTACTAGATTACGGCGCTTCCGTGTGTGATGATTACTGTTAGCAGTCTGGTGCAAGAGGAAAGCGACAGTTCAACTTGCTAAAGTGCCTTTGCTACTAAATGATTCCCCAGCGTCTCAAACGTGAAGCTTAGCTGAGTATAGTGAGCTACTTCCATACGTTGGTGAAACGGAAGGATATAATGTGCTGTGTCAGTAGCTCTGGGGCATAGGTACTTCTGAGACAGCTCTGTTTCCCCAACAGCTGACTTCAGAGGTGGGAAATGGTGCACTGCCCTTCTTTCATAAAGGCAGGCATTCGGAACTCAGGGGTGTTTTTAATGGGCCCTTGTGCAGACGGCTTTAAAGAAGAAGCAGGTGTTCCCCAGACGTTCTGACACAGTAGCTGTAGACCCACAGTCATGGATTTCGGAGACTTAAGAGATGCCTTTATTCTAAGACTGTTGCATATTAGCTGGTTTACAGCTCAGTGTTATGTCATAGCGTAAGACAGGCTTTTAATGCGCTGCGATTGGTTTTAGGTGACTTAACTGCATTTTTCTGTCCAAAACACACCACCTGCCTGTTCTTACTTTTTTCAGTATGCTCAAAGGCAGGGACCCCCTCCACCCTCCCGACCTAACAAGGCATTCTGCCCTCTTCGATGCCAAGTTTCAGGTCATGGTAAATTAACACACATTTAAAGGCAAGGAAACGTTGTGATTTACCCATGTAACAGTATCGTTGACTTGATGCCCTTCGGTGAGCCCCCTTAGAGGGGGAGGAGCTCAGTGTAAAATTGGAGAGCAAGAGTTCCACACACTTGTCTGGACAAGGGGGCTGCGGAGTAAGGTGTCGTTAATTCACCTAGTAGCCTGTCCTGTTTAAAATGAGCAGGGAGTGAGGTTACTGGGGTTTGATCCTGAGCTTACTGGGTGGTGAATGGGACTTCAAATACTAAAAGTGGATGCTCTTCTAAGGGGTCATGGTCAACACATGGTTCGTGGTGGTGTCTTTCATGTTGTCCTCTTCAACAAATCTGTGTATTTGCTGATGTTCTCTGGAACTTTGCTGTGCCTTCTGCTTTGTGAAAGCCCATGGTGGACATTAAAATCACCTTGATTTGGGCCGGTAGCGTCTTTTGTCCCCTGGAAGTTGCTGTAGCGATCCAGCGGCACCACAATTCTGTGGGAGCGTAGCTCACTGAAAACAGGCATGGAATGCTAGAGGACCTGCACAGGGAAAACTCTGTTGAACAGTTTGTCTAAACTAACATAGTAGGCCTCAAGGACGCTTCGACCTTGAGGGTCAGAATAGAAGAATTAGAAGCTAACATCCGTATGAGGCGGAACACATTAGTATTAATAGTAAAGTGATAGGTAGAAGCAGATGCTTGATATATGTATAGCACAATTGGAGTTTATGAAAACTGCAAGTCATGATGACTTTGGAAAATTATGCTATATAAGAAAGTGCATCTGCAGAATAAAACGAGTTTCCTGATATAATTCATATTGAGTCTTTGTGGATTCTCCAAATTCCCGTCTCCACAGTCACTGAGCGTTTTCCACTTGGAGCTGGGCTCTTCGGGGGGTGATGTGGGGCACTGGGACCTTTAGGGGTGGTAAGGGAGGACGTCAGCAACGTGTCCGCACCTCTGACATCCACCACAAAGGTGGTTTCCGTTCTCTGCCATCATCTGAGCTAAAGCTGTTGGCAGGAGCTGGCACATCCTGGGCCTCGGTACCACTCAGGCCTGCGACCTGCAGGCCAGAAGGACCCGTGCAAAGACCTTGATAGCAGTCAAGAGCGGGGGTGGGACATGAGCCCAGGTGCCCAGGGTGGGGGTGGATGTGGGGGGTGGGGGGAGGGCCAGCCAACCCGGAGGAGGTGAGCAAATTGGTTGAGGCAATTCCCCACCGCCAGGTCCAGCGTCTCCCCGAAGAACCGGGAGCAGTGGTGGGAGAAGGCAATCACCTGGTGGAGATGTACATGCGAGGCTGTGACTTTGTGTGACATCGTATGTTGTCACACCACATCATGCGGCATCACAACCCACCACACCTCCCCCCATATATAAACAGGTCATTTCCTCTCCCAAAACAAAGCTAGCAGCAGAGACAAACCCGCAGCTCCAACAACAACAACAACAGCAACGAATTGCATCCACCCAGTCCGGCGTGGGGTCCTCCACGGACTGCAGGGGGATATCTGCTCCACTGTGGACCTCCATGGGCTGCAGGGGGACAGCCTGCCTCACCATGGTCTTCACCACGGGCCGCAGGGGAACCTCTGCTCCAGCACCTGCAGCACCTCCTCCTGTCCTTCCCCACTGACCTTGGTGCCTGCAGGGCTGTTGCTCTCCCATATTCTCACTCCTCTCTCTCGCTGCGATTGCTGCTGCCCAGGAACTTTTTCCTCTCTTAAACCCGTTCTCCCTGAGGCGCTGCCACTGTTGCTGATGGGCTCAGCCTTGGCCAGCGGCGGGTCCCTCTTAAAGCTGGCTGGACTGGCTGTACCCGACAAAGGGGAAACTTCTAGAAGCTTCTTACAGAAGCCACCCCTGTAATCCCCCCACTACCGAAACCTTGCCACGCAAACCCATCACAGCTCTGCTCCGCAGTAACTAAAGATCCCTGTGTTATCCACACGCTTTCCAGCACGAATCCAAGACACAGCCTCACACCAGCCGCTACGGGAGAAATTGAACCGTCGCAGCTCAAACCAGCACGGCTCCCCACTATAAGGGAGGATTTTGATGCCAGGACAAATGACAACTGGCCAGCTTGGCACAACGCGGGTGCCTTTTCCTGCCCTGAGTCACCTCAGGAGGGACAGGCTGGGAAAAGCTTCTCTCCTCCCCTCTGTGGTCCCACTGGGCAGCTGAGACTTTCTCGCGAGGACACCCTGGGCCCTGGTGTGCTGTTCTGCAGGCAGCAGCAGAGGCCAGGAGTGATGCTGCCTCCTCAGCACACTCAGGGTGCTCCCCATGGGAAGGACACGATATGGCACTGGGCTTGTTGTAACAATATTAATAAAAAGATTGATTTAAATGGGCCCTTTTTCAGAGGTAAATTTTCACTTCTCCAAGGCTCAGCAGAAGCAGCAGCAGAGTGACCACAGGCTCCATCTTGATGATGACTGCTCCTTTGGATATTTCAGTTTATAGATGGCCTGAGACACCAGGAATCCGACTGAGGGTTTGCAGTCTTTCCTCAAGGCCAGCAGGGCTGCCAGAGAAGGAAGCAGAGCAGCCATCAACGCCCGCTGCCTGCAGAGACCCCCCAGGAGTCCCCTCCAGACCATGCCAGCCCCACCCTTCTCCTCCCCTGGCCAGGAGGAGCAGCTGAGACCAAGAGACCAGCTGGCAGCTGCTGCTCAGGCATGGCCCATGTGCCCCGTCATCTTCCTCTGGCCCTGGAGCGTCTTCCCGGAGCAGGACCAGGCACGGCAGCACCCTGCCCCACCAGCCCCGGCACACCCAGCGCTGCCCCTACTCACCATTGCAGACACTCAACAGCGTCTCCCTGCTCAGCTTCTTCTGGTGCCGTGCGGCAAGCCCTAGGCACAGAGCTCACGTCAGACCTCCCGCTCCCCAGCACGCTCCCAGCAGCACGTTCCCCGGCCCTGCCGGCTCGGCCGCGCACCCTCCTGCCCCTCGGCAGGGCCGGCCCCAGGCAAGGACAGTACCCAAGGGCGGTGCCCTGAGCCAGGCTCCCAGCGAGCCCACCCGTATGGTGGGCCCTCCTTGGGGCAGCCGGGGTGCTGGCAGCCACAGGGCTGCCCCATGCTGCCAGGGCAGTGACGCAGACTGGGGCCAGGCTGCCAGAAGAGGGTCCCGGGGACTGTGGCTCACCGATGAAGCCGACGACCGCCACTTGCAAGGTGGTCTGAGTGTGCTTCAGGTACGGCAGGCTCTGAAGGAGGTATTCTCCCACCCTGCTCCTGCTGTGCGCTAACTGGAGAGAGCACAAGGGCACGGCGTTAGCACAGACCCTCCCTGGTCAGCCGGACCGGTCCCTGCTGCCAGCACCCCCTTCCCCCCCGGCGATTCGCGTCCCCAGGAAGTAAGAGCCTGGTGAGGCTGAGGTTCAGAGCGAGGCGTGGGCAGAGGGGTCTGGGGGTGCCGAGACCCCTCTGTGCCACTGCCAGGCCCAGGTGGGCCAGGGTCTTCTTCAGCACCCTGGGGACAGGGAGGGCAGAGGGGCCTGGAGAAGAGCCCGTGGGGGCTCCGTGCCTGTGGCAGGGGAGAACGCAGCTCTGGGCTGCGGGCTGGAGCAGGGCTGGCGAGGTACAGCTGCACAGCCCACCCCACGGGCATGTGGGGCAGGCCTCATCCAGCCCAGCCCTGGGGTTTGGGGGTGGTCCTCACCAAGTACTCTGCCATCCGTTGTGCCTGCTCTGGCTCAGGCGGGTAGCTGGGCAGCCTCCACCCCAGGAACTCCACACAAGCCAAGAGGGTGTATCCAGAGGCCTGCGGAGAAGCAGAGGCTGGGAGATGGCACCACAGCCCAGGGAAGGAGACCTGGCATCCTCCTCCTCTTGGCCAGGCTCCCAGCCCCTCCCAGCCCCTTAGGGGAAGGGGCAGCGGGGGACCCAGTCTGGACTGGGTTCAGCGCCCAGGGCAGGGACACGGGGCAGCCACCCGCTCAGGGACCTCATGCTGCGGCCAGCAGGACAGAGATCCTCAAGAGCTGCTGAGCTGCTGCCAGGGGTGGGGGCAGAGCGAAGGGCAAAGGAGGGGTGGGCCCAGGGCTGTAGGCAGCAAGGCCTGGAGTGCCAGAGGCACTGGGGCAGGATGGAGCTAGCAGCATGGGCGACCCCAGCAGGATGCTTGGCTCCCCAGCCGGGGCTGCCCCAGCTCCTTCAGCCCAGGCTCCGCATGGGCAGAGCTCTGATCCCGGGATGCAGGGCCAGTCGCCCTCCGGCTGCATCTCCCTTCCCACCACTCCCCCTGCCCCAGGCTGGGCAACAAGCTTGCTCTCCACCCCTTGGAAGTGCTGCAGCCCTCTCTGCAGACCAAGTTCACTGGCCCCACGGAGGGGCACCTGGGTGAGCAGGGCCTCGCTCCTGGGGCCGTCCTGCTCCCCGGGAGCTGGGACATGCCCTGGCCCCAACACCTGGCGCTCTCTTGGGCACAGCCCTGGGGGATGGGGATTGGGGCTCAACGCCCTGGCCTCCGACTCCTGCAGGGACAGCGGGGAAGCCTGTAGGGACTCGTGTGTCTGGTGGCCATGGGCTGCTGCTGAGCCCCGCTGGAGCAAGCAGGGCAGCTCTGGGAAGAGTCAGGGCCAGGTTCTCCAGTCCTGCTCATGCGGGGTCTGCAGGGACCCTTCCTCTGGGCTGGGCTGGTGGAGGGGCTGAACGGGGAGAGCGGGGCTGGGAGGGGACCCTCCTCCCCATCCACCTCTGCAGCAGGCCACAGAGGGGCAGGAGGAAGGCAGCGGGGGGAGCAGTGCAGGGAAGGAGGGGAGCGGTGGGACCCTGAGGTAACGCAAATTGGCAGACTCTGATGTCCAGCAGCCCTTGCCCCTCGTGCCCAGGCCACTCCTGTGGTGTCAGCATGCCCTGCCCACACCACCGGCCGCTGCTCACCTTGGCCACACTCTCCACCTGGTCACTCATATGGAGGAGCAGTGGGAGAAGGACCCTCTGCACCTTCTCCTTCATGTCCTTCTTGTTTCTCCGCACCACAGTCTTGATGACATCTTTGAAGAGGCCGATGGTGAGCTCCCGCACCTGGCTGGACCCCTGGTAGGGAGGAGGACAGAGGGACCTCAGCAACAGCCACTCCCTGCCCACACTGAGCAAGGCATTAGCGTGGCTGACGTCAGGGCAGATGCTGTGGTGTCGCATCGTGATCGCACGAGGTCTGCAGCTGCGGCTGAGCAGCCCCAGAGCCCTGAAAGGCCAGGCAGGAGGAGCGGGGAGGGGAGCACTGGCCGAGCGCTGCCCACAGGGCTGGGCTGAGGGGCAGCGGCCTCTGTAGGGCGCCCATCTGTAGGGCTGAGGCTCCCCCGGCAGCCTTACATCATCAAAGAGGGGCAGGAGCTTCTCCACCAGCCGCAGACCGAGGAGGCTGGCCTCCTCCCTCTTCATGTGACCCATCACGTTCTTGCAGATGAGCAGGGCCTTCATCTTGACACTAGTGCAGGCATCCTGCAGGGTCTCCATGATGTCCGGCAGCAGGACCAGCACTTCTTTTGCCTGTACGAAACACAGCGTTTCCTTATGGCGAGGCGCTGAAAGGCCACCTGGAAATGCGCTGGGCGCTGAGCACTGGCCTCCCGTCCGGATCCCTAGCAGGCAGCAGAGGAGTCACTGCAGCAGCCTCCTGGCAAGCAGTGGCCGCTGGCGGGGGTGTGGGGAGAGCACTTAGAAGGGAAGGCAGCACAGGAGAGCAGTGTCCCCTGCTCAGACACCCCCTGTTCTTAGCGGCCCCAAGGGGAGATGGATTGGGAACTCCCTGGGCCTGGAGGGATCCCCAGGCACCCGCCAGCCCCCTCCAGAGCGGCAAGGGTGATCAGAGCCATCACCCCACATTCTGACACCCAGGCAAGGCCAAGCCACTGCACTACTCCCTGCCCTGGGCCCCAGCTGCCAACACGGCTCCACTTGACTACACCCCGCTCACCATCTCAGGTGCCTCTGAAAGCACAACGAGGGCCCTGAGCACCACTGAGAGCATCACCGGGCGTGGGAGGCTCCGGAACCTCTGGTCTTCGTACAGGACAGCGAACTCGTCTGTCCCAATGCCCCCGCAGAGCAGCAGCTGAAACAAAGACAGCGGTGAGAGACCAGCAGAGCCTGCAGGCTCCCTCCACCGCGCTGGCACAAAGGAGGCACGACACGCGGGCAGGGGCAAGTGTTTCCTCTCCCCAGACCTGAAGCCCCCTCAGCCTCTGCATGGGCCCAGCAGCTGGCCCGACTCTGGCTTCAGCCCCTTCTCTGCCCCTGCCCCAGGATTCCAGGCTGTGGAATGGGGCAGGGGCATGCAGGCAGGGGAAGCAGAGTGCTGCCTGGGCAGGGGCAGGCTTCGTGTTTTTCAGCAGGGCCAAGACAGCTCGGGGATGCCCCAAGGGCCTGGCACGGGGTCTGGCTGGTGCTGGGCAGGTCCCTGCTGACCCTACCGGCTGTGTCTCTACGTGCCGGAGGAGGGGGCCGTTGGGAGGCAGGGGCGGGGGGGCCGTGCCTGTTCTCCTGGGGAGGCAGGCACAGCCCTGAAGGTGCGCACGGTCACTCACAGCCAAGGGACAGATGCAGGCGTCCTCCGTGGGAGGGCTGAACACCAGCTGGTCCTGCAGTACGCTGAGCAGCTCTGGCAAGACTCTTCCAAAAGCGAGCGATGTCATCACCTCCCACATGGCCATGGCAGCGCTGCAGACCCAGAGCTCACTCAGCAGGGCTGCCTCGGCCCCTGCACCCTGCCCGGGCCAGCTCCTCCAGCCCCAGGCGGTGCTGCAGCCCTCACCCTGCCCACCACCCTCCCTGGGGTGGCCGGGGGCCTGCCCAGGCAGGCAGGAGGGGGTTGAGGGCGTGTTCCCCAGGGAGCCGGGAGGAGCGTGGTGACGGGGCTCTGCCTTGGGCAGCTATAGCTGCTGCAGTCCTGGCCAATGCACGAGGGCTGGGAAGTGTGGTGGGAGGGAGGGGGGGAGGGCTCTGGTCTTCGGGCTGTCCTGCAATTTTCCATAGATCCGGCAGCCAGAGAGTCTCTGGGCCCCTCTCCCCACCCGGAACAAGCCCTCAAGGCTGTCGGGACCAGGACCTGTCATACGCTGGAGAGATCCTCAGCAGGCTCCTGACTGCTTCCCTGGGGCGCTCCTTGACCAGCAGGGGGAGGAGGGACTCCAGGCTGTGTTGGGCTGTGTCTGTGCGGACGCCCTCCACGTGTTGGTGGATGCAGCTCATGATCTTTGGCACCTGGAGGGGACACAGGTGAGGACGGTGCGGCCACTGGAGTGCAGCCATTTCCCGAGCTGCTGCTGAATATGCTGCCATTCCCATGCCTCTCTGCTGCCTTGAAATTGCTTCAGGTACTCGAGAGAGTTTGCTTAGGAAGGAGGCAAGAACAAGGCCTGACAGGGCTGACGGGCAGGGCGATCCAGCCACAGGGCACTTACTTCCGTCAGCCAGGAGTCAGGGTGTCTCATGGCCATGTCCAGGAAGTCGATGCCGATGTACACGTCACAGATGTCACCTGTTGCCAAGGCCTCAATGGCCTTGAGGACAATTTCTGTCTTCTCAGAAGGTGGGAGGTCGTCGATAACCTGTGGGAGGAAGGGATGGATGGCAGACAAGGCATGCTGAGCGCCCTGATGGTGCTGCCTTGCTGAGCAGCACCAGCAGGTCTGGTGAGAGACGCATGGCGGTGCCGGCAGCAGTGCCTGCAGGGAAGCTGGAAGCAGGGCGTGCAGTCTCTGCAGGGTGGAGGAGGAGAGCAGAGGGGTCCCAGGGTGAGGGAGGAGTGGCAGGGCACCAGGTGTTGGCCCAACAGAGAACCAGGGCTCGCTGGTGTCCAGGAGGGCTGGATCTGCTGCTGGGACCCTGGAGTGCCGCTCTCAGGTAGTCCCTGCTCGGGGACAGCAGGAACCCTCTCAGCAGGGCCAGCGATTCTGGGTCCCTTGGCTTCTGCCTATGCCACAGATAGGACTCCTAGCAAGGGGTGAGCTCATTACCATAAGTTGGTTTACCGTGTCGACGGGAGAAGACAATAAGGAACGTTGAGCATCCCATTCCTGTTGGAGCTCTGAATTCCTCTCTGGCAGCATGTCACCTACATGGAGGGGAAACCCAGAAGAGTCAGTTGGAGGCAGCACGTTTGCCAAGGAGCTTCCCAAAGGGCGACAAGAGCTTTGAACTCCGCACGGCTGAGGAGAGAGGCCCATCCCAGCCCCGAGCAGCCCTGGCATTCAAGCATTGCCGTGTTCCCTGCCCGTGGGACCCCTGCTGACAGCCTGACCAGGAAAGGGGATCCCGGCATCAAGCTGGTGGCACTCGCTGGCCCTGACCTTGCCCAGCCCTGGGGGGCCCCTCACTCACCTTTCTTCAGCACCTGGACCAAGGTCATCTTGTTGGGCTCCAGCGGAGAGCTGCTCTCCTGGGGAGCCCGCAGCTCCCAGGCCTCCCTGGGGGAGCTGGGGGGTCTCTCCGCCATCCTGTCAAACAGGGGAAAGTGTTTCTTTGTGTGTGGCGGGACAGCTTAGGCAAACGCCTCGGCACCACGGGGCTGCCGGGGGTGGCAGGGAAAGAGGTGAGCTGTGCTCGGGGTCTCCTCGCCAGCTCCACACTCCTGTCTGTCCCCTTGCTGTCCCGTCAGACACTGCAGGCCACAGTCACGCTGGTTGCTATGGCACTGTGGGGTGTCACAGAGGCGGGTCACAGAGGGCCCCACTGTGACCCGCCGCCCGGGCTGGCAGGGGCAGGGCGCCCACTGCGCGGGGCAGGAGCCAGCTGGCCATTGGCCCATGGGTCCTCTCGGGGTGCCCCCAGGCCCTCGTCTGCCCTTACGTCCCCTCAGGACCTTCCCGTAGCCGCCGCCTTGTGCTCATGCACCCTGGCATGGCCCCAGGAGCTCTCTGGGAGACCCCTGCGTCCCCCTCTGTGCGGTGCTCTCTGTGTATCTCTACACTTTCTGGCATCTCACGGTTACGTCTCTTCCCCCGCTCTGAAAGTCTCGCTCAGCACCAGGAAGCAAAAGGTGTTTAAGCCTGCTCCTCTGGACCCTGCTTGGGGATTCAGCTGTCAATGGGACTCTTCCTGTGCCTATCACTCACGAGATGCTGTCGGAAGAGGAAACCCAAAAGAAGTACTCTCTCTCTTTTTACGCTGCCTTAACGTCTTGAATCAATGCGCTCACCTACAGCCGAAGAGACAGAGAACTGGATGGCTCATCCAGAAAATTCTTCTCTAACATGCGGGTCGCACTGGGACCCAAAGCACACCCGACTGCTCTGGACAGCTTCGAAGCTGCACCTTAGTTGTGCCTTGAGAGATTTCTCAAGGTTTTTAAGGTGGGCAGTGGAGAGGAGAGACGTTGTTGGATGGCGGCTGCGGTCTCATGGCTTACAGCAGCTCTCCTTCGCTTCTGCCTCCATCATCCCTGGCCAACCACTTGATGAAGTGAGAAGCTGTTGCAGATGGCAGACGATGAAAGCAGAAAACTGGCCTGGGGTGAAACTGGGGAGACCATAAAGGAAAAACCTGCTAGACAAAAGACGGCTAAGGAGAGGGTCAGGAGAAAAGGGGGGAAGAGGGACCTGAAGGTGCAGCTGAAAATGAGCTGGGGTGCCTGGGGGTCCCAGTCCAGCAGCCCTGTACGTGCTCGTGCAGCCTGTAGCAGGACAAGTAACCCGTTGCCCTGACCGGACCGTTTGTGTTTGACTGGCTGCTGCAGTCAGGCGGGCCTGGAGTGCTCCCCACAGCCAGCCAACGGGCACCCCAGAGAGGACAGAGGAGGGATCAAACCTCGCCAACCAAGGGCTTTGTTGGTCTGCCAGACCTCTGATTCTTTGACGAGTCACACGTTCCCTTTGAGCTGAACAGGGCGCTCTCACTGGTGGGTGCTTTCACTTATCCTGTAGGTACTAAAAACGCCCAAGGGACTGGTAAATCTGTTCATTAGAAGAGATGGGTGACGTGACTAGTGCCAGCTTTCACACCCCTCTGCTTCCAAAACCACTTCAAACCACACTGACATTGCAAAGGGAAGTTCTGGGCCTGTCCTCTTTGTGCTGACTGGCTCAGAGTCCCTCCGTGGCGAGAGCAGATGGGAACGGGCTGTGTCATTAAACAAGCTGATTGGACAAAAATTCAGTGCCTGTCACACGGACAGACGTGTGAGCACCTTGTGTAATCGAGTGTGAGGCCTCAAAAGGCACAGGGAAGGAGCGGACGGGCGTCCCTCTCCGGAGGCAGCCAGCTCGAGCTGAGAGAAAGTGGCTCTGGGGCAGAACCGAGGGTCCCAACTCTTCTTCACAGTCAGGGGCTAAGGCTGGATCCAGCCGCACCCAGACTCCTCTCCAAGAGGATGTTTAGAAAGCAAGGGGAATCCAGTCTGAACCCCATCAGTTGGCAGCAGGAGCTCCCTAGACCCTTCTACAACAACCCCGCACACGCTGGGAGAGGGAATCCTTCCCCCCATGGCATATCCAATCAACCTCTGCGTATCCCTGCCACGACGAATGGACCAATAATGATTAATGGTCAGGCAAAGGGGGCGTAACTACTAGGCCGTTCATCAGCTGGCCTAAGAGGTCTAATAGTGATTCCAGGAGTCATCGATGCAGACTTCTCCAGAAATATCCAGATTGTTGCATATGCTATTCAACCTCCAGTAGTGATCCCACGAGTCAGCAAAATCGCCCAACTTGTATTAATGGACAATTTAGCACAAGGCATGGCTGACGGGCAACAGCAAGTAAGAGGTGATCAAGGATTCGGTTCGACCGGAGGGCTGGCCCTGTTGACATTGCGCCTTAATAAGCGTCCCGTGGTTAATGCCGTAATGGACAACGGGCTCCAAACGGTGACTCTGGCAGTATTGTTAGATTCGGGAGCCGATGTCACAATTGTTAACATCCAAAGCTGGCCTAAACACTGGCTGGCCACCGAGGCCAAAGGAATTGTGGAAGGGGTGGGCGGAGCATCAAAAACATTAACAAGTAGCCAAAGAATAACCTTTACCATAGATGGAAAGTCAGGCGGCGTTTTTGTCACTATAATGCCGCTGCCAGAGGGAGTATCTGCTCTGATTGGCCGAGACGTATTAGATCAGATGGGAGTGATGCTTGTGTCGCCGGATGCCATTTTTCAACAGCGGCCACTGAAGAGCAGCCACTCAAGTCAAAATGGTTGAGTGAAACTCCCGTGTGGATTGATCAGTGGCCGCTGAAACAAGAGAGGCTGCAGCAAGCCCACCTGCTGGTAAAAGAACAGCTGGAAGCACAACACATTGTGCCCTCTACTAGCCCTTGGAATACTCCAATTTTTGTTATCCCCAAAAAATCCGGAAAATTTCGATTGCTACATGACTTAAGAGCTATTAATGACAAGATGCAGGCGATGGGAGCTCTACAACCTGGTCTGCCATCTCCTTCCATGCTGCCCAAAAATTGGCCTCTAACAGTAATCGATTTAAAGGATTGCTTCTTCACAATTCCCTTGCATCCTGATGACTCTGAGAAGTTTGCGTTTACTATTCCCTCCATCAACAAGGGGGAGCCAGCAAACCGATATCAATGGGTGGTCCTCCCACAGGGCATGAAGAACAGCCCTACAATATGCCAATTAGATGTAGCAGCAGCTCTGAAACCAATTTGAGAGAAATATAAACAAGCCTTGGTATAGCATTATATGGATGATATTCTCATTGCCCAAGAAACCCTGCTGACCGAGCAGGACATGCAGTGGGTTCGAAAAACGTTAGAAATAAAAGGACTATGCATAGCGCCTGAAAAATTTCAACGAACAGACCCATGGAAGTATCTGGGCTGGATTATCACCAGCAGTCATGTGTCACCTCAAAAACTGGAATTGCGTGTAGATATAAAAACCTTACGAGATGCTCAAAAACTGTTAGGCGACCTGCAATGGTTGCGACCAATAACAGGGATCACGAATGACGAGCTGCTGCCATTACGCCCTCTGTTGACACGGACTGATCCATCTGCTACAATTACATTAACTGGACAGCAACGACAGCTGTTATCCACCTTAGGCCAGAAAGTTATTGACCGTTCAGTAGCTCGCCGCGATCCGCAATTGCCAGTTCAGCTGACAATTCTTAACATTCAGCATTCTGTGTTGGGAGCACTGACACAGCAAAATGACAAAACGGGGGAGATTTGGGTCTTGGAATGGGTGTTTATATCTTTGCAACCAAGGGAAACCGTAGAAACGCGTATTGAGATGACAGGGCGTGTAATTCAAAAAGGGAGAAAGAGATTGATAGAAATATCGGGGGAGGAACCGGATAGTATATTTTTGCCAATGAGGAGGGATGACTTGGAGTGGTATTTAGCTAATTCTGAAGAGTTGCAGAAAAGTTTACTGGGTTTTATGGGCTCTGTGAAGGTAGGAAATCTAAAATCACCCCTTTTGGCATGGATAGATGCTCAGGTGTGGATTCAACGCCCAAAGAATAGCAAACGGCCTCTGAGAGATGCTGTCACAGTATATACAGATGCAGGAAGAACAACTCAGAAAGCTGGAGTGGTTTGGAAAAATAAGGATGGATGGGAAACAAAAGTCCTGAAGGGTACCCCCCAGGATTCACTACAAACTCTAGAACTTTACGCAGTGCTGTGGGCATTCTCCAGCTGGATGACGGTGCCCCTCAATGTGGTAACTGATTCCATGTACGTGGCTGGAGTAGTAGAAAGGATAGAGTCAGTGGAAATTAGAGAGGTGCGAAAGAAGAGGCTGTTTTCAATGCTATGTGAGTTGCGAGGAGTGTTAAAACAGCAACAAGCAGAATATTGTATAATACACGTCCGCAGTCATCAATGGGAGGTTGGCCTAGGAGAAGGAAACGCACAGGCAGATCGTTTAGTTGCCTTGGCTGGCAGGGTTCCGCTGGACGATTTTCTGCTGGCAAGGCAGGCGCATGAGCGCTTTCATCTGAATGCTAAGGGACTGTACAGACAATTTCGAATAACCCTGGAAGAGGTAAAAGATGTTGTCCGTGCTTGTCCAACTTGCAGTGGTATGGGGCTAGGACTAGGACTAGGAATCAACCCAAGGGGGTTAAAGGCGTTAGAAATTTGGCAGATGGATGTTACTCATGTGAAAGAATTTGGCAGATTGAAATATGTTCACGTCACCATTGATACATATAGCAAAATGATGTGGGCTACGCCATTACCGGGAGAAAAAGCTCAGCATGTAATGAAACATTTGAACAGATGCTTTGCGGTAATGGGAGTATCAGAACAAATTAAAACAGATAACGGACCAGCCTATACCAGTGAAAAATTACGAAAATGGTTACAAAAATGGGGAGTAACTCACAAGACGGGTATTGCAAATGTGCCGACAGGACAAGCTATTGTAGAAAGGGCCCATCAAATATTGAAGGGATATTTGAGTAAATTATCAAATATTACAGACCCAACAATGAAAGTGTGGGAAGCCTTATTTATAATTAACCATCTTTGCGTATATGGTAGTGAGGATATGCCTCCAATATTGAAACATACTAACCCAATAGCACAGGCAAAACAGGAACGAATGTGGGTGAGGTATCGGAACCGCAAGACAGGGATGTGGGAAGGACCCGCTGAAGTGAGGTACATGGGACGTGGTCATATGTGTGTGCTTACCTCATCAGGAGAGCTGCTTTGGGTTCCTTCGCGGTGGACAAAACCCAGCGATGTGCCTGCAGGTAACCATGGTGATAATGCTGCTGGGGACAATGATAATAACCAGCAACGGGCCTGCCTACATCAGTCTACCGGTCAACATATGGGTGATATGAGCGAATCAGGCGGGTCACTTTATGAGCCAATGTAAACTCATTTCAGTTCCTTTGTAAATCAAACTTCCGCAGTTCCATGGCATATCAAATTCTAATTGCACTGTAGGTTTGTGTTTGCCAGGCAGGTTTAAAAAGTACTTAATTTTTCAGTCGTTACAATAGGGTCAAAGCAGGTCCTTGTTTTAAAACTTTTTTTTTGTTAAAAAAAAAAAAAAGAAAAACCCAAAAACCTAAAAAGGGGGATCTACGTAAAAGATATAAGAACCTTTGTCAGATTTCTTGAAGTGCATTGGGGAATGGAGAATACCTGCTTGATAACACTGAGTTGTTATTGAGTTTTTGTTTTGGTTTTTTTTTTTTTTCGGATTCAGCTGACAACCCAGAGGCAACAGTCTCTGTCCGTCTGCAGGAGCCAATGAGGACTGGGACTCCCTAGGCGCGCCCCGGGACCCTTTCTCGGAGGGGCTCCCTGACTCATCTGGCTCGCTGCAGGGGCAGACACGGTCCATCTATGGAAAAAGGTATTCTTTCTGGTCTGTTTTTTGTAATTTGCTAAATGTTCACACTGTGCACCGATCGGCATTGATGTCAATGTGTATTTTCACCACTCACACTGATATTTAACTACGTGAATGGGGTTAGTCTACTTGGTGCTGTGGTTGCTATTGTAGTAATCATGTTTGCTGGTGTCTTCTTGTGTCTTTTGTGTGAATGGTGTAAAGGAGCTCCTTGTGTGATAGTGTAAAATTGGTTACCAATATTTGAATGCGTGAGTGAGAGAGACGCAGTGTTAACCGCACTTTGCCTCTTTTCACACATACAAAAAAAAAAAAAAAAAAAGGCAAGCAAATAGAGAAATTAGCTTGCTGGTCAGAAAAGCAGTCGAATGTAACTACGCAAATCCTAGAACAGATTAGAACAGATGCTATTAGATTAAAATAGCTTAAGACATGTGGTTTTGCAGAACTGTGCGGCTATTGATTTCTTGCTTCTAGCACAAGATCATGGGTGTGAAGATGTCCAAGGGATGTGTTGCTTCAACCTGAGCGATCATGGAGAATTGATTCATCAGCAGTTGCGGTGGCTGAAGGAGCACAGCCAAAAGATTCAGAAGGATACAAATTTGTTCGACTTATGGCTGCAAACATCTTTGGAAATCTCTCCCCTTGGTTACTAGGCGTAATCAAAGAAGGCATACGATGGCTGATTTTAACTATATTGCTATTGCTAGGGTTAGGCTTTGTATGGAATTTGCTGCAGAAAGGCATATCGAGTCTCATTCACAGAGTTTTATTTGTGCAAAACGAAAAAGGGGGAATTGTGGGAGCGTAGCTCGCTGAAAACAGGCATAGAATGCTAGAGGGCCTGCACAACGAAAACTCTGTTGAACAGTTTGTCTAAACTAACATAGTAGGCCTCAAGGACGCTTCGACCTTGAGGGTCAGAATAGAAGAATTAGAAGCTAACATCCGTATGAGGCGGAACGCATTAGTATTAATAGTAAAGTGATAGGTAGAAGCAGCTGACTGATGTATGTATAGCACAACTAGAGTTTATGAAAAACTGCAAGTCATGATGACTTTGGAAAATTATGCTATATAAGAAAGTGCATCTGCAGAATAAAACGAGTTTCCTGATATAACTCATATTGAGTCTTTTGTGGATTCTCCAACTTCCGTCTCCGCACACCACAACTGTCACACTGCAGCTGTCCCCACACCGCTCTTCCTCATTCTGAGTGACGCTGCCCATTTCTGTGCATGGCCACCTGTGTGCAGCCAGCTGTTGCCTTTCGTCTCATAAGAATTTTGGAAAATCACGCAATTTTTCCCTGAATTCCTGTTCTGAGCTCACTACAGGACAGGCCCAGAGTCCGTGACTATGGCTGGTAAAGTCCGTAGCAATATTGCGCAAGGACAAAAATTACAAAAGGGTTTAGCTCATTTCAGTTGTTTCAGGCAAGGCTTTTAGCTAGAACACTGTCAAGAAAATTAAAACTAGCACTAACCTGCAGACCCTCCTTCACTGGCACCTCTTGCTTTATCCGTTCTTCGCCTTTCCTTCTGTCCTTGGCAGTACATATCACCATTTGCTTGTCTAAAAGACAAAAAGAAGGATCAGTCACAAACAGGCAGAAATCTGGACATCCGCACACCTGCTGCCCACGCAGTAACGTCGCTCTACTCTTTTCCTACACCCAAAGCTACTAAGGATCAAGTGAACACAACAACCGCCTGCTGTTACCTGTTGCCACAAGAGACACGTGCTGCCTCAGCGTCGGTCTTTCAGTAGGCTGCTACTGATGAGAAAATGGAAGCATGCTTTATTCTCAGAGGAAAACCTGAACTGGAAACTTAGGTCAGGGCCTAGTTTGGCTCTCTGGGCGCACACACGGTGAATAGCGCAGGAAACGGTACAGAAATGAGCAGCAAAGCAAACGCAGGAGACCCCAAGAGTCCTCGTGACTACACGAGTCCCTCCTTCCTTTTCATCCCTGAGGTCCCAAAGCACCGGGGCAGGAGCAGGCAGGGCAGTCGTGGGCTCAGGTGGCAACGGGGAGGAGAGGGCAGAAACAGCCCGGCAGCCACGATCCTGCTCTCCCCTGGAGTCAGTCCGTGCCCAAGTCCAGCACTGATCCAGACACGAAACCGAGGGGGTCAGTGAACCCCAAGTGCCACACACGCTGCACCTTCTTCCCTCACCTCTGTCTTGGTTTGAAAGACAGGTGTCTGCTGAGGAAGGCAGGAGCCTCCCTTGAAATGGAAAATGCAACCCCCTTCCCTCCAAATTATTATAATTTTGAAATTAAGGGGCCTTCAGGCAAAGATATGGGGAACAGGAATAACAGTTCTTTACTAATATCTATAGATATATAACAGAAGGCAGAAAAAAATCCAACCCCAACCCACTGGTTTACAGTGCCAGAGTCAGAAAAATAGAACCTGACCCCCTGTTAGGGTGGCAATAGCAGTCCGATAAGATGGTGGCTGCAGTCCTCCTGAAGTGATGGATGTAGTTCTGTTGAAGCAGCGATCTTGTAAAGGGGTCTGGTCTTCCTCCAAAGGTCCAGTGGTAGGTAGGTAGCTCTTGTCCTCTGGAACTCCAGTGAGGGAAAAAACTCCTCTGGGAATCCAGTGGAAGAAGGCTGCTAGGGTGTTGGAGATCTCAGGTTTTATGTAGCATGGAATGCTTGGGGCGGAGCATCTTGCAATGGGATGGGAAGTGGGGAGGCAGTTCCTTGATGGGCCATTAACAGGAGATAGTCCAGAGGGGGGAGGCAGGGAGCACCGCCCTACCTGGTCTCAACAGCTCCTGAAGATGGTAATAGAATACTTTTTTGGGGGCACATCTTCCACTGTAACCTAGGACATAATCCACCCCTTATTCTATTACCATCTACACCATACCCAACTCAATGCCCCCTTACAGATACATATATACATATATACTTATATCCATATATACATATATACATATACACACAATGAATCCTTACACATAGTTCTCCCTTACAATTAGGTCTCCTTGTGGTACACAACAGGTTTCCCCATTTTTCTGCATCACCCACCAAGTGTAACCAGGTCCTTGAGCAAAAACAACCCCACGGAGGGGTGTGCCTTTGCCTGATGTGGGATTAATCCAAACAGTCTTTCCTAACATACCTCTCGTGTGTACCACAGGGACTTTATCTCCGTCCACTGTGCGCAAGGGTCCAGACTGGGCGGGACCCGCTCGATTGATGGACCCTGGGGTATTGACCGTCCAGGTGGCCTTCGCTAAGTTCAGTTCCCAATTTTTGAAAGTCCCCCCTCCAAGTGCTTTTGGGGTCGTCTTAAGTAGTCCGTTGCACCGTTCAACTTTCCTGGCAGCTGGTGCATGATAAGGGATATGATATATCCATTCGATTCCGTGTTCTCTGGCCCAAGTGCTTATGAGGCTGTTCTTGAAATGTGTCCCGTTGTCGGACTCGATTCTCTCAGGGGTGCCATGTCTCCAAAGAATTTGCTTTTCCAGGCCCAAGGTGGTGTTCCGGGCAGTAGCATGAGGCACAGGGTAGGTCTCCAGCCACCCAGTGGTTGCTTCCACCATGGTCAGCACGTAGCGCTTGCCTTGGCGGGTTTGGGGAAATGTGATGTAGTCAATTTGCCAGGCTTCCCCATACCTGTACTTCGACCATCGTCCACCGTACCACAGAGGCTTCACCCGCTTGGCCTGCTTGATCGCAACGCAGGTCTCGCAGTGGTGGATAACTTGGGAGATACTGTTCATGGTTAGATCCACCCCTCGGTCCCGTGCCCATTTATATGTGGCCTCTCTGCCTTGATGGCCTGAGGCATCATGGGCCCATCGAGCTAAGAACAACTCTCCTTTGTGTTGCCAATCTAAGTCTACCTGGGACACCTCTACTTTCGCAGCCTGATCTACCTGTTTGTTGTTACGATGTTCTTCGTTAGCCCGACTCCTGGGGACATGAGCATCTACATGACGGACCCCCACAGGTAGCTTCTTTGCCCGAGTGGCAATATCTTTCCACTCATCAGCAGCCCAGATTGGTTTTCCCCTACGCTGCCAGTTGGCCTTTTTCCACCTTTCCAGGCAGCCCCACAGAGCATTGGCTACCCTCCACGAAGCAGTATAAAGGTAGAGCTTTGGCCACTTCTCTCTTTCAGCAATGTCCAGGGCCAGTTGAACGGCTTTGAGTTCAGCAAGTTGACTTGATTCACCTTCTCCTTCAGTAGCTTGTGCGACCTGTCGTGTGGGGCTCCATACGGCTGCTTTCCACTTCCGGTTCATCCCTACGATGTGACAGGAACCGTCAGTGAAAAGAGCGTATCGTGTTTCCTCTGCTGGTAGTTGGTTGTACGGTGGAGGTTCTTCAGCTGGCGTCACTTGTTCCTGCTCCTCTTCGTCAGTGAGGCCAAAGTCTTCACCTTCCGGCCAGTTTGTAATTATCTCCAAAATCCCAGGGCGATTTGGGTTTCCAATATGGGCGCGCTGTGTGATGAGGGCAATCCATTTGCTCCATGTGGCATCGGTGGCGTGGTGGGTAGAGGGAACCTTTCCTTTAAACATCCACCCCAGCGCCGGTAGTCAGGGTGTCAGGAGGAGTTGTGCTTCCATGCCAATCACTTCCGAGGCTGATTGGACTCCTTCATAGGCTGCTAGGATTTCCTCCTCTGTGGGAGTGTAGTTGGCCTCAGACCCTCTATAACTTTGACTCCAGAATCCCAGTGGTCGGCCACGAGTCTCTCCAGGCACCTTCTGCCAAAGGCTCCAGGACAAACCATTGTTCCCGGCTGCAGAGTAGAGTGCATTCCTCACCTCTGGTCCCGTCCTGACTGGGCCAAGGGCTAGCGCATGAGCGATCTCCTGCTTGATTTGGGCAAAGGCTTGTTGCTGTTCAGGGCCCCAGTGGAAATCGTTCTTCTTGCGGGTAACCAGGTACAGAGGGCTCACAATCTGGCTGTACTCAGGAATGTGCATTCTCCAAAAACCTATGGTGCCTAGGAAAGCCAGTGTTTCCTTCTTGCTGGTTGATGGAGACATCGCGGTAATCTTATTGATGACCTCGGTGGGGATCTGACCCCCTCTGTCTTGCCACTTTACCCCCGGGAACTGGATCTCTCGGGCAGGTCCCTTGACTTCGCTCTTCTTGATGGCCAAACCAGCTTCCAGGAGAATCTGGATGATTTTCTTTCCCAAACACTTCCCTTGCCGTGTTCCCCCCCACAATGATGTCATCGATGTACTGCAGATGTTCCGGAGCTTCACCCTTTTCCAGTGCAGCGGTGGGACTGTGCTTCCACCCCTGGGGCAGTCGGTTCCAGGTATACTGTACGCCCCTCCAGGTGAAGGCAAACTGAGGCTTGCATTCTGCTGCCAGAGGAATGGAGAAAAAAGCATTGGCAATGTCAATAGTGGCATACCACTTTGCTGCCTCGGACTCCAGCTCGTACCGGAGTTCGAGCATGTCCGGCACGGCAGCGCTCAACGGTGGAGTCACTTCATTCAAGCCACGATAGTCCACAGTCAATCTCCGTTCTCTGCCAGACTTGCGCACAGGCCAAATGAGGCTGTTGAAGGGTGAGCGGGTCTTACTGACCACCCCTTGACTCTCCAGATCGCGGATCATTTTGTGGATGGGGATCACAGCATCTCGATTCGTCCGATATTGCCGGCGGTGCACTGTCGAGGTGGCAATTGGCACTTGTTGCTCTTCCACCTTCAGGAGTCCTATTGCAGATGGGTTTTCCGATTGGCTTGTTCTGGATGGTTGAGTCTTTCCCAAAAGGTGGCTCTGTCTGTGCTCCAGCCACAGCCCCGGGCAGCAGGAGCTGCGTGACGGCAGCCGTCGGCATCGGCCAGGACCTGCCCCGTCACACTGCTCGTGCTGAGCCCAGCGCCCGGCGCCTTCCTCAGGCTTCGCCTTCCCCAGGCCACGGGGAGGAGAGACGCCCTGTCCTGGCGTAGCCCAGGGCAGCCTCCTGTGGCCAGAAGGAAGGACAGAGCCCCCCTCACTCTCCCCACGGGTGCTGGCCGCTGTTCTTTGCTGCCTGGCCCAGCCGGGACATGCAGCCAGCGGGACCCATTTCCCCTGGGCACCACTGCCTCCCTCCTTGTGCCGCACGGCCGAGGGCTTGGCCCGAAGGACATGGGCGCAGAGGAATGGGGAGACAGCCGAGGAGAGCTGGCAGCAGTGGGCACAGCTCCTGATGCCCGGCCATGTCCGAGCCACTGCGGTCATTACCCACTGCCCACCGCTGCACCGAGGCTGCTGGCGCGGCTTTCCTGGATGCCCCTACTCACTGTGTGGGGCTTCTCCGTGAGCCTGGGGACACCCCTGAGCCCCACGCTCTGCATGCCGAAGCACTGACACCACAGGCAGGTGGGGAAGATGTTCAGAGCAGGGTTCATTTTTTTGGTGTGAATAAGGTGTGAAAAAGGCCTTAGGAAGAGCATGCAGCTACACAGCTGAGGTCAGGAACAGACCCAGAAGGGAGGGAAAACTGCACATTCACAAGCAGAGATCGTCGTCACAGCTTTCCAGTAAAAAGCACTATCGCTATTTAACAAAACCCCATGCTTGGAGCTGAATGTCCCTGCATTCCTGTCCTTCATAGCCCCGGTTTTGGCCGGAGTCCCACCGCTCACACTTCCCGACCTCACCTCGTGGCATTGCTGATCCACAACACTCACAGAGACTCCAAAGAGCCGAGCGGCTGCACACCCGCAATTTCACCTCCTGGACACGTATCACCGCTGCCTTCCAGCTCTCCGCCTGGCTCGGGCCCTGCGCTGGGAAGGAAGGTCGGTCCTACGCCAGCGAACTGCAACTGCAGCACCCACGCACAGGGACAGAGTTGCAACAAGGGATTTTAACGGGCACTGCACACAAAACAGGCAACCTGCACGTGTCTCAGCCAGCGCCTTTCTGAGGTTTGTGAGGGCTCTTTACAGCAGCTCTTGCAGAAATCACCTGATTTAGGATGTTAGAAGTGTGTGTTAGAAGTGTGTGTTAGAAGTAGGTACGAGCCAAGGGCCTACGAGCCAAGGACATGTTCCTTGACCATAGATGATCAATTCGAGGACTGGTCGAGACCTCTGACTCACGGGCCACCTACCCAAATTATACCCCCTACTCCCAAGGGAACAACAGAAGACGACGACCGAGACTGCGCTGATTTGCACCGGAGGGTTGGAAGAGCTGCGACAGCTCCCGGCGCCTTGAGTAGCTGCGATGCCGCCACGGTGGTTGAGTAACGTCTGTGCCGACGTTTATCACGACACCACGCGCCCTGAGACACAGGATCACAGAATGTCAGGGGTTGGGAGGGACCTGGAAAGATCACCTCATCCAACCCCCCTGCAGAGCAGGATCCCCTAGAGTAGGTCACCCCGGAACGTGTCCAGGCAGGGTTTGGATGTCTCCAGAGAAGGAGACTCCACCACCTCTCTGGGCAGCCTGTTCCAGGGCTCTGCCCCCCTCACAGGGAACAAGTTTCTCCCGATGTTCATGTGGAACCTCCTGTGCTCCAGCTTGCACCCGTTGCCCCTTGTTCTGATATTGGCCATCACCGAGAAGAGCCCGGCTCCATCCTCCTGACCCTCGCCCTTTCCGTATTTATGAACGTTGATGAGGTCACCCCTCAGTCTCCTCTTCTCCAAGCTCAAGAGACCCAGCTCCCTCAGCCTTTCCTCCTGAGGGAGATGTTCCACCCCCTTCATCACCTTTGGGGCTCAGTGCTGGACTCTTCCCAGCAGTTCTCTGTCCTTCCTGAACTGGGGGGCCCAGAACTGGACACTGATGGGAGCTGCTTGTTTTAATTTCCAACCACTCGAGACTCTCTCAGGAGTCAAAAAAACTTTGACGTTCTCAAGGGAGCGAGCCAGAATTTGAACTAATCGGGTAATTTATGGGAGCTCCGGTCATGCCCCCCGTCGAGGGGCAAATAATCCCTCACGGGTTAGGGCTGGGCTGGCCGCTGGCGAATGCCAGATGCTCTTTTAGTCCCTCTCCATCCAAAGAAGGGGAAGGGAGAGAGACGTATGGGCTGGAAAAGGAAACTAAACCAGCTTCAGTGAAACAATAAGAATAAAAAGATAATTTGGAGCTGGGCTCTTTCGGGGCTGGCCCAGAGCGTTGGGACATTTAGGCCATTGGGGAAGGTTGGAGCCGCGGCGTTGGCGGGGCAGTGGAAAGTCTGCAAGGGCAGCAAGAGCTTTCCGTGCTGGGGCTTTCCCAGCGGAGACGTCACTGAGCGTTTTCCGCTGGGAGCTGGGCTCTTCGGGGGGGTGATGTGGGGCACTGGGACCTTTAGGGGTGGTAAGGGAGGACGTCAGCAACGTGTCCGCACCTCTGACATCCACCACAAAGGTGGTTTCCGTTCTCTGCCATCATCTGAGCTAAAGCTGTTGGCAGGAGCTGGCTCATCCTGGGCCTCGGTACCACTCAGGCCTGCGACCTGCAGGCCAGAAGGACCTGTGCAAAGACCTTGATAGCAGTCAAGAGCGGGGGTGGGACATGAGCCCAGGTGCCCAGGGTGTGGGTGTGCGGGAGCTGCGTGAGGACTCTGACACGATCAATGTGATCTAACAAGTGAACCTTTATTTCTGTGTTTCCAGTGCAATTTATAACCCTCGAGCACACCCAATAAATACTGATTGGCTTCATCGCAAATAACAGCCCATAGTCCAACCTGATTGGCCACATTGTGAGTCGTGTTCAAGTCACGTTCACAGATGTTCACACCCATCTTCTTTAGGAAATAAAAATTGTGTCATTAATGGCGGCTGTCTCTTCTCCTGCACCTCTAAGATGTTCATGCCCCCTGCACCGGAAGTTGTTTATACTTTCAGCAGTTCCAGCACATCCCAGCTCAGATTCTCTGGAAAGGCTGGATTCTTCACATGTTCCTTATTTGATAAATATCCTTCCACCGAGGTGGATGTGGGGGGTGGGGGGAGGGCCAGCCGACCCGCAAGAGGTGAGCAAATTGGTTGAGGCAATTCCCCACTGCAAGGTCCAGAGTCTCCCCGAAGAGCCGGGAGCAGTGGTGGGAGAAGGCAATCACCTGGTGGGGACGTACATGCGAGGCTGTGACTTTGTGTGACATCGTATGTTGTCACACCACATCATGCGGCATCACAACCCACCACACCTCCCCCCATATATAAACAGGTCATTTCCTCTCCCAAAACAAAGCTAGCAGCAGAGACAAACCCGCAGCTACAACAACAACAACAACAGCAACGAATTGCATCCACCCAGTCCGGCGTGGGGTCCTCCACGGACTGCAGGGGGATATCTGCTCCACTGTGGACCTCCACGGGCTGCAGGGGGACAGCCTGCCTCACCATGGTCTTCACCATGGGCCGCAGGGGAACCTCTGCTCCAGCACCTGCAGCACCTCCTCCCGTCCTTCCCCACTGACCTTGGTGCCTGCAGGGTTGTTGCTCTCCCATATTCTCACTCCTCTCTCTCGCTGCGATTGCTGCTGCCCAGGAACTTTTTCCTCTCTTAAACCCGTTCTCCCTGAGGCGCTGCCACTGTTGCTGATGGGCTCAGCCTTGGCCAGTGGCGGGTCCGTCTTAAAGCTGGCTGGCACTGGCTGTACCCAACAAAGGGGAAACTTCTAGAAGCTTCTTACAGAAGCCACCCCTGTAACCTCCCCGCTACCGAAACCTTGCCACGCAAATCCATCACAGCTCTGCTCCGCAGTAACTAAAGACCCCTGTGTTATCCACACGCTTTCCAGCACAAATCCAAAACACAGCCCCATACCAGCCGCTACGGGAGAAATTGAACCGTCGCAGCTCAAACCAGCACGGCTCCCCACTATAAGGGAGGATTTTGATGCCAGGACAAATGACAACTGGCCAGCTTGGCACAACGCGGGTGCCTTTTCCTGCCCTGAGTCATCTCAGGAGGGACAGGCTGGGAAAAGCTTCTCTCCTCCCCTCTGTGGTCCCACGGGGCAGCTGGGGCTTTGTCGCAAGCACACCCTGGGCCCTGGTGTGCTGTTCTGCAGGCAGCAGCAGAGGCCGGGAGTGATGCTGCCTCCTCAGCACACTCAGGGTGCTCCCCATGGGAAGGACACGATATGGCACTGGGCTTGTTGTAACAATATTAATAAAAAGATTGATTTAAATGGGCCCTTTTTCAGAGGTAAAATTTCACTTCTCCAAGGCTCAGCAGAAGCAGCAGCAGAGTGACCGCAGGCTCCATCTTGATGATGACTGCTCTTTTGGATATTTCAGTTTGTAGATGGCCTGAGACACCAGGAATCTGACTGAGGGTTCGCAGTCTTTCCTCAAGGCCAGCAGGGCTGCCAGAGAAGGAAGCAGAGCAGCCATGAACCCCCGCTGCCTGCAGACACCCCCCAGGAGTCCCCTCCAGACCATGCCAGCCCCACCCTTCTCCTCCCCTGGCCAGGAGGAACAGCTGAGACCAAGAGACCAGCTGGCAACTGCTGCTCAGGCATAGCCCGTTTGCCCCGGCATCTTCCTCTGCCCCTGGAGCGTCTTCCCGGAGCAGGACCAGGCACGGCAGCACCCTGCCCCACCAGTCCCAGTACACCCAGCGCTGCCCCTACTCACCATTAGAGACAATCAACAGCGTCTCCCTGCTCAGTTTCTTCTGGTGCCGTGCGGCAAGCCCTAGGCACAGAGCTCACGTCAGACCTCCTGCTCCCCAGCACGCTCCCAGCAGCACGTTCCCCGGCCCTGCCGGCTCGGCCACGCACCCTCCTGCCCCTCGGCAGGGCCGGCCCCAGGCAAGGACAGTACCCGAGGGCGGTGGCCGTGAGCCAGGCTCCCAGCAAGCCCACCCGTGTGGTGGGCCCTCCTTGGGGCAGCCGGGGCTCTGGCAGCCACAGGGCTGCCCCATGTTACCAGGGCAGTGGCACGGACTGGGGCCAGGCTGCCAGAAGAGGGTCCCAGGGACTGTGGCTCACCGATGAAGCCGACGACCGCCACTCGCAAGGTGGTCTGAGCATCCTTCAGGTACGGCAGGCTCTGAAGGAGGTATTCTCCCACCCTGCTCCTGCTGTGCGCTAACTGGAGAGAGCACAAGGGCACGGCGTTAGCACAGATCCTCCCTGGTCATGCGGACCGGTCCCTGCTGCCAGCACCCCCTTCCCCCCCGGCGATTCGCGTCCCCAGGCAGGTAGAGCCTGGTGGGGTTGAGGTTCAGAGCGAGGCGCGGGCAGAGGGGTCTGGGGGTGCCGAGACCCCTCTGTGCCACTGCCAGGCCCAGGTGGGCCAGGGTCTTCTTCAGCACCCTGGGGACAGGGAGGGCAGAGGGGCCTGGAGAAGAGCCCGTGGGGGCTCCGTGCCTGTGGCAGGGGAGAACGCAGCTCTGGGCTGCGGGCTGGAGCAGGGCTGGCGAGGTACAGCTGCACAGCCCACCCCACAGGCATGTGGGGCAGCCCTTGTCCAGCCCAGCCCTGGGGTTTGGGGGTGGTCCTCACCAAGTACTCTGCCATCCATGATGCCTGCTCTGGCTCAGGCGGGTAGCTGGGCAGCCTCCACCCCAGGAACTCCACACAGGCCAAGAGGGTGTATCCAGAGGCCTGCAGAGAAGCAGAGGCTGGGAGATGGCACCACAGCCCAGGGAAGGAGACCTGGCATCCTCCTCCTCTTGGCCAGGCTCCCAGCCCCTCCCAGCCCCTTAGGGGAAGGGGCAGCGGGGGATCCAGCCTGGACTGGGTTCAGCGCCCAGGGCAGGGACACGGGGCAGCCACCCGCTCAGGGACCTCATGCTGCGGCCAGCAGGACAGAGATCCTCAAGAGCTGCTGAGCTGCTGCCAGGGGTGGGGGCAGAGCGAAGGGCAAAGGAGGGGTGGGCCCAGGGCTGTAGGCAGCAAGGCCTGGAGTGCCAGAGGCACTGGGGCAGGATGGAGCCAGAAGCACGGCCCATGGGCGTCCCCCAGCAGGACGCTTGGCTCCCCAGCCGGGGCTGCCCCAGCTCCTTCAGCCCAGGCTCCGCATGGGCAGAGCTCTGATCCCGGGATGCAGGGCCAGTCGCCTTCCGGCTGCATCTCCCTTCCCACCACTCCCCCTGCCCCAGGCTGGGCAACAAGCTGGCTCTCCCCCCCTTGGAAGTGCTGCAGCCCTCTGTGCAGACCAAGTTCACTGGCCCCACGGAGGGGCATCTGGGTGAGCAGGGCCTCGCTCCTGGGGCCGTCCTGCTCCCCGGGAGCTGGGACATGCCCTGGCCCCAACACCTGGCGCTCTCTTGGGCACAGCCCTGGGGGATGGGGATTGGGGCTCAACGCCCTGGCCTCCGACTCCTGCAGGGACAGTGGGGAAGCCTGTAGGGACTCGTGTGTCTGGTGGCCATGGGCTGCTGCTGAGCCCCGCTGGAGCAGGCAGGGCAGCTCTGGGAAGAGTCGGGGCCAGGTTCTCCGGTCCTGTTCATGCGGGGTCTGCAGGGACTCTTCCTCTGGGCTGGGCTGGTGGAGGGGCTGAACGGGGAGAGCGGGGCTGGGAGGGGACCCCACCTCCCCATCCATCTCTGCAGCAGGCCACAGAGGGGCAGGAGGAAGCCAGCGGGGGGAGCAGTGCAGGGAAGGAGGGGAGCGGTGGGACCCTGAGGTAACGCAAATTGGCAGACTCTGATGTCCAGCAGCCCTAGCCCCTCGTGCCCAGGCCACTCCTGTGGTGTCAGCATGCCCTGCCCACAACACCGGCCGCTGTTCACCTTGGCCACACTCTCCACCTGGTCACTCATACGGAGGAGCAGTGGGAGAAGGACCCTCTGCACCTTCTCCTTCATGTCCTTCTTGTTTCTCCGCACCACAGTCTTGATGACATCTTTGAAGAGGCCGATGGCGAGCTCCCGCACCTGGCTGGACCCCTGGTAGGGAGGAGGACAGAGGGACCTCAGCAACAGCCGCTCCCTGCCCACGCTGAGCAAGGCGTTAGCCTGGCTGACGTCAGGGCAGATGCTGTGGCGTCGGATCCTGAGCGCACGAGGTCTGCAGCTGCGGCTGAGCAGCCCCAGAGCCCTGAAAGGCCAGGCAGGAGGAGCGGGGAGGGGAGCCCTGGCCGAGCGCTGCCCACAGGGCTGGGCTGAGGGGCAGCGGCCTCTGCAGGGCGCCCATCTGTAGGGCTGAGGCTTCCCCAGCAGCCTTACATCATCAAAGAGGGGCAGGAGCTTCTCCACCAGCCGCAGACCGAGGAGGCTGGCCTCCTCCCTCTTCATGTGACCCATCACGTTCTTGCAGATGAGCAGGGCCTTCCTCTTGACACTAGGGCTGCCATCCTGCAGGGTCTCCATGATGTCCGGCAGCAGGACCAGCACTTCTTTTGCCTGTACGAAACACAGCGTTTCCTTATGGCGAGGCGCTGCGAGGCCACCTGGAAATGCGCTGGGCGCTGAGCACGGGCCTCCCGTCTGGCTCCCCAGCAGGCGGCACAGGAGTCACTGCAGCAGCCTCCTGGCAGGCAGTGGCTGCTGGCGGGGGGGTGGGGAGAGCACTTATAAGGGAAGGCAGCACAGGAGAGCAGTGTCCCCTGCTCAGCCACCCACTTTCTGAGCAGCCCCAAAGGGAGATAGATTGGGAAGTCCCTGGGCCTGGAGGGATCCCCAGGCACCCGCCAGTCCCCTCCAGAGCGGGGAGGGTGATCAGAGCCATCACCCCACATTCTGACACCCAGGCAAGGCCAAGCCACCACACTACTCCCTGCCCCGGGCCCCAGCTGCCAACACGGCTCCACTTGACTACACCCTGCTCACCATCTCAGGTGCCTCTGAAAGCACGACGAGGGCCCTGAGCACCACCGACAGCATCACTGGGCGTGGGAGGCTCCGGAACCTCTTGTCTTTGTACAGGGCAGTGAACTCGTCTGTCCCAATGCCCCCGCAGAGCAGCAGCTGAATCAAAGACAGCGGTGAGAGACCAGCAGAGCCTGCAGGCTCCCTCCACCGCGCTGGCACAAAGGAGGCACGACACGCGGACAGGGGCAAGTGTTTCCTCTCCCCAGACCTGAAGCCCCCTCAGCCTCTGCATGGGCCCAGCAGCTGGCCCGACTCTGGCTTCAGCCCCTTCTCTGCCCCTGCCCCAGGATTCCAGGCTGTGGAGTGGGGCAGGGGCATGCAGGCAGGGGAAGCAGAGTGCTGCCTGGGCAGGGGCAGGCTTTGTGTTTTTCAGCGGGGCCAAGACAGCTCGGGGAGGCCCCAAGGGCCTGGCACGGGGTCTGGCTGGTGCTGGGCAGGTCCCTGCTGACCCTACGGGCTGTGTCCTTACGTGCCGGAGGAGGGGGCCGTTGGGAGGCAGGGGCAGGGGGGCCGTGCCTGTTCTCCTGGGGAGGCAGGCACAGCCCTGAAGGTGCGCACGGTCACTCACAGCCAAGGGACAGATGCAGGCGTCTTCCGTGGGAGGGCTGAACACCAGCTGGTCCTGCAGCACGCTGAGCAGCTCTGGCAAGACTCTTCCAAAAGCGAGGGAGGTCATCACCTCCCACATGGCCACGACAGCGCTGCAGACCCAGAGCTCGCTCAGCAGGGCTGCCTCGGCCCCTGCACCCTGCCCGGGCCAGCTCCTCCAGCCCCAGGCGGTGCTGCAGCCCTCACCCTGCCCACCGCCCTCCCTGGGGTGCCCGGGGGCCTGCCCAGGCAGGCAGGAGGGGAATGAGGTCATGTTCCCCAGGGGGCCCGGAGGAGTGTGGTGGGGGGGCTCTGCCTTGGCCATCTTTAGCTGCTGCAGGCCTGGCCAACGCACCAGGGCTGGGAAGTGTGGTGGGAGGGAGGGGGGGAGGGCTCTGCTCTTCGGGCTGTCCTGTGATTTTCCATGGATCTGGCAGCCAGAGAGTCTCTGGGCCCCTCTCCCCACCGGGAACAAGCCCTCAAGGCTGTCGGGACCAGTACCTGTCATACGCTGGAGAGATCCTCAGCAGGCTCCTGACCGCTTCCCTGGGGCGCTCCTTGACCAGCAGGAGGAGGAGGGACTCCAGGCTGCGTTGGGCTGTGTCTTTGCGGATGCCCTCCACGTGTTGGTGGATGCAGCTCATGATCTTTGGCACCTGGAGGGGACACAGGTGAGGACGGTGCGGCCTCTGGAGTGCAGCCATTTCCTGAGCTGCTGCTGAAAGTGCTGCCCTTCCCATGCCTCTCTGCTGCCTTGAAATTGCTTCAGGTACTCAAGAGAGCTGGCTTAGGAAGGAGGCAAGAACAAGGCCTGACGGGGCTGACGGGCAGGGCGATCCAGCCACAGGGCACTTACTTCCGTCAGCCAGGAGTCAGGGTGTCTCATGGCCATGTCCACGAAGTCGATGCCGATGTACACGTCACAGATGTCACCTGTTGCCAAGGCCTCAATGGCCTTGAGGACAAGTTCTGTCTTCTCAGAAGGTGGGAGGTCTTCGATAACCTGCGGGAGGAAGGGATGGATGGAAGACATGGCACGCTGAGCGCCCTGATGGTGCTGCCTGGCTGAGCAGCGCCAGCAGGTCTGGTGAGAGACGCATGGCGGTGCCGGCAGCAGCGCCTGCATGGAAGCTGGAAGCAGGGCCTGCAGTCTCTGCAGGGTGGAGGAGGAGAGCAGAGGGGTTCCAGGGTGAGGGAGGAGTGGCAGGGCACCAGGTGTTGGCCCAACGGAGAACCAGGGCTCGCTGGTGGCCAGGAGGGCTGGATCTGCTGCTGGGACCCTGGAGTGCCGCCCTCAGGTAGTCCCTGCTCGGGGACAGCAGGCACCCTCTCAGCAGGGCCAGCGATTCTGGGTCCCTTGGCTTCTGCCTATGCCACAGATAGGACTCCTAGTAAGGGGTGAGCTCATTACCATAAGTTGGTTTACCGTGTCGACCAGAGAAGACAATAAAGAACGTTGAGCATCCCATTCCAGTTTGAGCTCTGAATTCTTCTCTGGCAGCATGTCACCTACGTGGAGGGGAAACCCAGAAGAGTCAGTTGGAGGCAGCATGTTTGCCAAGGAGCTTCCCAAAGGGCAACAAGAGCTTTGAACTCCGCACAGCTGAGGAGAGAGGCCCATCCCAGCCCCGAGCAGCCCTGGCATTCAAGCATTGCCGTGTTCCCCGCCCGTGGGACCCCTGCTGACAGCCTGACCAGGAAAGGGGATCCCGGCATCAAGCTGGTGGCACTCGCTGGCCCTGACCTTGCCCAGCCCTGGGGGGCCCCTCACTCACCTTTCTCCCGCACCAGGATATTGGGATTCTCAAAGGGCTCTGAAAAGCAGCTGCTGGCCTGGGGAGACACAGGCTCCCCGGCCTCCCTGGGGGAGCTGGGGGGTCTCTCCGCCATCCTGTCAAACAGGGGAAAGTGTTTGTGTGTGTGTGTGTGGGCAGCTTAGGGAAACGCCTCGGCACCACGGGGCTGCCGGGGGTGGCAGGGAAAGAGGTGAGCTGTGCTCGGGGTCTCCTCGCCAGCTCCACACTCCTGTCTGTCCCCTTGCTGTCCCGTCAGACACTGCAGGCCGCAGTCACGCTGGTTGCTATGGCACTGTGGGGTGTCACAGAGGCGGGTCACAGAGGGCCCCACTGTGACCCGCCGCCCGGGCTGGCAGGGGCAGGGCGCCCACTGCGCGGGGCAGGAGCCAGCTGGCCATTGGCCCATGGGTCCTCTCGGGGTGCCCCCAGGCCCTCGTCTGCCCTTACGTCCCCTCAGGACCTTCCCGTAGCCGCCGCCTTGTGCTCATGCACCCTGGCACGGCCCCAGGAGCTCTCTGGGAGACCCCCGCGTCCCCCTCTGTGCGGTGCTCTCTGCACATCTCTACACTTTCTGGCATCTCATGGTTACGTCTCTTCCCCCGCTCTGAAAGTCTCGCTCAGCACCAGGAAGCAAAAGGTGTTTAAGCCTGCTCCTCTGGACCCTGCTTGGGGATTCAGCTGTCAATGGGACTCTTCCTGTGCCTATTGCTCACCAGATGCTGTCGGAAGAGGAAACCCAAAAGAAGTACTCTCTCTCTTTTTACGCTGCCTTAACGTCTTGAATCAATGCCCTCACCTACAGCTCGAGCTGAAAGTGGCTCTGGGGCAGAACCGAGGGTCCCAACTCTTCTTCACAGTCAGGGGTAAGGCCGGATCCAGCCGCACTCAGACTCCTCTCCAAGAGGACGTTTACAGCGCAAGGAGAATCCAGCCTGAACCCCGTCAGTTGGCAGCAGGAGCTCCCCAGACCCTTCTACAACAACCCCGCACACGCTGGGAGAGGGAATCCTTCCCCCATGGCACGCTGCGAGCTGGAGTCCCGGCCCGGCAGCTCCACTCCCTGGGAACCCTCACCCTCTGGGAGTCCCAAGACAGCAGCTCCTGCTGACAGGCCCTGAGAGCAGCTTCCACCGACTGTCCCCCGCTACACACCGTCAGAACAGCCCTGGCTTCTCCCATGCCCATCTCCACGCTCGGGAGGAGCCGTTCACCCACCCTGCCAGCTGGCCTTGCTGCCTGAAAAACCCGTGCTGTGCTGCTCAAGGCCACCACAACTGTCACACTGCAGCTGTCCCCACACCGCTCTTCCTCATTCTGAGTGACACTGCCCATTTCTGTGCATGGCCACCTGTGTGCAGCCAGCTGTTGCCTTCCGTCTCATAAGAATTTTGGAAAATCACGCAATTTTTCCCTGAATTGCTGTTCTGAGCTCACTACAGGACAGGCCCAGAGTCCGTGACTATGGCTGGTAAAGTCCGTAGCAATATTGCGCAAGGACAAAAATTACAAAAGGGTTTAGCTCATTTCAGTTGTTTCAGGCAAGGCTTTTAGCTAGAACACCGTCAAGAAAATTAAAACTAGCACTAACCTGCAGACCCTCCTTCACTGGCACCTCTTGCTTTATCCGTTCTTCGCCTTTCCTTCTGTCCTTGGCAGTACATATCACCATTTGCTTGTCTAAAAGACAAAAAGAAGGATCAGTCACAAACAGGCAGAAATCTGGACATCCGCACACCTGCTGCCCACGCAGTAACGTCGCTCTACTCTTTCCCTACACCCAAAGCTACTAAGGATCAAGTGAACACAACAACCGCCTGCTGTTACCTGTTGCCACAAGAGACACGTGCTGCCTCAGCGTCGGTCTTTCAGTAGGCTGCTACTGATGAGAAAATGGAAGCATGCTTTATTCTCAGAGGAAAACCTGAACTGGAAACTTAGGTCAGGGCCTAGTTTGGCTCTCTGGGCGCACACACGGTGAATAGCGCAGGAAACGGTACAGAAATGAGCAGCAAAGCAAACGCAGGAGACCCCAAGAGTCCTCGTGACTACACGAGTCCCTCCTTCCTTTTCATCCCTGAGGTCCCAAAGCACCGGGGCAGGAGCAGGCAGGGCAGTCGTGGGCTCAGGTGGCAACGGGGAGGAGAGGGCAGAAACAGCCCGGCAGCCACGATCCTGCTCTCCCCTGGAGTCAGTCCGTGCCCAAGTCCAGCACTGATCCAGACACGAAACCGAGGGGGTCAGTGAACCCCAAGTGCCACACACGCTGCACCTTCTTCCCTCACCTCTGTCTTGGTTTGAAAGACAGGTGTCTGCTGAGGAAGGCAGGAGCCTCCCTTGAAATGGAAAATGCAACCCCCTTCCCTCCAAATTATTATAATTTTGAAATTAAGGGGCCTTCAGGCAAAGATATGGGGAACAGGAATAACAGTTCTTTACTAATATCTATAGATATATAACAGAAGGCAGAAAAAAATCCAACCCCAACCCACTGGTTTACAGTGCCAGAGTCAGAAAAATAGAACCTGACCCCCTGTTAGGGTGGCAGTAGCAGTCCGATAAGATGGTGGCTGCAGTCCTCCTGAAGTGATGGATGTAGTTCTGTTGAAGCAGCGATCTTGTAAAGGGGTCTGGTCTTCCTCCAAAGGTCCAGTGGTAGGTAGGTAGCTCTTGTCCTCTGGAACTCCAGTGGGGGAAAAATCTCCTCTGGGAATCCAGTGGAAGAAGGCTGCTAGGGTGTTGGAGATCTCCGTTTTTATGTAGCACGGAATGCTTGGCTCCTTCCCCCTCGGGCGGAGCATCTCACAATGGGATGGGAAGTGGGGAGGCAGTTCCTTGATGGGCCATTAACAGGAGATAGTCCAGAGGGGGGAGGCAGGGAGCACCGCCCTACCTGGTCTCAACAGCTCCTGAAGATGGTAATAGAATACTTTTTTGGGGGCACATCTTCCACTGTAACCTAGGACATAATCCACCCCTTATTCTATTACCATCTACACCATACCCAACTCAATGCCCCCTTACAGATACATATATCCATATATACTTATATCCATATATACTTATATACATATATACATATATACATATACACACAATGAATCCTTACACATAGTTCTCACTTACAATTAGGTCTCCTTGTGGTACACAACAGGTTTCCCCATTTTTCTGCATCACCCACCAAGTGTAACCAGGTCCTTGAGCAAAAACAACCCCACAGAGGGGTGTGCCTTTGCCTGATGTGGGATTAATCCAAACAGTCTTTCCTAACATACCTCTCGTGTGTACCACAGGGACTTTATCTCCGTCCACTGTGCGCAAGGGTCCAGACTGGGCGGGACCCGCTCGATTGATGGACCCTGGGGTATTGACCGTCCAGGTGGCCTTTGCTAAGTTCAGTTCCCAATTTTTGAAAGTCCCCCCTCCAAGTGCTTTTGGGGTCGTCTTAAGTAGTCCGTTGCACCGTTCAACTTTCCTGGCAGCTGGTGCATGATAAGGGATATGATATATCCATTCGATTCCGTGTTCTCTGGCCCAAGTGCTTATGAGGCTGTTCTTGAAATGTGTCCCGTTGTCGGACTCGATTCTCTCAGGGGTGCCATGCCTCCAAAGACCTTGCTTTTCCAGGCCCAAGGTGGTGTTCTGGGCAGTAGCATGACGCACAGGGTAGGTCTCCAGCCACCCAGTGGTTGCTTCCACCATGGTCAGCACGTAGCGCTTGCCTTGGCGGGTTTGGGGAAGTGTGATGTAATCAATTTGCTAGGCTTCCCCATACCTGTACTTCGACCATCGTCCACCGTACCACAGAGGCTTCACCCGCTTGGCCTGCTTGATCGCAGCGCAGGTCTCGCAGTGGTGGATAACTTGGGAGATACTGTTCATGGTTAGATCCACCCCTCGGTCCCGTGCCCATTTATAAGTGGCCTCTCTGCCTTGATGGCCTGAGGCCTCATGGGCCCATCGAGCTAAGAACAACTCTCCTTTGTGTTGCCAATCTAAGTCTACCTGGGACACCTCTATTTTTGCAGCCTGATCTACCTGTTTGTTGTTACGATGTTCTTCATTAGGCCGACTCCTGGGGACATGAGCATCTACATGACGGACCCCCACAGGTAGCTTCTTTACCTGAGTGGCAGTATCTTTCCACTCATCAGCAGCCCAGACTGGTTTTCCCCTACGCTACCAGCTGGCCTTTTTCCGCCTTTCCAGCCAGCCGCACAGAGCATTGGCTACCCTCCACGAAGCAGTATAAAGGTAGAGCTATGGCCACTTCTCACTTTCAGCAATGTCCAGGGCCAGTTGAACGGCTTTGAGTTCAGCAAGTTGACTTGATTCACCTTCTCCTTCAGTAGCTTGTGCGACCTGTCGTGTGGGGCTCCATACGGCTGCTTTCCACTTCCGGTTCATCCCTACGATGCGACAGGAACCGTCAGTGAAATGAGCGTATCGTGTTTCCTCTGCTGGTAGTTGGTTGTACGGTGGAGCTTCTTCAGCCCACGTCACTTGTTCCTGCTCCTCTTCATCAGTGAGGCCAAAGTCTTCACCTTCCGGCCAGTTCGTAATTATCTCCAAAATCCCAGGGCGATTTGGGTTTCCAATACGGGCGCGCTGTGTGATGAGGGCAATCCATTTGCTCCATGTGGCGTCGGTGGCGTGGTGGGTAGAGGAAACCTTTCCTTTAAACATCCACCCCAGGCTTTCCCAAAAGGTGGCTCTGTCTGTGCTCCAGCCACAGCCCCGAGCAGCAGGAGCTGTGTGACGGCAGCCGCCGGTATCGGCCAGGCCCTGCCCCATCACACTGCTCGTGCTGAGCCCAGCGCCCGGCGCCTTCCTCAGGCCTCGCCTTCCCCGGGCCACGGGGAGGAGAGACGCCCTGTCCTGGCGTGGCCCAGGGCAGCCTCCTGTGGCCAGAAGGAAGGACAGAGCCCCCCTCACTCTCCCCACGGGTGCTGGCCGCTGTTCTTTGCCGCCTGGCCCAGCCGGGACATGCAGCCAGCGGGACCCCTTTCCCCTGGGCACCACTGCCTCCCTCCTTGTGCCGCACGGCCGAGGGCTTGGCCCGAAGGACATGGGCGCAGAGGAATGGGGAGACAGCTGGGGAGAGCTGGCAGCAGCAGGCACAGCTCCTGATGCCTGGCCACGTCCGAGCCACTGCGGTCATTACCCACTGCCCACCGCTGCACCGAGGCTGCTGGCGCGGCTTTCCTGCATGCCCCTACTCACTGTGTGGGGCTTCTCCGTGAGCCTGGGGACACCCCTGAGCCCCACGCTCTGCATGCCGAAGCACTGACACCACAGGCAGGTGGGGAAGATGTTCAGAGCAGGGTTCATTTTTTTGGTGTGAATAAGGTGTGAAAAAGGCCCTAGGAAGAGCATGCAGCCACACAGCTGAGGTCAGGAACAGACCCAGAAGGGAGGGAAAACTGCACATTCACAAGCAGAGATCGTCGTCACAGCTTTCCAGTAAAAAGCACTATCGCTATTTAACAAAACCCCATGCTTGGAGCTGAATGTCCCTGCATTCCTGTCCTTCATAGCCCCGGTTTTGGCCGGAGTCCCACCGCTCACCCTTCCCGACCTCACCTCGTGGCATTGCTGGTCCACAACACTCACAGAGACTCCAAAGAGCCGAGCGGCTGCACACCCGCAATTTCACCTCCTGGACATGCATCACCGCTACCTTCCAGCTCTCCGCCTGGCTCGGGCCCTGCGCCGGGAAGGAAGGTCGGTCCTACGCCAGCGAACTGCAGCTGCAGCACCCACGCACAGGGACAGAGTTGCAACAAGGGATTTTAACGGGCACTGCACACACAACAGGCAACCTGCACGTGTCTCAGCCAGTGCCTGCTCTTAGGTCTGCGAGGGCTCTTTACAGCAGCTCTTGCAGAAAAAAACAGATTTAGGATGTTAGAAGTGTGTGTGTGTTTTGAGACTCATAACCATAAAAACCTCACCAGGTGGTTACAGTTTAAAAACTAGAGAAATTTGAAACCTGCTAGGCACCAGTGACACTGCTTGATACCCTTACTTTTCCCTTCTTGATTTGAATACCAAGTATTCTAATTAGTGGACATTAGTAGGAGAGACTAATGATTAGTTTGGGAAAATAAGTCTCAAATGGTACAAATGATCAAATATAAAATAAAACCTGTATTGCCAATGCTCCTGGGATACCCCTGTCAAGTCCCAGACCTAAGGTGTTTATTAACCAATGACCTCTTAGTGGTTAGAAACAAGGATAATATGTTATAGCCCAAGATGTCTGCTAGACAGGATTTATGATGGTACCCATTGTGTATAATCTTTGAATGATGACCAAAGTAGGTACGAGCCAAGGAACTACGAGCCGAGGACATGTTCCTTGACCATAGACGGTCAATTCGAGGAGTGGTCGAGACCTCTGACTCACGGGCTACCTACCCAAATTATACCCTCTACTCCCAAGGGAACAACAGAAGACGACGACCGAGACTGTGCTGATTTGCACCGGAGGGTTGGAAGAGCTGCGACAGCTCCCGGCGCCTTGAGTAGCTGCGATGCCGCCAATGTGGTTGAGTCACGTCTGTGCCGACGTTTATCACGACACCACGCGCCCTGAGACACAGGATCACAGAATGTCAGGGGTTGGGAGGGACCTGGAAAGATCACCTCATCCAACCCCCCTGCCAGAGCAGGATCCCCTAGAGTAGGTCACCCCGGAACGTGTCCAGGCGGGGTTTGGATGTCTCCAGAGAAGGAGACTCCACCACCTCTCTGGGCAGCCTGTTCCAGGGCTCTGCCCCCCTCACAGGGAACAAGTTTCTCCCAATGTTCATGTGGAACCTCCTGTGCTCCAGCTTGCACCCGTTGCCCCTCGTCCTGATATTGGCCATCAGCGAGAAGAGCCCGGCTCCATCCTCCTGACCCTCGCCCTTTCCGTATTTATGAACGTTGATGAGGTCACCCCTCAGTCTCCTCTTCTCCAAGCTCAAGAGACCCAGCTCCCTCAGCCTTTCCTCCTGAGGGAGATGTTCCACCCCCTTCATCACCTTTGGGGCTCAGTGCTGGACTCTTCCCAGCAGTTCCCCGTCCTTCCTGAACTGGGGGGACCAGAACTGGACACTGATGGGAGCTGCTTGTTTTAATTTCCAACCACTCGAGACTCTCTCAGGAGTCAAAAAAACTTGGACTTTCTCAAGGGAGCGAGCCAGAATTTGAACTAATCGGGTAATTTATGGGAGCTCCGGTCATGCCCCCCGTCGAGGGGCAAATAATCCCTCACGGGTTAGGGCTGGGCTGGGCGCTGGTGAATGCCAGATGCTCTTTTAGTCCCTCTCCATCCAAAGAAGGGGAAGGGAGAGAGGCATATGGGCTGGAAAAGGAAACTAAACCAGCTTCAGTGAAAAAATAAGAATAAAAAGATAATTTGGAGCTGGGCTCTTTCGGGGATGGCAGAGAGCGCTGGGACATTTAGGCCGTTGGGGAAGGTTGGAGCCGCGGCGTTGGCGGGGCAGTGGAAGGTCTGCAAGGGCAGCAAGAGCTTTCCGTGCTGGGGCTTTCCCAGCGGAGACGTCACTGAGCGTTTTCCGCTGGGAGCTGGGCTCTTCGGGGGGTGATGTGGGGCACTGGGACCTTTAGGGGTGGTAAGGGAGGACGTCAGCAACGTGTCCGCACCTCTGACATCCACCACAAAGGTGGTTTCCGTTCTCTGCCATCGTCTGAGCTAAAGCTGTTGGCAGGAGCTGGCTCATCCTGGGCCTCGGTACCACTCAGGCCTGCGACCTGCAGGCCAGAAGGACCCGTGCAAAGACCTTGATAGCAGTCAAGAGCGGGGGTGGGACATGAGCCCAGGTGCCCAGGGTGGGGAGGGAATTGCGGGGTGGAGGGAGGGCCAGCCAACCCGGAGGAGGTGAGCAAATTGGTTGAGGCAATTCCCCACCGCCAAGTCCAGCGTCTCCCCGAAGAGCCGGGAGCAGTGGTGGGAGAAGGCAATCACCTGGTGGGGACGTGCATGCGAGGCTGTGACTTTGTGTGACATCGTATGTTGTCACACCACATCATGCGGCATCACAACCCACCACACCTCCCCCCATATATAAACAGGTCATTTCCTCTCTGTAGGTATTTAGGGTCTGGCGGCCGGAAGATATCGCGCTGTACGGAAACATAGGGCCCTGTTGCCTTTGAAGGCGTGGCGACCTGGCTCAGGAACGGCACGGCGGCCTTCCCCGGGCCGCTCGGGCCATCAGCTCACTGACACCAATGTGGTGGACGGCAAATGGCCTTTATTGCTGGGTGATGCGGCGTTATATAGCTTAGGTTTATGACCTCATTTCCATCTGCTTACATCATAAACTAGGCGCTATTGGCTGTCGGGAGGGGGGGCCCTATGTTTCCGTACAGCGCGATATCTTCCGGCCACCAGACCCTAACTATCTACATTTCCCCCCTCCCTATGGATAATTAAATTGGTTAAATATAACAACCGTTAAAGAATAAAAAACATCTTAAGATATATATCGATAACTTGGGTAGAAAATATAAGGCACTCTAGAAAAGAAGTAATTGGGAGATAATCGGCGGTAACGGGGTATAATTGGGAATAGCAAAAAACCCATTCTTAAAGCAGTTGTCGGCGTTCTACCAGCATGATGTTAACCTTCTCTAGCCAGCTCTTAACGAACGACACGAGCCTGTTCAATATACAGGGTCCGAAGATCAATGCTATCACGATCATTGCGATCGGCCCTATCAAGGTAGATATTAAGGTGGTCAGCCACGGTGAATGGTTAAACCACGACGCAAACCAACTTTCTTGTGCCTCTCGTTCCCTTTTTCGTTTTTCCAGTCCCTCTCGCAATTTGGTCATAGTGTCCCTCACTATTCCGATGTGGCCCGCGTATACGCAACATTCTTCCCTTAGTGCAGCACACACTTCCCCCTGCTGTAAAAACATCAGGTCTAATCCTCTTCGGTTTTGCAACACTACTTCAGATAGTGATCTGAGTGATTGTTCTAGCGCAGTTATTGATTGCTCGATTCTAGCCAGGTCCTCATCTACTGCTGTCCTCAAGGCACTAAATTCTTTAGTCTGTTGTACCAAGGATGCTACTCCTGTACCTACTCCCGCACCTCCGGTGATCATTAGAGTAGCTATGGTTAATGCTGTAAAGGGTTCTCGTTTGGACAGATGATGTTCTGGGGTAATCTGTGAGTCATAGACAAAGTCTTCGGGGTGGTAAAAAATTTTAGGGACTATAGTTGCCTGGACACAATATTCTGAGGATTCATCCAAGTTTTTTAACGACAAGCAAGGTGTAACTCCCATAACAGAGCAAACCCACTTAGCATTGTTGGCTGGTATCAACCACTGCGCAGGGGTCTTACTTTGTGTCTCATCTACACACAGTTGCTTTTTGTGCTTTGGGACTTTGCCTACACACACGCCACTTCCTACCACTTGCGCCAAAGGAATCCCTTGCTTTTTTGGGTCCCATTTGCAGTGGGCCGGATTTGTACCATTTTTCCATATGGGTATGTCACTTACTCCTACAGCCTCATAAAAGGGTGGCTTCATTCCGTAACACAGCCAACAATGCTGCGTGAGATTTGGTGTAGTTTTGTTCAATATTTGGTAGCTAGCTTGCATCATGTCCCAGAGATAATTTTTGTCAGGGGTTTGGGTGGTTTTTGTCATGGTTTTGGGCCCAGTCTCTTCGGGGGCGTGGGTGGTTTGGATCACAGGAACTTTCTTTACATAGTCCTCTGGTTTCTTGGCCAAACTGTCAGCCAGTACCCGGTTGGGGCCTACTGGCAGTGGATCATTGAGGATTGTTTCCTTCCTTATGAGAATTAAGCCACCCTTGTCTGTCCCCGGTTCCGTGTACCTCACTCCTCACATTCTTCCGATTATCCACCCTTCGTCTGCGGGATTGGTAACATTTAAGAAGAGGTATTTGCAGTTCCCACGTCCTCCTCACTTCTGCGGTGGCCTGCACCCGTACGGACCCCACTGGACTTTTAGGTACCTGTCTCTACCACTACCCGGTATCCATCTAGGGGCTATGGTCTCGCAACCCCAATAACTGCAGTAATATTGACCAGGGGAGTTGCAATACCCCTTCCCAGGATTTGAGCTAGGGCACATGTAAAATCCCAGATACTCCCAGCATCGGGGTCTCGGGACAAGCTGACATAGAGTGGAATTAAAGCTTGGTGCCCCTGGTGTTGTCTGGGTCGCGATGATCTTTTGGTCTTTGAGCCGGAGTAAGGTCCATTTAAAAGGTTGGTGGGGATAGTGTTCTGACTCTGCCTGTTCTATCACGACAAGCCCTAGAATCAAGATCACACAAGGGCATCGTAGCCCCCCCCATGGGGGCTATGTTGCCGTTGTTTGGATTCCGTATGCGTGGAACTCTCAGGTGTTGGCAGGATGCTTGTCGACTTGTCATCTTCTGTTGTCACTGGGGCGTCCGGGTTACGAGGGCGTCCGGTAATGCGGTCCTGTGGACAAAAACTCACAGTTTTCATTAGTTTTATTCCGGAGGTCCGGTTTAATAGACTTAAGCGGACACCACTTAACTTTTCCATCTTTTTTGACAGCAGCATACCCTCATCCTGTGAGGACTAGCCTCCACCCTTGTTCCCATTCCCCTAGCTCATTTCTAATTATAACCAGTGGGCCTTCTTCCAGTGCCCGAGTGGCCCAATGTTTTTGAGTGGGACTATTCCTTTCTTCCCCTCTGGGGAATTGATTCAATGCTAAAAGAGTGGTTGCTAACAAGCGTGCTTGGTCCCCCGGGGGAATGGCGTTGGCAAAACCTTCTGCTTTTGCCAATACCTCTAATTTGGATTTCAAGGTTTGATTTGCTCGTTCAACTATTGCTTGCCCTGTGCTATTATGTGGAATGCCGTGCGTTAGAGTGATACCCCATTTTGAAGCAAATGTCTGGACTGATTTAGAGACGATGTTCGGACCATTGTCTGTTTTGATCTGATTAGGGATGCCAAGCCACGCCATGGCCGTCAACCAGTGTTGGATGGTTGCTTTGGAGTCAGTTCTAAGGTGTTGTGTGGCTACGATCACTCCGCTATATGTGTCTACGGTCACCGCTAGCCACGCTCGAGGCTTCAGCAACTGGCAGAGCGTGAAATCTGTCTGCCATACCTCGGAGGCTTTGGGGCCTCTGGGGTTGACTCCACTGGACCATAGTGGTGTTTTCTGGCAGTGTTGACACGTGGCTGCTATGTGTTTCGCGTCAGTAACGGAGATCCCGCATTTTTTCGCTAGCGCTTTAGCTCCGATGTGGAGAGATTCGTGTAGCTGGCGGGCATCTCTTAGCGTCCACAACCCTTTCGCAGCAGCGTCTGCTTTGTCGTTGCTCGTTTGGTAAAACCCTTTGATTGGGCCGTGGCTGTTGACGTGGATGACCGATATGGTGCCCTTTTGGGAAAAATGTTCTTCTTCCAGCATTAGGGCCGCTGTGGATGTTGACACACCGGGCCCCGACATTGCTAAACAAAGTTTGGCCACGAACATCGAATCGATCACGATGTTGAGGTGTTCCATTGGAAGCAGTCCACATGCCAGTACCACGGCCATTGCTTTCAGCTGCTGGACTGAAAGCGCACAATCGGTCATTTTAATACAATGCCATTCTCCTCCTGATTGCCATACTGCCGCTGCGGTTGAGGTTGTTGAAGATGTGTCTGTAAAGACTGTTGGTCCCTGTTGGGGCCAGTCCATGATCTTCTGTGGGAGGCCGATGTCGACAACCGCCAGCATTTGAGTCCAGGGGGGCTTTGCGGCGTACCGGACTTCTCCGCCAAATCCGACGAGAGCTATGGCTAGATACTCTGACATCGCCACTGATTGCGCTGGGAGCTGTTTGCGGAAGGGTAGGTATATCCCGGCGGGTTCGCTGCCTAGATGTCTTAGGGCGAGTTTCCTGCCTTTCATAATGAGATTACCGAGGCACTCGACTCCTGGAGAGAATGCACGCAACCGTTTTCCCAGGACTACCCATTGTATTGGTTTAGCTTTGTCAGGGGGTCCCTGGGCTAGTGCCCCTACTCCCCCTCCCTCCGTAAAGTGGACGTACAGATCGAGTGGTGCATCTGGGTTCCACCTGGCGAGCGTGCTTGACGATACTTGTTGCTCGATGAAGTCAAGAGAGTTCATTGCTTCCGTCGTCAGAGTTTTCTGCTCCCATGGGTTCTTTCCTTTCAGGAGATCGTACAGGGGTGCCATGGTTTCAGGAGGGATCAGGGCGATGTTACGGAGCCATTGCAAGGATCCCACTAGCTGCTGCATATCATGGAGTGTTTTGATGTTCCGACGGATTTTTATTTGAGGGGGGGTTACGTAAGAACTTGTGATCCCCACTCCCAGAAAGCTTACACTTGGTCCCCTCTTAATTTTCGCACTCGCGATTTCGAACCCGTATGTTTTTAAAGTCTCTGAAACTGTTGATACCAGTTGGTCCACCTGACTTCCTGACGGCGCGGCGATCAAGATATCGTCCATGTACTGGATGATAGTCGCGGTCGGGTCGCTGCACCGAACCGGTGCCAACGCCCGATCGACTGTAATCTGGCAGATAGTAGGCGAGTTGATCATCCCTTGAGGCAACACTTTCCACTGGAAGCGCAGGTTGGGGCGTTGGCTGTTTGGGAACACGACAGAAAAAGCAAATCGCTCCCTGTCCTCCTCATGCAGGGGTATCGAAAAGAAACAGTCCTCAATATCGAGGACGGCACAAGGTTGTCTCTCTGGTATCGTAGAGTTCATGGGCAACAGTGTTTGGAGGGGACTCATTTGTTGAATTTTTTTGTTTACTTCATGCAGGTCATGGAGGAGGCGAAAACCCTCACCAGTTCATTTGGGTACCACAAAAACTGGGGTGTTCCATGGGCTAGTGGAAGGTTCGATATGACCTCGTTGTCGTTTGCGGTCAACTAGCTCAAGAAGGGCATCCATTCGAGGCTTTGACAGGGGCCACTGCTCGACCCACACTGGGTCGGATGATTTCCACATCGGTTTAATGGGTGGCAGTGAGTGTGCGGCAGTGGCCCTTACGGTAAATTTGTTACCCTGGCTTTCAACAGGGTTAGAGCTTCCCTTCCCAACAGGGGTGGGACTCCTGACATGACATATGGGAAGAGGGTAATGGTTTTCTCTGGTCCTTTTTCAGTGTGAAGCATGATTGCTACCAATTGGATGCTCTTCCGAGCTCGGGTTAATCCCCCGACTCCACCCACCATGGGAGCGTCTTCCAATTCCCAATGCAGGGACCAGTTTGTCTCAGGAATAACTGTAACATCTGCTCCGGTATCAATCAAAAAGGGGACACTAATGGTGGTGCCATTTAAGATATTATAGAGGGAACAGGTCCCCCACACCACTGGCGGGTTATCGCACTTTACTGCCAGGGCCACCCTGGGGTCTCGCCCCCGGAGGGTGGTCCTTGTTGTCTCAGAGGTAGGGACAGGTTCGGCTGGACCGTCGGTTGAACCGTGAAGTTGGTCGCTTCTCGAGGAGGCAGCGGGTTCGGGAGTGCTTCGCCCCATCCGGGGTTGGCGTAGTTGGGCCGCCTCGTGTCCCAAGCGGGAGAGGGCTGTGCGCGGCCCACGTGCCCTCTCCCCCTTCCGTTTCCCTGGTTTTTAGATCTGCATTCCTTGGCGAAATGTCCTTTCTTTCCACAGGCCCAACACGGTCCTCTGGGTCGATTTTGGCGTGGGGGGAGTGCTGCTGGCGGGTCCCTCAACCGAGGGCAGTTTGCCACAACGTGGCCCGCCTGGCCGTATTTAAAACATGCCATCACGTTAGCTATTGCGGTACGAACGGCCGCCTGAATCGGGGCTAGATGCTCTTCCTTTGTGACATGCTTAATCACGTCTGCGATACTTGACCCCACTGGCAGCGATCGTAGGATTTCTTTGGTTGCCAAATTACACTGCTGACGTAAGCAATCTGCAACAACCGGGCCTTTCGCTTCCGCGGGCAGGGTCGAGGAGTCGACCGCTGCCTGGAGGCGATCCACAAATTGCGTAAAGCTCTCACTTTCATTTTGCTTTATTGTGGACCACGGCGATGGCTTGACAATAACTCTAGAGGCCGTGCGAATGGCTTCTCGGCCGCACGAGTGGTTGTCATAACTTCATGGGCCTGCAGGCTCTGGGCCTGCGCCGGGGGGGTGATCATTGTTGGGTCTGTACCTATCAGACGCTGCAGACTGGAGCCATGTAGCGGGTGATCCTCCCCGGTTACTCGGGCTAGTTCCCTTGCACAGTTGTCCTCCCCACTTGTTTAAAAACGATCATCCCTGCCCCGTCAAAGATCAATCTACAAGTTTGGTTTATATCGAACGGGAACATATCGTCTCCCCCGAAGACGCCATCTATGAGGGGGGAGACCATGGCAGAATTAAGCCCTTTATCCGCAATTGCCTTAACAATCGCTTGTATATCCTCAGGGTTTACTGGTGAGTGGACCCTCTGTCCCCCGTCCGTCACCCGGACCGGGAACGCTAGCGTGGCCGATGGGACCCAATCGGCACACGCGATCTTTATTTTCCTCCAATCAGTGAGAGGAATTTTTTCCCTTGGCGGTCCCTCTTTATTTTGGATGGAGATATTTTGGCTTTCGACTGTAACTACTCCCATTTCCTCCTCCTTTGGGTTTGAATCAGTTACGAGCCACTCGTCCCAGCTAGTGTCTGACCCGGAGTCGGAACTCGACTGACTGGTTACTTCCGGTTAGCAGTGCCTTTCTGTCGGGCTTAGGCCCCACCCACTTCCCTTGTGGGCGGGCCGTTCCCTCCCTCTTGGCTCGCCCCTCCCTCTTGGCTCGCCCCTCCCTCTTGGCTCGCCCCACCCTCTGCTCGGCGGGGTGTTTGCCCTCTAAGGGCAATTTTTTGGATGGCCGCTCTGAATGGCTTTCTGCCCTTCACTCACACTCCCCTCCTCTTCCCGGTCGCCCCCACCACCTTTCCCCTTGTTGTTCTCCTCCCCTTCCCGTTTGTGTGAGCTTGTTAATGCTAGCGCTTCTTCCCTGGTCCTGCAACGGGCATCTTCACCACACCCTTCCCCTTTCCGCTCGGCGCCTTCTTGGGGCGCGTATGGCGGTGGTCTAGCCCAGACTTCCTCAGACTCTGGTCTCTCCGCGGCGCCTCTGGCCTCTTCGGCTAATCTACCCCAGAAGGATTTAGCTCGTTCTTGTCCCTCCGTAAGCGGGTCGGGGTTCGGGGATTGAGGGGACGTGTCGCCCTCTTGCGGATCTTTAGGCTCAGCAGAATCGTCATCGTCTGGGGGGTGCAAAGTCTGTGTGGCTGCCCCAACTCCCAATTTTGGGGTGGCCCACAAACAGTTCTCTGCCGCCCTCCAGGTCTCCTGTTCTTGTATGGCCTTCTGCAGGGCCTGTATGACTTTCCCCCACGACTTAAGGTTTTTCCCACAACCCGAGGACATCGTCTCCTCAGCTAACGCTTCAGTACATTTATCCCACACTTCAGGGTGGAGAATATCCACTGGCTGGTCAATGACCCCAATTTGCAGAAGCCTCGCAACTGCGAGAGTAAAATCTTTGGGTTTACAATCGATACCCCACTGCTTATGTAATTGTGATATGACCTTCACAAGGGCTTCCATCCTCCTTGTTGGTCCGGGAGCATCCTCCCCGCCGGGCTGGTCCTGCCGCTCCGGCCGCCGCTCACCCGATTCCAGGCGAGTGTTCCTGGGTTTCGGCACCACTTGTTGCCTTCGGAGGTGTGACGACCTGGTTCAGAAACTGCATGGCGACCTTCCCCGGGCCGCTCGGGCCATCAGCTCACTGACACCAATGTGGTGGACGGCAAATGGCGTTTATCGCTGGGTGATGCGGCGTTATATAGCTTGGGTTTATAAGGTCACTTCCATCTGCTTACATCATGAACTAAGCACTATTGGCTATCAGGAGAGGGGCCCTATGTTTCCGTACAGCGCGATGTCTTCCGGCCGCCAGACCCTAACTACCTAAACCTCTCCCAAAACAAAGCTAGCAGCAGAGACAAACCCGCAGCTCCAACAATACCAACAACGAATTGCATCCACCTAGTGCGGCGTGGGGTCCTCCACGGATTGCAGGGGGATATCTGCTCCACTGTGGACCTCCATGGGCTGTAGGGGAACAGCCTGCCTCACCATGGTCTTCACCGCGGGCCGCAGGGGAACCTCTGCTCCAGCACCTGCAGCACCTCCTCCCGTCCTTCCCCACTGACCTTGGTGCCTGCAGGGTTGTTGCTCTCCCATATTCTCACTCCTCTCTCGCGCTGCGATTGCTGCTGCCCAGGAACTTTTTCCTCTCTTAAACCCGTTCTCCCTGAGGCGCTGCCACTGTTGCTGATGGGCTCGGACTTGGCCAGCGGCGGGTCCGTCTTAAAGCTGGCTGGCACTGGCTGTACCCGACAAAGGGGAAACTTCTAGAAGCTTCTCACAGAAGCCACCCCTTTAACCCCCGCACTACCGAAACCTTGCCATGCAAACCCATCACAGCTCTGCTCCGCAGTAACTAAAGATCCCTGTGTTATCCACACACTTTCCAGCACAAATCCAAGACACAGCCCCACACCAGCCACTACGGGAGAAATTGAACCGTCGCAGCTCAAACCAGCACGGCTCCCCACTATAAGGGAGGATTTTGATGCCAGGACAAATGACAACTGGCCAGCTTGGCACAACGCGGGTGCCTTTTCCTGCCCTGAGTCGTCTCAGGAGGGACAGGCTGGGAAAAGCTTCTCTCCTCCCCTCTGTGGTCCCACGGGGCAGCTGGGGCTTTGTCGCAAGCACACCCTGGGCCCTGGTGTGCTGTTCTGCAGGCAGCAGCAGAGGCCAGGAGTGATGCTGCCTCCTCATCACGCTCAGGGTGCTCCCCATGGGAAGGACACCATATGGCACTGGGCTTGTTGTAACAATATTAATAAAAAGATTGATTTAAATGGGCCCTTTTTCAGAGGTAAAATTTCACTTCTCCAAGGCTCAGCAGAAGCAGCAGCAGAGTGACCGCAGGCTCCATCTTGATGATGACTGCTCCTTTGGGTATTTCAGTTTGTAGATGGCCTGAGACGCCAGGAGTCTGACTGAGGGTTCGCAGTCTTTCCTCAAGGCCAGCAGGGCTGCCAGAGAAGGAAGCAGAGCAGCCATGAACCCCCGCTGCCTGCAGAGACCACCCAGGAGTCCCCTCCAGACCATGCCAGCCCCACCCTTCTCCTCCCCTGGCCAGGAGGAGCAGCTGAGACCAAGAGACCAGCTGGCAGCTGCTGCTCAGGCATAGCCCGTTTGCCCCGGCATCTTCCTCTGGCCCTGGAGCATCTTCCCGGAGCAGGACCAGGCATGGCAGCACCCTGCCCCACCAGCCCCGGTACACCCAGCGCTGCCCCTACTCACCATTAGAGACAATCAACAGCGTCTCCCTACTCAGCTTCTTCCGGTGCTGTACGGCAAGCCCTAGGCACAGAGCTCATGTCAGACCTCCCGCTCCCCAGCACGCTCCCAGCAGCACGTTCCCCGGCCCCGCCGGCTCGGCCGCGCACCCTCCTGCCCCTCGGCAGGGCCGGCCCCAGGCAAGGACAGTACCCGAGGGCGGTGGCCGTGAGCCAGGCTCCCAGCGAGCCCACCTGTGTGGTGGGCCCTCCTCGGGGCAGCCGGGGCTCTGGCAGCCACAGGGCTGCCCCATGTTACCAGGGCAGTGGCGCGGACTGGGGCCAGGCTGCCAGAAGAGCGTCCCGGGGACTGTGGCTCACCGATGAACCTGACGGCTGCCTCTCGCAAGGTGGTCTGAGCGTCCTTCAGGTACGGCAGGCTCTGAAGGAGGTATTCTCCCACCCTGCTCCTGCTGTGCGCTAACTGGAGAGAGCACAAGGGCACGGCGCTCGCACAGACTCTCCCTGGTCAGCCGGACCGGTCCCTGCTGCCAGCACCCCCTTCCCCCCCGGCGATTCGCGTCCCCAGGAAGTTAGAGCCTGGTGGGGCTGAGGTTCAGAGCGAGGCGCGGGCAGAGGGGTCTGGGGGTGCCGAGACCCCTCTGTGCCACTGCCAGGCCCAGGTGGGCCAGGGTCTTCTTCAGCACCCTGGGGACAGGGAGGGCAGAGGGGACTGGAGAAGAGCCCGTGGGGGCTCCATGCCTGTGGCAGGGGAGAACGCAGCTCTGGGCTGCGGGCTGGAGCAGGACTGGCAAGGCACAGCTGCACAGCCCACCCCACGGGCATGTGGGGCGCCCCTTGTCCAGCCCAGCCCTGGGGTTTGGGGGTGGTCCTCACCAAGTACTCTGCCATCCGTTGTGCCTGCTCTGGCTCAGGAGGGTAGGTGGGCAGCCTCCACCCCAGGAACTCCACACAAGCCAAGAGGGTGTATCCAGAGGCCTGCGGAGAAGCAGAGGCTGGGAGATGGCACCACAGCCCAGGGAAGGAGACCTGGCATCCTCCTCCTCTTGGCCAGGCTCCCAGCCCCTTAGGGGAAGGGGCAGCGGGGGACCCAGTCAGGACTGGGTTCAGCGCCCAGGGCAGGGACACGGGGCAGCCACCCGCTCAGGGACCTCATGCTGCGGCCAGCAGGACAGAGATCCTCAAGAGCTGCTGAGCTGCTGCCAGGGGTGGGGGCAGAGCGAAGGGCAAAGGAGGGGTGGGCCCAGGGCTGTAGGCAGCAAGGCCTGGAGTGCCAGAGGCACTGGGGCAGGATGGAGCCAGCAGCACGGCCCATGGGCGTCCCCCAGCAGGACGCTTGGCTCCCCAGCCGGGGCTGCCCCAGCTCCTTCAGCCCAGGCTCCGCACGGGCAGAGCTCTGATCCCGGGATGCAGGGCCAGTCGCCCTCCGGCTGCATCTCCCTTCCCACCACTCCCCCTGCCCCAGGCTGGGCAACAAGCTGGCTCTCCACCCCTTGGAAGTGCTGCAGCCCTCTCTGCAGACCAAGTTCACTGGCCCCACGGAGGGGCACCTGGGTGAGCAGGGCCTCCCTCCTGGGGCCGTCCTGCTCCCCGGGAGCTGGGACATGCCCTGGCCCCAACACCTGGCGCTCTCTTGGGCACAGCCCTGGGGGATGGGGATTGGGGCTCAACGCCCTGGCCTCCGACTCCTGCAGGGACAGCGGGGAAGCCTGTAGGGACTCGTGTGTCTGGTGGCCATGGGCTGCTGCTGAGCCCCGCTGGAGCAGGCAGGGCAGCTCTGGGAAGAGTCGGGGCCAGGTTCTCCGGTCCTGCTCATGCGGGGTCTGCAGGGACTCTTCCTCTGGGCTGGGCTGGTGGAGGGGCTGAACGGGGAGAGCGGGGCTGGGAGGGGACCCCACCTCCCCATCCACCTCTGCAGCAGGCCACAGCGGGGCAGGAGGAAGGCAGCGGGGGGAGCAGTGCAGGGAAGGAGGGGAGCGGTGGGACCCTGTGGTAACGCAAATTGGCAGACTCTGACGGCCAGCAGCCCTTGCCCCTCGTGCCCAGGCCACTCCTGTGGTGTCAGCATGCCCTGCCCACACCACCGGCCGCTGCTCACCTTGGCCACACTCTCCACCTGGTCACTCATACGGAGGAGCAGTGGGAGAAGGACCCTCTGCACCTTCTCCTTCATGTCCTTCTTGTTTCTCCGCACCACAGTCTTGATGACATCTTTGAAGAGGCCGATGGTGAGCTCCCGCACCTGGCTGGACCACTGGTAGGGAGGAGGACAGAGGGACCTCAGCAACAGCCGCTCCCTGCCCACGCTGAGCAAGGCGTTAGCATGGCTGACGTCAGGGCCTATGCTGTGTCATCGGATCATGAGCGCACGAGGTCTGCAGCTGCGGCTGAGCAGCCCCAGAGCCCTGAAAGGCCAGGCAGGAGGAGCGGGGAGGGGAGCCCTGGCCGAGCGCTGCCCACAGGGCTGGGCTGAAGGGCAGCGGCCTCTGCAGGGCGCCCATCTGTAGGGCTGAGGCTCCCCCGGCAGCCTTACATCATCAAAGAGGGGCAGGAGCTTCTCCACCAGCCGCAGACCGAGGAGGCTGGCCTCCTCCCTCTTCATGTGACCCATCACGTTCTTGCAGATGAGCAGGGCCTTCATCTTGACACTGGTGCAGGCATCCTGCAGGGTCTCCAAGATGTCCGGCAGCAGGACCAGCACTTCTTTTGCCTGTACGAAACACAGCGTTTCCTTATGGCGAGGCGCTGAAAGGCCACCTGGAAATGCGCTGGGCGCTGAGCACGGGCCTCCCGTCCGGCTCCCCAGCAGGCGGCACAGGAGTCACTGCAGCAGCCTCCTGGCAGGCAGTGGCCGCTGGCGGGGGTGTGGGGAGAGCACTTAGAAGGGAAGGCAGCACAGGAGAGCAGTGTCCCCTGCTCAGCCACCCTCTGTTCTGAGCAGCCCCAAGCGGAGACGGATTGGGAACCCCTGGGCCTGGAGGGATCCCCAGGCACCCGCCAGCCCCCTCCAGAGCGGCAAGGGTGATCAGAGCCATCACCCCACATTCTGACACCCAGGCAAGGCCAAGCCACCACACTACTCCCTGCCCCGGGCCCCAGCTGCCAACACGGCTCCACTTGACTACACCCTGCTCACCATCTCAGGTGCCTCTGAAAGCACGACGAGGGTCCTGAGCACCACCGACAGCATCACCGGGCGTGGGAGGCTCCGAAACCTCTCGTCTTTGTACAGGGCAGCGAACTCCTCTGTCCCAATGCCCCCGCAGAGCAGCAGCTGAAACAAAGACAGCGGTGAGAGACCAGGAGAGCCTGCAGGCTCCCTCCACCGCGCTGGCACAAAGGAGGCACGACACCCGGGCAGGGGCAAGTGTTTCCTCTCCCCAGACCTGAAGCCCCCTCAGCCTCTGCATGGGCCCAGCAGCTGGCCCGACTCTGGCTTCAGCCCCTTCTCTGCCCCTGCCCCAGGATTCCAGGCTGTGGAGTGGGGCAGGGGCATGCAGGCAGGGGAAGCAGAGTGCTGCCTGGGCAGGGGCAGGCTTTGTGTTTTTCAGCGGGGCCAAGACAGCTCGGGGAGGCCCCAAGGGCCTGGCACGGGGTCTGGCTGGTGCTGGGCAGGTCCCTGCTGACCCTACGGGCTGTGTCCTTACGTGCCGGAGGAGGGGGCCGTTGGGAGGCAGGGGCGGGGGGGGCCGTGCCTGTTCTCCTGGGGAGGCAGGCACAGCCCTGAAGGTGCGCACGGTCACTCACAGCCAAGGGACAGATGCAGGCGTCTTCCGTGGGAGGGCTGAACACCAGCTGGTCCTGCAGCACGCTGAGCAGCTCTGGCAAGACTCTTCCAAAAGCGAGGGAGGTCATCACCTCCCACGTGGCCACGGCAGCGCTGCAGACCCAGAGCTCGCTCAGCAGGGCTGCCTTGGCCCCTGCACCCTGCCCGGGCCAGCTCCTCCAGCCCCAGGCGGTGCTGCAGCCCTCACCCTGCCCACCGCCCTCCCTGGGGTGGCCGGGGGCCTGCCCAGGCAGGCAGGAGGGGGATGAGGTCGTGTTCCCCAGGGAGCCGGGAGGAGCGTGGTGGGGGGGCTCTGCCTTGGGCAGCTATAGCTGCTGCAGGCCTGGCCAACGCACCAGGGCTGGGAAGTGTGGTGGGAGGGAGGGGGGGAGGGCTCTGCTCTTCGGGCTGTCCTGCGATTTTCCATAGATCCGGCAGCCAGAGAGTCTCTGGGCCCCTCTCCCCACCGGGAACAAGCCCTCAAGGCTGTCGGGACCAATACCTGTCATACGCTGGAGAGATCCTCAGCAGGCTCCTGACCGCTTCCCTGGGGCGCTCCTTGACCAGCAGGAGGAGGAGGGACTCCAGGCTGCGTTGGGCTGTGTCTGTGCGGACGCCCTCCATGTGTTGGTGGATGCAGCTCATGATCTTTGGCACCTGGAGGGGACACAGGTGAGGACGGTGCGGCCTCTGGAGTGCAGGCATTTCCCGAGCTGCTGCTGAATGTGCTGCCCTTCCCATGCCTCTCTGCTGCCTTGAAATTGCTTCAGGTACTCGAGAGAGCTGGCTTAGGGAAGGAGGGAAGAACAAGGCCTGACGGGGCTGAAGGGCAGGGCGATCCAGCCACAGGGCACTTACTTCCGTCAGCCAGGAGTCAGGGTGTCTCATGGCCATGTCCAGGAAGTCGATGCCGATATACACGTCACAGATGTCACCTGTTGCCAAGGCCTCAATGGCCTTGAGGACAATTTCCGTCTTCTCAGAAGGTGGGAGGTCTTCGATAACCTGCGGGAGGAAGGGATGGATGGAAGACATGGCACGCTGAGCGCCCTGATGGTGCTGCTTGGCTGAGCAGCGCCAGCAGGTCTGGTGAGAGACGCATGGCCTGCCGGCAGCAGCGCCTGCAGGAAAGCTGGCAGCAGGGCCTGCAGTCTCTGCAGGGTGGAGGAGGAGAGCAGAGGGGTTCCAGGGTGAGGGAGGAGCGGCAGGGCACCAGGTGTTGGCCCTACAGAGAACCAGGGCTCGCTGGTGGCCGGGAGGGCTGGATCTGCTGCTGGGACCCTGGAGTGCCGCCCTCGGGTAGTCCCTGCTCGGGGACAGTAGGAACCCTCTCAGCAGGGCCAACGATTCTGGGTCCCTTGACTCCTGCCTGTGCCACAGATAGGACTCCTAGCAAGGGGTGAGCTCATTATCATAAGTTGGTTTACCGTGACGACCGGAGAATACAATAAAGAACGTTGAGTATCCCAATCCAGTTTGAGCTTTGAATTCCTGTCTGGCAGCATGTCACCTACGTGGAGGGGAAACCCAGAAGAGTCAGTTGGAGGCAGCAAGTTTGCCAAGGAGCTTCCCAAATGGTGACAAGATCTTTGAACTCTGCACGGCTGACGAGAGAGGCCCATCCCAGCCCCGAGCAGCCCTGGCATTCAAGCACCGCCATGTTCCCCGCCCATGGGACCCCTGCTGACAGCCTGACCAGGAAAGGGGATCCCGGCATCAAGCTGGAGGCACTCGCTGGCCCTGACCTTGTCCAGCCCTGGGGGGCCCCTCACTCACCTTTCTTCAGCACCTGGACCAAAGTCATCATGTTGGGCTCCAGCGGAGAGCTGCTCTCCTGGGAAGCCCGCAGCTCCCAGGCCTCGCTGACATTGCTGGGGGGTCTCTCCGCCATCCTGTCAAACAGGGGAAAGTGTTTGTGTGTGTGTGTGGGGGGGCAGCTTAGGCAAATGCCTCGGCACCACGGGGCTGCCGGGGGTGGCAGGGAAAGAGGTGAGCTGTGCTCGGGGTCTCCTCGCCAGCTCCACACTCCTGTCTGTCCCCTTGCTGTCCCGTCAGACACTGCAGGCCGCAGTCACGCTGGTTGCTATGGCACTGTGGGGTGTCACAGAGGCGGGTCACAGAGGGCCCCACTGTGACCCGCCGCCCGGGCTGGCAGGGCCAGGGCGCCCACTGCGCGGGGCAGGAGCCAGCTGGCCATTGGCCCATGGGTCCTCTCGGGGTGCCCCCAGGCCCTCGTCTGCCCTTACGTCCCCTCAGGACCTTCCCGTAGCCGCCGCCTTGTGCTCATGCACCCTGGCACGGCCCCAGGAGCTCTCTGGGAGACCCCTGCGTCCCCCTCTGTGAGGTGCTCTCTGCGCATCTCTACACTTTCTGGCATCTCACGGTTACGTCTCTTCCCCCGCTCTGAAAGTCTCGCTCAGCACCAGGAAGCAAAAGGTGTTTAAGCCTGCTCCTCTGGACCCTGCTTGGGGATTCAGCTGTCAATGGGACTCTTCCTGTGCCTATCGCTCACCAGATGCTGTCGGAAGAGGAAACCCAAAAGAAGTACTCTCTCTCTTTTTACGCTGCCTTAACGTCTTGAATCAATGCGCTCACCTACAGCCGAAGAGACAGAGAACTGGATGGCTCATCCAGAAAATTCTTCTCTAACATGCGGGTCGCACTGGTACCCAAAGCACACCCGACTGCTCTGGACAGCTTCGAAGCTGCGCCTTAGTTGTGCCTTGAGAGATTTCTCAAGGTTTTTAAGGTGGGCAGTGGAGAGGAGAGACGTTGTTGGATGGTGGCTGCGGTCTCATGGCTTACAGCAGCTCTCCTTCGCTTCTGCCTCCATCATCCCTGGCCAACCACTTGATGAAGTGAGAAGCTGTTGCAGATGGCAGACGATGAAAGCAGAAAACTGGCCTGGGGTGAAACTGGGGAGACCATAAAGGAAAAACCCGCTAGACAAAAGACGGCTAAGGAGAGGGTCAGGAGAAAAGGGGGGAAGAGGGACCTGAAGGTGCAGCTGAAAATGAGCTGGGGTGCCTGGGGGTCCCAGTCCAGCAGCCCTGTACGTGCTCGTGCAGCCTGTAGCAGGACAAGTAACCCGTTGCCCTGACCGGACCGTTTGTGTTTGACTGGCTGCTGCAGTCAGGCGGGCCTGGAGTGCTCCCCACAGCCAGCCAACGGGCACCCCAGAGAGGACAGAGGAGGGATCAAACCTCGCCAACCAAGGGCTTTGTTGGTCTGCCAGACCTCTGATTCTTTGACGAGTCACACGTTCCCTTTGAGCTGAACAGGGCGCTCTCACTGGTGGGTGCTTTCACTTATCCTGTAGGTACTAAAAATGCCCAAGGGACTGGTAAATCTGTTCATTAGAAGAGATGGGTGACGTGACTAGTGCCAGGTTTCACACCCCTCTGCTTCCAAAACCACTTCAAACCACACTGACATTGCAAAGGGAAGTTCTGGGCCTGTCCTCTTTGTGCTGACTGGCTCAGAGTCCCTCCGTGGCGAGAGCAGATGGGAACGGGCTGTGTCATTAAACAAGCTGATTGGACAAAAATTCAGTGCCTGTCACACGGACAGACGTGTGAGCACCTTGTGTAATCGAGTGTCAGGCCTCAAAAGGCACAGGGAAGGAGCGGACGGTCGTCCCTCTCCGGAGGCAGCCAGCTCGAGCTGAGAGAAAGTGGCTCTGGGGCAGAACCGAGGGTCCCAACTCTTCTTCACAGTCAGGGGCTAAGGCTGGATCCAGCCGCACCCAGACTCCTCTCCGAGAGGATGTTTAGAAAGCAAGGGGAATCCAGTCTGAACCCCATCAGTTGGCAGCAGGAGCTCCCTAGACCCTTCTACAACAACCCCGCACACGCTGGGAGAGGGAATCCTTCCCCCCATGGCATATCCAATCAACCTCTGCGTATCCCTGCCACGACGAATGGACCAATAATGATTAATGGTCAGGCAAAGGGGGCGTAACTACTAGGCCGTTCATCAGCTGGCCTAAGAGGTCTAATAGTGATTCCAGGAGTCATCGATGCAGACTTCTCCAGAAATATCCAGATTGTTGCATATGCTATTCAACCTCCAGTAGTGATCCCACGAGTCAGCAAAATCGCCCAACTTGTATTAATGGACAATTTAGCACAAGGCATGGCTGACGGGCAACAGCAAGTAAGAGGTGATCAAGGATTCGGTTCGACCGGAGGGCTGGCCCTGTTGACATTGCGCCTTAATAAGCGTCCCGTGGTTAATGCCGTAATGGACAACGGGCTCCAAACGGTGACTCTGGCAGTATTGTTAGATTCGGGAGCCGATGTCACAATTGTTAACATCCAAAGCTGGCCTAAACACTGGCTGGCCACCGAGGCCAAAGGAATTGTGGAAGGGGTGGGCGGAGCATCAAAAACATTAACAAGTAGCCAAAGAATAACCTTTACCATAGATGGAAAGTCAGGCGGCGTTTTTGTCACTATAATGCCGCTGCCAGAGGGAGTATCTGCTCTGATTGGCCGAGACGTATTAGATCAGATGGGAGTGATGCTTGTGTCGCCGGATGCCATTTTTCAACAGCGGCCACTGAAGAGCAGCCACTCAAGTCAAAATGGTTGAGTGAAACTCCCGTGTGGATTGATCAGTGGCCGCTGAAACAAGAGAGGCTGCAGCAAGCCCACCTGCTGGTAAAAGAACAGCTGGAAGCACAACACATTGTGCCCTCTACTAGCCCTTGGAATACTCCAATTTTTGTTATCCCCAAAAAATCCGGAAAATTTCGATTGCTACATGACTTAAGAGCTATTAATGACAAGATGCAGGCGATGGGAGCTCTACAACCTGGTCTGCCATCTCCTTCCATGCTGCCCAAAAATTGGCCTCTAACAGTAATCGATTTAAAGGATTGCTTCTTCACAATTCCCTTGCATCCTGATGACTCTGAGAAGTTTGCGTTTACTATTCCCTCCATCAACAAGGGGGAGCCAGCAAACCGATATCAATGGGTGGTCCTCCCACAGGGCATGAAGAACAGCCCTACAATATGCCAATTAGATGTAGCAGCAGCTCTGAAACCAATTTGAGAGAAATATAAACAAGCCTTGGTATAGCATTATATGGATGATATTCTCATTGCCCAAGAAACCCTGCTGACCGAGCAGGACATGCAGTGGGTTCGAAAAACGTTAGAAATAAAAGGACTATGCATAGCGCCTGAAAAATTTCAACGAACAGACCCATGGAAGTATCTGGGCTGGATTATCACCAGCAGTCATGTGTCACCTCAAAAACTGGAATTGCGTGTAGATATAAAAACCTTACGAGATGCTCAAAAACTGTTAGGCGACCTGCAATGGTTGCGACCAATAACAGGGATCACGAATGACGAGCTGCTGCCATTACGCCCTCTGTTGACACGGACTGATCCATCTGCTACAATTACATTAACTGGACAGCAACGACAGCTGTTATCCACCTTAGGCCAGAAAGTTATTGACCGTTCAGTAGCTCGCCGCGATCCGCAATTGCCAGTTCAGCTGACAATTCTTAACATTCAGCATTCTGTGTTGGGAGCACTGACACAGCAAAATGACAAAACGGGGGAGATTTGGGTCTTGGAATGGGTGTTTATATCTTTGCAACCAAGGGAAACCGTAGAAACGCGTATTGAGATGACAGGGCGTGTAATTCAAAAAGGGAGAAAGAGATTGATAGAAATATCGGGGGAGGAACCGGATAATATATTTTTGCCAATGAGGAGGGATGACTTGGAGTGGTATTTAGCTAATTCTGAAGAGTTGCAGAAAAGTTTACTGGGTTTTATGGGCTCTGTGAAGGTAGGAAATCTAAAATCACCCCTTTTGGCATGGATAGATGCTCAGGTGTGGATTCAACGCCCAAAGAATAGCAAACGGCCTCTGAGAGATTCTGTCACAGTATATACAGATGCAGGAAGAACAACTCAGAAAGCTGGAGTGGTTTGGAAAAATAAGGATGGATGGGAAACAAAAGTCCTGAAGGGTACCCCCCAGGATTCACTACAAACTCTAGAACTTTACGCAGTGCTGTGGGCATTCTCCAGCTGGATGACGGTGCCCCTCAATGTGGTAACTGATTCCATGTACGTGGCTGGAGTAGTAGAAAGGATAGAGTCAGTGGAAATTAGAGAGGTGCGAAAGAAGAGGCTGTTTTCAATGCTATGTGAGTTGCGAGGAGTGTTAAAACAGCAACAAGCAGAATATTGTATAATACACGTCCGCAGTCATCAATGGGAGGTTGGCCTAGGAGAAGGAAACGCACAGGCAGATCGTTTAGTTGCCTTGGCTGGCAGGGTTCCGCTGGACGATTTTCTGCTGGCAAGGCAGGCGCATGAGCGCTTTCATCTGAATGCTAAGGGACTGTACAGACAATTTCGAATAACCCTGGAAGAGGTAAAAGATGTTGTCCGTGCTTGTCCAACTTGCAGTGGTATGGGGCTAGGACTAGGACTAGGAATCAACCCAAGGGGGTTAAAGGCGTTAGAAATTTGGCAGATGGATGTTACTCATGTGAAAGAATTTGGCAGATTGAAATATGTTCACGTCACCATTGATACATATAGCAAAATGATGTGGGCTACGCCATTACCGGGAGAAAAAGCTCAGCATGTAATGAAACATTTGAACAGATGCTTTGCGGTAATGGGAGTATCAGAACAAATTAAAACAGATAACGGACCAGCCTATACCAGTGAAAAATTACGAAAATGGTTACAAAAATGGGGAGTAACTCACAAGACGGGTATTGCAAATGTGCCGACAGGACAAGCTATTGTAGAAAGGGCCCATCAAATATTGAAGGGATATTTGAGTAAATTATCAAATATTACAGACCCAACAATGAAAGTGTGGGAAGCCTTATTTATAATTAACCATCTTTGCGTATATGGTAGTGAGGATATGCCTCCAATATTGAAACATACTAACCCAATAGCACAGGCAAAACAGGAACGAATGTGGGTGAGGTATCGGAACCGCAAGACAGGGATGTGGGAAGGACCCGCTGAAGTGAGGTACATGGGACGTGGTCATATGTGTGTGCTTACCTCATCAGGAGAGCTGCTTTGGGTTCCTTCGCGGTGGACAAAACCCAGCGATGTGCCTGCAGGTAACCATGGTGATAATGCTGCTGGGGACAATGATAATAACCAGCAACGGGCCTGCCTACATCAGTCTACCGGTCAACATATGGGTGATATGAGCGAATCAGGCGGGTCACTTTATGAGCCAATGTAAACTCATTTCAGTTCCTTTGTAAATCAAACTTCCGCAGTTCCATGGCATATCAAATTCTAATTGCACTGTAGGTTTGTGTTTGCCAGGCAGGTTTAAAAAGTACTTAATTTTTCAGTCGTTACAATAGGGTCAAAGCAGGTCCTTGTTTTAAAACTTTTTTTTTGTTAAAAAAAAAAAAAAGAAAAACCCAAAAACCTAAAAAGGGGGATCTACGTAAAAGATATAAGAACCTTTGTCAGATTTCTTGAAGTGCATTGGGGAATGGAGAATACCTGCTTGATAACACTGAGTTGTTATTGAGTTTTTGTTTTGGTTTTTTTTTTTTTTCGGATTCAGCTGACAACCCAGAGGCAACAGTCTCTGTCCGTCTGCAGGAGCCAATGAGGACTGGGACTCCCTAGGCGCGCCCCGGGACCCTTTCTCGGAGGGGCTCCCTGACTCATCTGGCTCGCTGCAGAGGCAGACATGGTCCATCTATGGAAAAAGGTATTCTTTCTGGTCTGTTTTTTGTAATTTGCTAAATGTTCACACTGTGCACCGATCGGCATTGATGTCAATGTGTATTTTCACCACTCACACTGATATTTAACTACGTGAATGGGGTTAGTCTACTTGGTGCTGTGGTTGCTATTGTAGTAATCATGTTTGCTGGTGTCTTCTTGTGTCTTTTGTGTGAATGGTGTAAAGGAGCTCCTTGTGTGATAGTGTAAAATTGGTTACCAATATTTGAATGCGTGAGTGAGTGAGACGCAGTGTTAACCGCACTTTGCCTCTTTTCACACACACAAAAAAAAAAAAAAAAAAAAGGCAAGCAAATAGAGAAATTAGCTTGCTGGTCAGAAAAGCAGTCGAATGTAACTACGCAAATCCTAGAACAGATTAGAACAGATGCTATTAGATTAAAATAGCTTAAGACATGTGGTTTTGCAGAACTGTGCGGCTATTGATTTCTTGCTTCTAGCACAAGATCATGGGTGTGAAGATGTCCAAGGGATGTGTTGCTTCAACCTGAGCGATCATGGAGAATTGATTCATCAGCAGTTGCGGTGGCTGAAGGAGCACAGCCAAAAGATTCAGAAGGATACAAATTTGTTCGACTTATGGCTGCAAACATCTTTGGAAATCTCTCCCCTTGGTTACTAGGCGTAATCAAAGAAGGCATACGATGGCTGATTTTAACTATATTGCTATTGCTAGGGTTAGGCTTTGTATGGAATTTGCTGCAGAAAGGCATATCGAGTCTCATTCACAGAGTTTTATTTGTGCAAAACGAAAAAGGGGGAATTGTGGGAGCGTAGCTCGCTGAAAACAGGCATAGAATGCTAGAGGGCCTGCACAACGAAAACTCTGTTGAACAGTTTGTCTAAACTAACATAGTAGGCCTCAAGGACGCTTCGACCTTGAGGGTCAGAATAGAAGAATTAGAAGCTAACATCCGTATGAGGCGGAACGCATTAGTATTAATAGTAAAGTGATAGGTAGAAGCAGCTGACTGATGTATGTATAGCACAACTAGAGTTTATGAAAAACTGCAAGTCATGATGACTTTGGAAAATTATGCTATATAAGAAAGTGCATCTGCAGAATAAAACGAGTTTCCTGATATAACTCATATTGAGTCTTTTGTGGATTCTCCAACTTCCGTCTCCGCACACCACAACTGTCACACTGCAGCTGTCCCCACACCGCTCTTCCTCATTCTGAGTGACGCTGCCCATTTCTGTGCATGGCCACCTGTGTGCAGCCAGCTGTTGCCTTTCGTCTCATAAGAATTTTGGAAAATCACGCAATTTTTCCCTGAATTGCTGTTCTGAGCTCACTACAGGACAGGCCCAGAGTCCGTGACTATGGCTGGTAAAGTCCGTAGCAATATTGCGCAAGGACAAAAATTACAAAAGGGTTTAGCTCATTTCAGTTGTTTCAGGCAAGGCTTTTAGCTAGAACACCGTCAAGAAAATTAAAACTAGCACTAACCTGCAGACCCTCCTTCACTGGCACCTCTTGCTTTATCTGTTCTTCGCCTTTCCTTCTGTCCTTGGCAGTACATATCACCATTTGCTTGTCTAAAAGACAAAAAGAAGGATCAGTCACAAACAGGCAGAAATCTGGACATCCGCACACCTGCTGCCCACGCAGTAACGTCGCTCTACTCTTTTCCTACACCCAAAGCTACTAAGGATCAAGTGAACACAACAACCACCTGCTGTTACCTGTTGCCACAAGAGACACGTGCTGCCTCAGCGTCGGTCTTTCAGTAGGCTGCTACTGATGAGAAAATGGAAGCATGCTTTATTCTCAGAGGAAAACCTGAACTGGAAACTTAGGTCAGGGCCTAGTTTGGCTCTCTGGGCGCACACACGGTGAATAGCGCAGGAAACGGTACAGAAATGAGCAGCAAAGCAAACGCAGGAGACCCCAAGAGTCCTCGTGACTACACGAGTCCCTCCTTCCTTTTCATCCCTGAGGTCCCAAAGCACCGGGGCAGGAGCAGGCAGGGCAGTCGTGGGCTCAGGTGGCAACGGGGAGGAGAGGGCAGAAACAGCCCGGCAGCCACGATCCTGCTCTCCCCTGGAGTCAGTCCGTGCCCAAGTCCAGCACTGATCCAGACACGAAACCGAGGGGGTCAGTGAACCCCAAGTGCCACACACGCTGCACCTTCTTCCCTCACCTCTGTCTTGGTTTGAAAGACAGGTGTCTGCTGAGGAAGGCAGGAGCCTCCCTTGAAATGGAAAATGCAACCCCCTTCCCTCCAAATTATTATAATTTTGAAATTAAGGGGCCTTCAGGCAAAGATATGGGGAACAGGAATAACAGTTCTTTACTAATATCTATAGATATATAACAGAAGGCAGAAAAAAATCCAACCCCAACCCACTGGTTTACAGTGCCAGAGTCAGAAAAATAGAACCTGACACCCTGTTAGGGTGGCAGTAGCAATCCAATAAGATGGTGGCTGCAGTCCTCCTGAAGTGATGGATGTAGTTCTGTTGAAGCAGCGATCTTGTAAAGGGGTCTGGTCTTCCTCCAAAGGTCCAGTGGTAGGTAGGTAGCTCTTGTCCTCTGGAACTCCAGTGGGGGAAAAAACTCCTCTGGGAATCCAGTGGAAGAAGGCTGCTAGGGTGTTGGAGATCTCAGGTTTTATGTAGCATGGAATGCTTGGGGCGGAGCATCTTGCAATGGGATGGGGAGTGGGGAGGCAGTTCCTTGATGGGCCATTAACAGGAGATAGTCCAGAGGGGGGAGGCAGGGAGCACCGCCCTACCTGGTCTCAACAGCTCCTGAAGATGGTAATAGAATACTTTTTTGGGGGCACATCTTCCACTGTAACCTAGGACATAATCCACCCCTTATTCTATTACCATCTACACCATACCCAACTCAATGCCCCCTTACAGATACATATATACATATATACTTATACTTATATCCATATATCCATATATACATATACACACAATGAATCCTTACACATAGTTCTCACTTACAATTAGGTCTCCTTGTGGTACACAACAGGTTTCCCCATTTTTCTGCATCACCCACCAAGTGTAACCAGGTCCTTGAGCAAAAACAACCCCACGGAGGGGTGTGCCTTTGCCTGATGTGGGATTAATCCAAACAGTCTTTCCTAACATACCTCTCGTGTGTACCACAGGGACTTTATCTCCATCCACTGTGCGCAAGGGTCCAGACTGGGCGGGACCCGCTCGATTGATGGACCCTGGGGTATTGACCGTCCAGGTGGCCTTCGCTAAGTTCAGTTCCCAATTTTTGAAAGTCCCCCCTCCAAGTGCTTTTGGGGTCGTCTTAAGTAGTCCGTTGCACCGTTCAACTTTCCTGGCAGCTGGTGCATGATAAGGGATATGATATATCCATTCGATTCCGTGTTCTCTGGCCCAAGTGCTTATGAGGCTGTTCTTGAAATGTGTCCCGTTGTCGGACTCGATTCTCTCAGGGGTGCCATGTCTCCAAAGAATTTGCTTTTCCAGGCCCAAGGTGGTGTTCCGGGCAGTAGCATGAGGCACAGGGTAGGTCTCCAGCCACCCAGTGGTTGCTTCCACCATGGTCAGCACGTAGCGCTTGCCTTGGCGGGTTTGGGGAAATGTGATGTAGTCAATTTGCCAGGCTTCCCCATACCTGTACTTCGACCATCGTCCACCGTACCACAGAGGCTTCACCCGCTTGGCCTGCTTGATCGCAACGCAGGTCTCGCAGTGGTGGATAACCTGGGAGATACTGTTCATGGTTAGATCCACCCCTCGGTCCCGTGCCCATTTATATGTGGCCTCTCTGCCTTGATGGCCTGAGTCATCATGGGCCCATCGAGCTAAGAACAACTCTCCTTTGTGTTGCCAATCTAAGTCTACCTGGGACACCTCTATTTTCGCAGCCTGATCTACCTGTTTGTTGTTACGATGTTCTTCGTTAGCCCGACTCCTGGGGACATGAGCATCTACATGACGGACCCCCACAGGTAGCTTCTTTGCCCGAGTGGCAATATCTTTCCACTCATCAGCAGCCCAGATTGGTTTTCCCCTACGCTGCCAGTTGGCCTTTTTCCACCTTTCCAGGCAGCCCCACAGAGCATTGGCTACCCTCCACGAAGCAGTATAAAGGTAGAGCTTTGGCCACTTCTCTCTTTCAGCAATGTCCAGGGCCAGTTGAACGGCTTTGAGTTCAGCAAGTTGACTTGATTCACCTTCTCCTTCAGTAGCTTGTGCGACCTGTCGTGTGGGGCTCCATACGGCTGCTTTCCACTTCCGGTTCATCCCTACGATGTGACAGGAACCGTCAGTGAAAAGAGCGTATCGTGTTTCCTCTGCTGGTAGTTGGTTGTACGGTGGAGGTTCTTCAGCTGGCGTCACTTGTTCCTGCTCCTCTTCGTCAGTGAGGCCAAAGTCTTCACCTTCCGGCCAGTTTGTAATTATCTCCAAAATCCCAGGGCGATTTGGGTTTCCAATATGGGCGCGCTGTGTGATGAGGGCAATCCATTTGCTCCATGTGGCATCGGTGGCGTGGTGGGTAGAGGGAACCTTTCCTTTAAACATCCACCCCAGCGCCGGTAGTCAGGGTGTCAGGAGGAGTTGTGCTTCCATGCCAATCACTTCCGAGGCTGATTGGACTCCTTCATAGGCTGCTAGGATTTCCTCCTCTGTGGGAGTGTAGTTGGCCTCAGACCCTCTATAACTTTGACTCCAGAATCCCAGTGGTCGGCCACGAGTCTCTCCAGGCACCTTCTGCCAAAGGCTCCAGGACAAACCATTGTTCCCGGCTGCAGAGTAGAGTGCATTCCTCACCTCTGGTCCCGTCCTGACTGGGCCAAGGGCTAGCGCATGAGCGATCTCCTGCTTGATTTGGGCAAAGGCTTGTTGCTGTTCAGGGCCCCAGTGGAAATCGTTCTTCTTGCGGGTAACCAGGTACAGAGGGCTCACAACATGGCTGTACTCAGGAATGTGCATTCTCCAAAAACCTATGGTGCCTAGGAAAGCCTGTGTTTCCTTCTTGCTGGTTGATGGAGACATCGCGGTAATCTTATTGATGACCTCGGTGGGGATCTGACCCCCTCTGTCTTGCCACTTTACCCCCGGGAACTGGATCTCTCGGGCAGGTCCCTTGACTTCGCTCTTCTTGATGGCCAAACCAGCTTCCAGGAGAATCTGGATGATTTTCTTTCCCAAACACTTCCCTTGCCGTGTTCCCCCCCACAATGATGTCATCGATGTACTGCAGATGTTCCGGAGCTTCACCCTTTTCCAGTGCAGCGGTGGGACTGTGCTTCCACCCCTGGGGCAGTCGGTTCCAGGTATACTGTACGCCCCTCCAGGTGAAGGCAAACTGAGGCTTGCATTCTGCTGCCAGAGGAATGGAGAAAAAAGCATTGGCAATGTCAATAGTGGCATACCACTTTGCTGCCTCGGACTCCAGCTCGTACCGGAGTTCGAGCATGTCCGGCACGGCAGCGCTCAACGGTGGAGTCACTTCATTCAAGCCACGATAGTCCACAGTCAATCTCCGTTCTCTGCCAGACTTGCGCACAGGCCAAATGAGGCTGTTGAAGGGTGAGCGGGTCTTACTGACCACCCCTTGACTCTCCAGATCGCGGATCATTTTGTGGATGGGGATCACAGCATCTCGATTCGTCCGATATTGCCGGCGGTGCACTGTCGAGGTGGCAATTGGCACTTGTTGCTCTTCCACCTTCAGGAGTCCTATTGCAGATGGGTTTTCCGATTGGCTTGTTCTGGATGGTTGAGTCTTTCCCAAAAGGTGGCTCTGTCTGTGCTCCAGCCACAGCCCCGGGCAGCAGGAGCTGCGTGACGGCAGCCGTCGGCATCGGCCAGGACCTGCCCCGTCACACTGCTCGTGCTGAGCCCAGCGCCCGGCGCCTTCCTCAGGCCTCGCCTTCCCCAGGCCACGGGGAGGAGAGACGCCCTGTCCTGGCGTAGCCCAGGGCAGCCTCCTGTGGCCAGAAGGAAGGACAGAGCCCCCCTCACTCTCCCCACGGGTGCTGGCCGCTGTTCTTTGCTGCCTGGCCCAGCCGGGACATGCAGCCAGCGGGACCCATTTCCCCTGGGCACCACTACCTCCCTCCTTGTGCCGCACGGCCGAGGGCTTGGCCCGAAGGACATGGGCGCAGAGGAATGGGGAGACAGCCGAGGAGAGCTGGCAGCAGTGGGCACAGCTCCTGATGCCCGGCCATGTCCGAGCCACTGCGGTCATTACCCACTGCCCACCGCTGCACCGAGGCTGCTGGCGCGGCTTTCCTGGATGCCCCTACTCACTGTGTGGGGCTTCTCCGTGAGCCTGGGGACACCCCTGAGCCCCACGCTCTGCATGCCGAAGCACTGACACCACAGGCAGGTGGGGAAGATGTTCAGAGCAGGGTTCATTTTTTTGGTGTGAATAAGGTGTGAAAAAGGCCTTAGGAAGAGCATGCAGCTACACAGCTGAGGTCAGGAACAGACCCAGAAGGGAGGGAAAACTGCACATTCACAAGCAGAGATCGTCGTCACAGCTTTCCAGTAAAAAGCACTATCGCTATTTAACAAAACCCCATGCTTGGAGCTGAATGTCCCTGCATTCCTGTCCTTCATAGCCCCGGTTTTGGCCGGAGTCCCACCGCTCACACTTCCCGACCTCACCTCGTGGCATTGCTGATCCACAACACTCACAGAGACTCCAAAGAGCCGAGCGGCTGCACACCCGCAATTTCACCTCCTGGACACGTATCACCGCTGCCTTCCAGCTCTCCGCCTGGCTCGGGCCCTGCGCTGGGAAGGAAGGTCGGTCCTACGCCAGCAAACTGCAACTGCAGCACCCACGCACAGGGACAGAGTTGCAACAAGGGATTTTAACGGGCACTGCACACACAACAGGCAACCTGCACGTGTCTCAGCCAGCGCCTTCTCTGAGGTTTGTGAGGGCTCTTTACAGCAGCTCTTGCAGAAATCACCTGATTTAGGATGTTAGAAGTGTGTGTTAGAAGTGTGTGTTAGAAGTAGGTACGAGCCAAGGGCCTACGAGCCAAGGACATGTTCCTTGACCATAGATGATCAATTCGAGGAGTGGTCGAGACCTCTGACTCACGGGCCACCTACCCAAATTATACCCCCTACTCCCAAGGGAACAACAGAAGACGACGACCGAGACTGCGCTGATTTGCACCGGAGGGTTGGAAGAGCTGCGACAGTTCCCGGCGCCTTGAGTAGCTGCGATGCCGACACGGTGGTTGAGTAACGTCTGTGCCGACGTTTATCACGACACCACGCGCCCTGAGACACAGGATCACAGAATGTCAGGGGTTGGGAGGGACCTGGAAAGATCACCTCATCCAACCCCCCTGCAGAGCAGGATCCCCTAGAGTAGGTCACCCCGGAACGTGTCCAGGCAGGGTTTGGATGTCTCCAGAGAAGGAGACTCCACCACCTCTCTGGGCAGCCTGTTCCAGGGCTCTGCCCCCCTCACAGGGAACAAGTTTCTCCCGATGTTCATGTGGAACCTCCTGTGCTCCAGCTTGCACCCGTTGCCCCTTGTTCTGATATTGGCCATCACCGAGAAGAGCCCGGCTCCATCCTCCTGACCCTCGCCCTTTCCGTATTTATGAACGTTGATGAGGTCACCCCTCAGTCTCCTCTTCTCCAAGCTCAAGAGACCCAGCTCCCTCAGCCTTTCCTCCTGAGGGAGATGTTCCACCCCCTTCATCACCTTTGGGGCTCAGTGCTGGACTCTTCCCAGCAGTTCTCTGTCCTTCCTGAACTGGGGGGCCCAGAACTGGACACTGATGGGAGCTGCTTGTTTTAATTTCCAACCACTCGAGACTCTCTCAGGAGTCAAAAAAACTTTGACGTTCTCAAGGGAGCGAGCCAGAATTTGAACTAATCGGGTAATTTATGGGAGCTCCGGTCATGCCCCCCGTCGAGGGGCAAATAATCCCTCACGGGTTAGGGCTGGGCTGGCCGCTGGCGAATGCCAGATGCTCTTTTAGTCCCTCTCCATCCAAAGAAGGGGAAGGGAGAGAGACGTATGGGCTGGAAAAGGAAACTAAACCAGCTTCAGTGAAACAATAAGAATAAAAAGATAATTTGGAGCTGGGCTCTTTCGGGGCTGGCCCAGAGCGTTGGGACATTTAGGCCATTGGGGAAGGTTGGAGCCGCGGCGTTGGCGGGGCAGTGGAAAGTCTGCAAGGGCAGCAAGAGCTTTCCGTGCTGGGGCTTTCCCAGCGGAGACGTCACTGAGCGTTTTCCGCTGGGAGCTGGGCTCTTCGGGGGGGTGATGTGGGGCACTGGGACCTTTAGGGGTGGTAAGGGAGGACGTCAGCAACGTGTCCGCACCTCTGACATCCACCACAAAGGTGGTTTCCGTTCTCTGCCATCATCTGAGCTAAAGCTGTTGGCAGGAGCTGGCTCATCCTGGGCCTCGGTACCACTCAGGCCTGCGACCTGCAGGCCAGAAGGACCTGTGCAAAGACCTTGATAGCAGTCAAGAGCGGGGGTGGGACATGAGCCCAGGTGCCCAGGGTGTGGGTGTGCGGGAGCTGCGTGAGGACTCTGACACGATCAATGTGATCTAACAAGTGAACCTTTATTTCTGTGTTTCCAGTGCAATTTATAACCCTCGAGCACACCCAATAAATACTGATTGGCTTCATCGCAAATAACAGCCCATAGTCCAACCTGATTGGCCACATTGTGAGTCATGTTCAAGTCACGTTCACAGATGTTCACACCCATCTTCTTTAGGAAATAAAAATTGTGTCATTAATGGCGGCTGTCTCTTCTCCTGCACCTCTAAGATGTTCATGCCCCCTGCACCGGAAGTTGTTTATACTTTCAGCAGTTCCAGCACATCCCAGCTCAGATTCTCTGGAAAGGCTGGATTCTTCACATGTTCCTTATTTGATAAATATCCTTCCACCGAGGTGGATGTGGGGGGTGGGGGGAGGGCCAGCCGACCCGCAAGAGGTGAGCAAATTGGTTGAGGCAATTCCCCACTGCAAGGTCCAGAGTCTCCCCGAAGAGCCGGGAGCAGTGGTGGGAGAAGGCAATCACCTGGTGGGGACGTACATGCGAGGCTGTGACTTTGTGTGACATCGTATGTTGTCACACCACATCATGCGGCATCACAACCCACCACACCTCCCCCCATATATAAACAGGTCATTTCCTCTCCCAAAACAAAGCTAGCAGCAGAGACAAACCCGCAGCTCCAACAACAACAACAACAGCAACGAATTGCATCCACCCAGTCCAGCGTGGGGTCCTCCACGGACTGCAGGGGGATATCTGCTCCACTGTGGACCTCCACGGGCTGCAGGGGGACAGCCTGCCTCACCATGGTCTTCACCACGGGCCGCAGGGGAACCTCTGCTCCAGCACCTGCAGCACCTCCTCCCGTCCTTCCCCACTGACCTTGGTGCCTGCAGGGTTGTTGCTCTCCCATATTCTCACTCCTCTCTCGCGCTGCGATTGCTGCTGCCCAGGAACTTTTTCCTCTCTTAAACCCGTTCTCCCTGAGGCGCTGCCACTGTTGCTGATGGGCTCAGCCTTGGCCAGTGGCGGGTCCGTCTTAAAGCTGGCTGGCACTGGCTGTACCCAACAAAGGGGAAACTTCTAGAAGCTTCTTACAGAAGCCACCCCTGTAACCTCCCCGCTACCGAAACCTTGCCACGCAAATCCATCACAGCTCTGCTCCGCAGTAACTAAAGATCCCTGTGTTATCCACACGCTTTCCATCACAAATCCAAAACACAGCCCCACACCAGCCGCTACGGGAGAAATTGAACCGTCGCAGCTCAAACCAGCAGGGCTCCCCACTATAAGGGAGGATTTTGATGCCAGGACAAATGACAACTGGCCAGCTTGGCACAACGCGGGTGCCTTTTCCTGCCCTGAGTCATCTCAGGAGGGACAGGCTGGGAAAAGCTTCTCTCCTCCCCTCTGTGGTCCCACGGGGCAGCTGGGGCTTTGTCGCAAGCACACCCTGGGCCCTGGTGTGCTGTTCTGCAGGCAGCAGCAGAGGCCAGGAGTGATGCTGCCTCCTCAGCACACTCAGGGTACTCCCCATGGGAAGGACATCATATGGCACTGGGCTTGTTGTAACAATATTAATAAAAAGATTGATTTAAATGGGCCCTTTTTGAGAGGTAAAATTTCACTTCTCCAAGGCTCAGCAGAAGCAGCAGCAGAGTGACCACAGGCTCCATCTTGATGATGACTGCTCCTTTGGATATTTCAGTTTGTAGATGGCCTGAGACGCCAGGAGTCTGACTGAGGGTTCGCAGTCTTTCCTCAAGGCCAGCAGGGCTGCCAGAGAAGGAAGCAGAGCAGCCATGAACCCCCGCTGCCTGCAGAGACTCCCCAGGAGTCCCCTCCAGACCATGCCAGCCCCACCCTTCTCCTCCCCTGGCCAGGAGGAGCAGCTGAGACCAAGAGACCAGCTGGCAGCTGCTCCTCAGGCATAGCCCGTTTGCCCCGGCATCTTCCTCTGCCCCTGGAGCGTCTTCCTGGAGCAGGACCAGGCACGGCAGCACCCTGCCCCACCAGCCCCGGTACACCCAGCGCTGCCCCTACTCACCATTAGAGACAATCAACAGCGTCTCCCTGCTCAGCTTCTTCCGGTGCCGTGCAGCAAGCCCTAGGCACAGAGCTCACGTCAGACCTCCCGCTCCCCAGCACGCTCCCAGCAGCACGTTCCCCGGCCCCGCCGGCTCGGCCGCGCACCCTCCTGCCCCTCGGCAGGGCCGGCCCCAGGCAAGGACAGTACCCGAGGGCGGTGGCCGTGAGCCAGGCTCCCAGCGAGCCCACCCGTGTGGTGGGCCCTCCTCGGGGCAGCCGGGGCTCTGGCAGCCACAGGGCTGCCCCATGCTGCCAGGGCAGTGATGCGGACTGGGGCCAGGCTGCCAGAAGAGGGTCCCGGGGCTGTGGCTCACCAATGAACCTGACGGCCGCCTCTCGCAAGGTGGTCTGAGCGTCCTTCAGGTACGGCAGGCTCTGAAGGAGGTATTCTCCCACCCTGCTCCTGCTGTGCGCTAACTGGAGAGAGCACAAGGGCACGACGCTCGCACAGACCCTCCCTGGTCAGCCGGACCGGTCCCTCCAGCCAGCACCCCCTTCCCCCCCGGCGATTCGCATCCCCAGGCAGGTGGAGCCTGGTGGGGCTGAGGTTCAGAGCGAGGCACGGGCAGAGGGGTCTGGGGGTGCCGAGACCCCTCTGTGCCACTGCCAGGCCCAGGTGGGCCAGGGTCTTCTTCAGCACCCTGGGGACAGGGAGGGCAGAGGGGCCTGGAGAAGAGCCCGTGGGGGCTCCGTGCCTGTGGCAGGGGAGAACGCAGCTCTGGGCTGCGGGCTGGAGCAGGGCTGGTGAGGCACAGCTGCACAGCCCACCCCACGGGCATGTGGGGCAGCCCTTGTCCAGCCCAGCCCTGGGGTTTGGGGGTGGTCCTCACCAAGTACTCTGCCATCCGTTGTGCCTGCTCTGGCTCAGGCGGGTAGCTGGGCAGCCTCCACCCCAGGAACTCCACACAGGCCAAGAGGGTGTATCCAGAGGCCTGCAGAGAAGCAGAGGCTGGGAGATGGCACCACAGCCCAGGGAAGGAGACCTGGCATCCTCCTCCTCTTGGCCAGGCTCCCAGCCCCTCCCAGCCCCTTAGGGGAAGGGGCAGCGGGGGACCCAGTCTGGACTGGGTTCAGCGCCCAGGGCAGGGACACAGGGCAGCCACCTGCTCAGGGACCACATGCTGCGGCCAGCAGGGCAGAGATCCTCAAGAGCTGCTGAGCTGCTGCCAGGGGTGGGGGCAGAGCGAAGGGCAAAGGAGGGGTGGGCCCAGGGCTGTAGGCAGCAAGGCCTGGAGTGCCAGAGGCACTGGGGCAGGATGGAGCCAGCAGCACGGCCCATGGGCGTCCCCCAGCAGGGCCCTTGGCTCCCCAGCAGGACGCTTGGCTCCCCAGCCGGGGCTGCCCCAGCTCCTTCAGCCCAGGCTCCGCATGGGCAGAGCTCTGATCCCGGGATGCAGGGCCAGTCGCCCTCTGGCTGCATCTCCCTTCCCACCACTCCCCCTGCCCCAGGCTGGGCAACAAGCTGGCTCTCCACCCCTTGGAAGTGCTGCAGCCCTCTCTGCAGACCAAGTTCACTGGCCCCACGGAGGGGCACCTGGGTGAGCAGGGCCTCGCTCCTGGGGCCGTCCTGCTCCCCGGGAGCTGGGACATGCCCTGGCCCCAACACCTGGCGCTCTCTTGGGCACAGCCCTGAGGGATGGGGATTGGGGCTCAACGCCCTGGCCTCCGACTCCTGCAGGGACAGCGGGGAAGCCTGTAGGGACTCGTGTGTCTGGTGGCCATGGGCTGCTGCTGAGCCCCGCTGGAGTAAGCAGGGCAGCTCTGGGAAGAGTCAGGGCCAGGTTCTCCAGTCCTGCTCATGCGGGGTCTGCAGGGACTCTTCCTCTGGGCTGGGCTGGCGGAGGGGCTGAACGGGGAGAGCGGGACTGGGAGGGAATCCCACCTCCCCATCCATCTCTGCAGCAAGCCACGGCGGGGCACAAGGAAGGCAGCGGGGGGAGCAGTGCAGGGAAGGAGGGGAACCGTGGGACCCTGAGGTAAAGCAAATTGGCAGACTCTGATGTCCTGCAGCCCTTGCCCCTCGTGCCCAGGCCACTCCTGTGGTGTCAGCATGCCCTGCCCACAACACCGGCCGCTGCTCACCTTGGCTACACTCTCCACCTGGTCACTCATACGGAGGAGCAGTGGGAGAAGGACCCTCTGCACCTTCTCCTTCATGTCCTTCTTGTTTCTCCGCACCACAGTCTTGATGACATCTTTGAAGAGGCCGATGGTGAGCTCCCGCACCTGGCTGGACCCCTGATAGGGAGGAGGACAGAGGGACCTCAGCAACAGCCACTCCCTGCCCACACTGAGCAAGGCGTTAGCATGGCTGACGTCAGGGCAGATGCTGTGGCGTCGAATCGTGATCGCACGAGGTCTGCAGCTGCGGCTGAGCAGCCCCAGAGCCCTGAAAAGCCAGGCAGGAGGAGCGGGGAGGGGAGCCCTGGCCGAGCGCTGCCCACAGGGCTGGGCTGAGGGGCAGCGGCCTCTGCAGGGCGCCCATCTGTAGGGCTGAGGCTTCCCCAGCAGCCTTACATCATCAAAGAGGGGCAGGAGCTTCTCCACCAGCCGCAGACCGAGGAGGCTGGCCTCCTCCCTCTTCATGTGACCCATCACGTTCTTGCAGATGAGCAGGGCCTTCATCTTGACACTAGGGCTGCCATCCTGCAGGGTCACCATGATGTCCGGCAGCAGGACCAGCACTTCTTTTGCCTGTACGAAACACAGCGTTTCCTTATGGCGAGGCGCTGAAAGGCCACCTGGAAATGCGCTGGGCGCTGAGCACGGGCCTCCCGTCCGGCTCCCCAGCAGGCGGCACAGGAGTCACTGCAGCAGCCTCCTGGCAGGCAGTGGCCGCTGGCGGGGGGGTGGGGAGAGCACTTAGAAGGGAAGGCAGCACAGGAGAGCAGTGTCCCCTGCTCAGCCACCCCCTGTTCTGAGCAGCCCCAAAGGGAGATAGATTGGGAACTTCCTGGGCCTGGAGGAATCCCCAGGCACCCGCCAGCCCCCTCCAGAGCGGCAAGGGTGATCAGAGCCATCACCCCACATTGTGACACCCAGGCAAGGCCAAGCCACCGCACTACTCTCTGCCCTGGGCCCCAGCTGCCAACACGGCTCCACTTGACTACACCCTGCTCACCATCTCAGGTGCCTCTGAAAGCACGACGAGGGTCCTGAGCACCACCGACAGCATCACCGTGCGTGGGAGGCTCCGGAACCTCTTGTCTTTGTACAGGGCAGTGAACTCCTCTGTCCCAATGCCCCCGCAGAGCAGCAGCTGAAACAAAGACAGCGGTGAGAGACCAGCAGAGCCTGCAGGCTCCCTCCACCGCGCTGGCACAAAGGAGGCACGACACCCGGGCAGGGGCAAGTGTTTCCTCTCCCCAGACCAGAAGCCCCCTCAGCCTCTGCGTGGGCCCAGCAGCTGGCCCGACTCTGGCTTCAGCCCCTTCTCTGCCCCTGCCCCAGGATTCCAGGCTGTGGAGTGGGGCAGGGGCATGCAGGCAGGAGAAGCAGAGTGCTGCCTGGGCAGGGGCAGGCTTTGTGTTTTTCAGCGGGGCCAAGACAGCTCGGGGAGGCCCCAAGGGCCTGGCACGGGGTCTGGCTGGTGCTGGGCAGGTCCCTGCTGCCCCTATGGGCTGTGTCCCTACGTGCCGGAGGAGGGGGCCGTTGGGAGGCAGGGGCGGGGGGGCCGTGCCTGTTCTCCTGGGGAGGCAGGCACAGCCCTGAAGGTGCGCACGGTCACTCACAGCCAAGGGACAGATGCAGGCGTCCTCCGTGGGAGGGCTGAACACCAGCTGGTCCTGCAGTACGCTGAGCAGCTCTGGCAAGACTCTTCCAAAAGCGAGGGATGTCATCACCTCCCACATGGCCACGGCAGCGCTGCAGACACAGAGCTCGCTCAGCAGGGCTGCCTCGGCCCCTGCACCCTGCCCGGGCCAGCTCCTCCAGCCCCAGGCGGTGCTCCAGCCCTCACCCTGCCCACTACCCTCCCTGGGGTGGCCGGGGGCCTGCCCAGGCAGGCAGGAGGGGGATGAGGTCGTGTTCCCCAGCGGGCCGGGAGGAGCGTGGTGACGGGGCTCTACCTTGGGCAGCTATAGCTGCTGCAGTCCTGGCCAATGCACCAGGGCTGGGAAGCGTGGTGGGAGGGAGGGCTCTGCTCCTCAGGCTGTCCTGCGATTTTCCATGGATCTGGCAGCCAGAGAGTCTCTGGGCCCCTCTGCCCACCGGGAGCAAGCCCTCAAGGCTGTCGGGACCAGTACCTGTCATACGCTGGAGAGATCCTCAGCAGGCTCCTGACCGCTTCCCTGGGGCGCTCCTTGACCAGCAGGAGGAGGAGGGACTCCAGGCTGCGTTGGGCTGTGTCTGTGCGGACGCCCTCCACGTGTTGGTGGATGCAGCTCATGATCTTTGGCACCTGGAGGGGACACAGGAGAGGACGGTGCGGCCACTGGAGTGCAGGCATTTCCCGAGCTGCTGCTGAAAGTGCTGCCCTTCCCATGCCTCTCTGCTGCCTTGAAATTGCTTCAGGTACTCGAGAGAGCTGGCTTAGGAAGGAGGGGAGAACAAGGCCTGACAGGGCTGACGGGTAGGGTGATCCAGTCACAGGGCACTTACTTCCGTCAGCCAGGACTCAGGGTGACTCATGGCGACATCCAGGATGTCGATGCTCATGCACAGGTCACAGATGTCAGCTGTTGCCAAGGCCTCAATGGCCTTGAGGACCATTTCTATCTTCTCAGAAGGTGAGAGGTCTTCACCCAGCTGTGGGAGGAAGGGAAGGATGGAAGATATGGCACGCTGAGCGCCCTGATGGTGCTGCCTGGCTGAGCAGCACCAGCAGGTTTGGTGAGAGATGCCCTGCAATGCCAGCAGCAGCGCCTGCAGAGAAGCTGGAAGCAGGGCCTGCAGTCTCTGCAGGGTGGAGGAGGAGAGCAGAGGGGTTCCAGGGTGAGGGAGGAGTGGCAGGGCACCAGGTGTTGGCCCAACGGAGAACCAGGACTCGCTGGTGGCCAGGAGGGCTGGATCTGCTACTGGGATACTGGAGTGCCGCCCTCGGGTAGTCCCTGCTCGGGGACCGCAGGAACCCTCTCAGCAGGGCCAGCGATTCTGGGTCCCTTGGCTCCTGCCGATGCCACAGACAGGACTCCCAGCAAGGTGTGAGCTCATTACCCTTAGCTGGTTTATGGCGTGGACCGGAGAAGACAATAAGGAACGTAGAAAATCCCATTGCAGTTGGAGCTCTGCATTCTCCTCTGGCAGCATGTCACCTACATGGAGGGGAAACCCAGAAAAGTCAGTTGGAGGCAGCACGTTTGCCAAGGAGCTTCCCAAAGGGTGACAAGAGCTTTGAACTCTGCACGGCTGACGAGAGAGGCCCATCCCAGCCCCGAGCAGCCCTGGCATTCAAGCACCGTCGTGTTACCCTCCTGTGGGACCCCTGCTGACAGCCTGACCAGGAAAGGGGATCCCGGCATCGAGCTGGTGGCACTCACTGGCCCCAACCCTGCCCAGCCCTGGGGGGCCCCTCACTCACCTTTCTCCCGCACCAGGATATTGGGATTCTCAAAGGGCTCTGAAAAGCAGCTGCTGGCCTGGGGAGACACAGGCTCCCCGGCCTCCCTGGGGGAGCTGGGGGGTCTCTCCGCCATCCTGTCAAACAGGGGAAAGTGTTTGTGTGTGTGTGTGGCGGGACACCCTAGGCAAAAGTCTCGGCACCACGGGGCTGCCGGGGGTGGCAGGGAAAGAGGTGAGCTGTGCTCGGGGTCTCCTCGCCAGCTCCACACTCCTGTCTGTCCCCTTGCTGTCCCGTCAGACACTGCAGGCCACAGTCACGCTGGTTGCTATGGCACTGTGGGGTGTCACAGAGGCGGGTCACAGAGGGCCCCACTGTGACCCGCCACCCGGGCTGGCAGGGGCAGGGCGCCCACTGCGCGGGGCAGGAGCCAGCTGGCCATTGGCCCATGGGTCCTCTCGGGGTGCCCCCAGGCCCTCGTCTGCCTTTACGTCCCTTCAGGACCTTCCCGTACCCGCCGCCTTGTGCTCATGCACCCTGGCACGGCCCCTGGAGCTTTCTGGGAGACCCCCGCGTCCCCCTCTGTGCGGTGCTCTCTGCGCATCTCTACACTTTCTGGCATCTCACGGTTACGTCTCTTCCCCCGCTCTGAAAGTCTCGCTCAGCACCAGGAAGCAAAAGGTGTTTAAGCCTGCTCCTCTGGACCCTGCTTGGGGATTCAGCTGTCAATGGGACTCTTCCTGTGCCTATCGCTCACCAGATGCTGTCGGAAGAGGAAACCCAAAAGAAGTACTCTCTCTCTTTTTACGCTGCCTTAACGTCTTGAATCAATGCCCTCACCTACAGCCGAAGAGACAGAGAACTGGATGGCTCATCCAGAAAATTCTTCTCTAACATGCGGGTCGCACTGGTACCCAAAGCACACTCGACTGCTCTGGACAGCTTCGAAGCTGCGCCTTAGTTGTGCCCTGAGAGATTTCTCAAAGTTTCTAAGGTGGGCAGTGGAGAGGACAGACGTTGTTGGATGGCGGCTGCGGTCTCATGGCTTACAGCAGCTCTCCTTCACTTCTGCCTCCATCATCCCTGGCCAACCACTTGATGAAGTGAGAAGCTGTTGCAGATGGCAGACGATGAAAGCAGAAAACTGGCCTGGGGTGAAACTGGTGAGACCATAAAGGAAAAACCCGCTAGACAAAAGACGGCTAAGGAGAGGGTCAGGAGAAAAGGGGGGAAGAGGGACCTGAAGGTGCAGCTGAAAATGAGCTGGGGTGCCTGGGGGTCCCAGTCCAGCAGCCCTGTACGTGCTCGTGCAGCCTGTAGCAGGACAAGTAACCCGTTGCCCTGACCGGACCGTTTGTGTTTGACTGGCTGCTGCAGTCAGGCGGGCCTGGAGTGCTCCCCACAGCCAGCCAACGGGCACCTGAGAGAGGACAGAGGAGGGATCAAACCTCGCCAACCAAGGGCTTTGTTGGTCTGCCAGACCTCTGATTCTTCGACGAGTCACACGTTCCCTTTGAGCTGAACAGGGCGCTCTCACTGGTGGGTGCTTTCACTTATCCTGTAGGTACTAAAAACGCCCAAGGGACTGGTAAATCTGTTCATTAGAAGAGATGGGTGACGTGACTAGTGCCAGGTTTCACCCCCCTCTGCTTCCAAACCACTTCAAACCACACTGACATTGCAAAGGGAAGTTCTGGGCCTGTCCTCTTTGTGCTGACTGGCTCAGACTCCCTCTGTGGCCAGAGCAGATGGGAACGGGCTGTGTCATTAAACAAGCTGATTGGACAAAAAGTCAGTGCCTGTCACACGGACAGACGTGTGAGCACCTTGTGTAATCGAGTGTGAGGCCTCAAAAGGCACAGGGAAGGAGCGGACGGGCGTCCCTCTCCGGAGGCAGCCAGCTCGAGCAGAGAGAAAGTGGCTCTGGGGCAGAACCGAGGGTCCCAACTCTTCTTCACAGTCAGGGGCTAAGGCCGGATCCAGCCGCACCCAGACTCCTTGCTGAGAGGGAGTTTAGAAAGCAAGGGGGGTCCAGTCTGAAGCTTGTCAGTTGGCAGCAGGAGCTCCCCAGACCCTTCTACAACAACCACGCAGCACGCTGGTGTGGAGATTGAAGGCATGGACTCCGATCGAGGGTGACCCGAAGACCTTTATTGTCTGTCACAGCATCATTATATACTTGTCTCTATCAGCACACGTGCCACTAAGTAAGCTGTGATTGGTGTACAGGCATTGTTCGCGCCCCACTCCTGCTAACTCTATTGGCTGCTATCGTCCAGACTTGCCTTCCTCCCGTGGTGTCTAAGGGTCTGCACCTGTTTACTTCCCTGTTCTCTTCTTTTACTCTTGTTCAAGGCTCAGGGCAGGAGCTGCCCGAAGCCTGCTAACTCTTTCCATCCCTTCTCTCCTTGTTCCTCCTCAATTCCCCCTTTTTGTTTTTCTACGATAGAGACTGTTACCAACATTCGGTGGGTCATCCCCTGCATGCAAGAGAATAGACACGGTAATATCAAAATTCTACAAATGATTATACACAAAATCAATAGCTGTACGATTTTGCAGCGTGGCACGCCCGACTGTAACACAGGCTTCTGTTGATCAACTGCACTGCTGCTAGCACTGAGTTACCAGTTGCAAATCAAAGGAAACGTACATGACCAAGGCAAAGTAAAGTAAGCACAGGAAAACAAGTTTAACATCTATAACTCAGACTATTGCTAACTAGCAGGAATCCATTTCAAGAAATCTGTCAAAGGCTTTTATATCTTTTATGCAGTTCTATTCTTTCTCTTCCTCTTTTTTTGGTTTTTTTTTTTGGCTAATTAGAGTCAAAAAGCATGGCTTTGTTCCTCTAGACCCCAGAAAACCTCTTCACACACCTGATACTTTGCGTGTCTCTGCAATTTTTTATGATTTTGCACATATCTTCACCAATTCTCTTTCCAAAGCAGTTTCTACATTCACCTCTCATATCACAGTGTCCCCTCCTTTTCCTAGTAGTCACTGAGCATGGACAGAAGAGGTTTCAAAACAGTCAGCGAGGCATCGAATAACACCCAAGCTTACAGGAAATCTTATTTTGACACTGTCTGTCATGGTTTGAGGCTGGGCCAGCCACTGACAAATGACAGACACTCTCTATTAACCCCTCTCCCCTCCCAAAAGGGAAAAGGAGAGAGAGAGCAAGGGAGAGAGACTTTATGGTTTGGAAAAGAAAACTAAAACAGCTTTGATGAAACAATAACGAGAAAAGGAAAGATAATAATAAGAATGAGGAAATAATGAAATGTATACAATATGTACAAATAGATACAACACCAATACCACACTCAACTCCCCCCACCCTGATGACAATATGTCCCCACCACTCTGCAGGGCTGGCACTGGGACACTCCCAGGCTTGACTCGGCAGCAGACGGAAACGGGATGCAGGAGCTGGACTCAGGCACTGGATTCAGGGATACATGGATGGGGATCGACGATAGAAGAACAGAGTCCTCCTCAAATGTCGGCCCTCGAAGTAGAAAAAGAGACCCTCGTGATCTCTCAGCTTTATACTGAATATGACGTCTATGGGATGGAACACTCTGTTGGTCAGGTTTGGGTCACCTGTCCAGTTTGCTCCTCCCTGCAAGGGTGACCTTTTTCGTGCTTGTGACCCTTTTCACTCCCGGCACCCCAACACGCAGTACAAGATTTAGCAGTGACCTTGGCCGCTATAAGAACCAGTATAAGCAAGGGCCTCTCTGCATCACATTCCTTGGTACAAACCAAAAACATCAGGCCTTGTCACTGCTGGGAGCAGTCACTGTCTGGAAAAACATGCTGCTGTTTCAGAAAATGCCGTTAGTTAGAGGAGACCAAACTGAAAAGTTAAAGCACTAAACCAGAATTAGTTCTGCTTTAGCCCAAAGCAGGACAGACTGACTGCCCCCGCCCACTGCTTGCTGGGGGCACGGCCTTCCAGCCGCTCCAGCACAGCCTGCTTGCTTGGGCCATCCTTCAGGCCCTGCCACGAGCAGTGAAATAAGTTCACTGGCAGGTCTGAAAGGAGAGGAGGGGATTTGGAAAGGCAGCCTGGCTCCCACCAGCAGGCACCTGCCGGGGTCCTGCCAGCAGCGGCCGCTGGGTCAGGGATGCAGGAGGGGATGGGGCTGCAGCCGTGCGGTGCTCCAGGCAGAGGGAGGCTCATCCCCTTATCCCATCCCCTGCCGTCCAGTCCCATGCCATTCTTGGCACTCACTGGCGCGGGGCTGACATGGAGACACTCCGACCGCATCAGGGAGTGGACGCTGATCGCCCCCCTGCAGGAGTGGAGAAGCAACGCTAGTGCGACGACGCCATGTGGAAAGAGAAACGCCCGTGAGGTTGTTGACAGCCGTTAAAGTTGAAGTATGGCGAGCAGTGTTGAAACTCTGCAGTGGTAAGAAAAACTCCTCTACACACGGTCAGATCAGTAGAGATGTCCGTTATTAACGATGCGCACCGGGGACATGGGATCCTTCCCAAAGATGTCCGCCTGCACGTTGAAATCCACAAATATTTATATATTAAATTCATACATATTCAGTCTATACAATGAATATTCATTATCATCCTCTCGATGATTGGTTCTTCTTTTCTCGCTTCTGATGCAAATCAGCGCGCAGCCTCTGTCGTGTCTTCCATTGTTCCCTTGGGAGTAGGGGGTGTAATTTGGGTAGGTGGCCCGTGAGTCAGAGGTCTCGACCACTCCTCAAATTGACCATGTATGGTCAAGGAACATGTCCTTGGCTCGTAGGCCCTTGGCTCGTACCCACTTTGGTCATGATTCAAAGATTGTACACAATGGGTACCAACATAAATCCTGTCTAGCAGACATCTTGGGCTATAACATATTATCCTTGTTTCTAACCACTAATAGATCATTGGTTAATAAACACCTTAGGTCTGAGACTTGACAGGGGTATCCCAGCAGCATTGGCAGTACAGATTTTGGTTTATATTTGACCATTTGTACCATTTGAGACTTATTTTCCCAAACTAATCATTAGTCTCTCCTACTAATGTCCACTAATTAGAATTCTTGATATTCAAATCAAGATGGGAAAAGTAAGGGTATCAAGCAGTGTCACTGGTGCCTAGCAGGTTTCAAATTTCTCTAGTTTTTAAACTGTAACCACCTGGTGAGGTTTTTATGGTTATGAGTCTCAAAACACACACACACACACACACACACACACACACACGCTTCTAACATCCTAAATCAGGTGATTTCTGCAAGAGCTGCTGTAAAGAGCCCTCGCAGACCTAAGAGCAGGCGCTGGCTGAGACACGTGCAGGTTGCCTGTTGTGTGTGCAGTGCCCGTTAAAATCCCTTGTTGCAACTCTGTCCCTGTGCGTGGGTGCTGCAGCTGCAGTTCGCTGGCGTAGGACCGACCTTCCTTCCCGGCGCAGGGCCCGAGCCAGGCGGAGAGCTGGAAGGCAGCGGTGATGCGTGTCCAGGAGGTGAAATTGCGGGTGTGCAGCCGCTCGGCTCTTTGGAGTCTCTGTGAGTGTTGTGGACCAGCAATGCCACGAGGTGAGGTCGGGAAGGGTGAGCGGTGGGACTCCGGCCAAAACCGGAGCTATAAAGGACAGGAATGCAGGGACATTCAGCTCCAAGCATGGGGTTTTGTTAAATAGCGATAGTGCTTTTTACTGGAAAGCTGTGATGATGATCTCTGCTTGTGAATGTGCAGTTTTCCCTCCCTTCTGGGTCTGTTCCTGACCTCAGCTGTGTGGCTGCATGCTCTTCCTAGGGCCTTTTTCACACCTTATTCACACCAAAAAAATGAACCCTGCTCTGAACATCTTCCCCACCTGCCTGTGGTGTCAGTGCTTCGGCATGCAGAGCGTGGGGCTCAGGGGTGTCCTCAGGCTCACGGAGAAGCCCCACACAGTGAGTAGGGGCATCCAGGAAAGCCGCGCCAGCAGCCTCGGTGCAGCGGTGGGCAGTGGGTAATGACCGCAATGGCTCGGACGTGGCTGGGCATCAGGAGCTGTGCCCGCTGCTGCCAGCTCTCCCCGGCTGTCTCCCCATTCCTCTGCGCCCATGTCCTTCGGGCCAAGCCCTCGGCCGTGCGGCACAAGGAGGGAGGCAGTGGTGCCCAGGGGAAAGGGGTCCCGCTGGCTGCATGTCCCGGCTGGGCCAGGCGGCAAAGAACAGCGGCCAGCACCCGTGGGGAGAGTGAGGGGGGCTCTGTCCTTCCTTCTGGCCACAGGAGGCTGCCCTGGGCCACGCCAGGACAGGGCGTCTCTCCTCCCCATGGCCCGGGGAAGGCGAGGCCTGAGGAAGGCGCCGGGCGCTGGGCTCAGCACGAGCAGTGTGACGGGGCAGGGCCTGGCCGATGCCGACAGCTGCCGTCACGCAGCTCCTGCTGCCTGGGGCTGTGGCTGGAGCACAGACAGAGCCACCTTTTGGGAAAGCCTGGGGTGGATGTTTAAAGGAAAGGTTTCCTCTACCCACCACGCCACCGACGCCACATGGAGCAAATGGATTGCCCTCATCACACAGCGCGCCCATATTGGAAACCCAAATCGCCCTGGGATTTTGGAGATAATTACAAACTGGCCGGAAGGTGAAGACTTTGGCCTCACTGACGAAGAGGAGCAGGAACAAGTGACGTGGGCTGAAGAAGCTCCACCGTACAACCAACTACCAGCAGAGGAAACACGATACGCTCTTTTCACTGACGGTTCCTGTCACATCGTAGGGATGAACCGGAAGTGGAAAGCAGCCGTATGGAGCCCCACACGACAGGTCGCAGAAGCTACTGAAGGAGAAGGTGGATCAAGTCAACTTGCTGAACTCAAAGCCGTTCAACTGGCCCTGGACATTGCTGAAAGAGAGAAGTGGCCAAAGCTCTACCTTTATACTGCTTTGTGGAGGGTAGCCAATGCTCTGTGCGGCTGGCTGGAAAGGTGGAAAAAGGCCAGCTGGCAGCGTAGGGGAAAACCAATCTGGGCTGCTGATGAGTGGAAAGATATTGCCACTCGGGTAAAGAAGCTACCTGTGAGGGTCCGTCATGTAGATGCTCATGTCCCCAGGAGTCGGCCTAATGAAGAACATCGTAACAACAAACAGGTAGATCAGGCTGCGAAAATAGAGGTGTCCCAGGTAGACTTAGATTGGCAACACAAAGGAGAGTTGTTCTTAGCTCGATGGGCCCATGAGGCCTCAGGCCATCAAGGCAGAGAGGCCACTTATAAATGGGCACGGGACCGAGGGGTGGATCTAACCATGAACAGTATCTCCCAAGTTATCCACTGTAGATAGTTAGGGTCTGGCCGCCGGAAGATATCGCACTGTACGGAAACATAGGGCCCCCCCTCCCGACAGCCAATAGTGCCTAGTTTATGATGTGAGCAGACGGAAATAGGTCATAATCCTAAGCCATATAACGCCGCATCACCCAACGATAAACGTCATTTGCCGTCCACCACATTGGTGTCAGTGAGCTGATGGCCCGAGCGGCCCTAGGGAAGGTCGCCGTGCAGTTTCTGAACCAGGTCGTCACGCCTCCGAAGGCAACAAGTGGTGCCGAAACCCGGGAACACTCTCCTGGAATCGGGTGAGCGGCGGCCGGAGCGGCAGGACCAGCCCGGCGGGGAGGACGCTCCCGGACCAACAAGGAGGATGGAAGCCCTTGTGAAGGTCATATCACAATTACATAAGCAGTGGGGTATCGATTGTAAACCCAAAGATTTTACTCTCGCAGTTGTGAGGCTTTTGCAAATTGAGGTCATTGACCAGCCGGTGGATATTCTCCACCCTGAAGTGTGGGATAAATGTACTGAAGCGTTAGCTGAGGAGACGATGTCTTCGGGTCGAGGGAAAAACCTTAAGTCGTGGGGGAAAGTCGTACAGGCCCTGCAGAAGGCCATACAAGAGCAGGAGACCTGGAGGGCGGCAAAGAACTCTTTGTGGGCCACCCCAAAATTGGGAGTTGGGGCAGCCACACAGACTTTGCACCCCCCAGGCGATGACTCTTCTGCTGAGCCTAAAGATCCGCAAGAGGGCGACACGTCCCCTCAATTCCCGAACCCCGACCCGCTTACGGAGGGACAAGAACGAGCTAAATCCTTCTGGGGTAGATTAGCCGAAGAGGCCAGAGGCGCCGTGGAGAGACCAGAGTCTGAGGAAGTCTGGGCTAGACCACCGCCCTACGCGCCCCAAGAAGGCGCCGAGCGGAAAGGGGAAGGGCGGGGCGACGATGCCCATGGCGGGAACAGGGAAGAAGCGCTAGCATTAACAAGTGCACACAAACAGGAAGGGGAGGAGAACGACAAGGGGAAAGGTGGTGGGGGCGACCGGGAAGAGGAGGGGAGCGTGAGTGAAGGGCAGAAAGCCAATCAGAGCGGCCATCCGAAAAATTGCCCTTAGAGGGCAAACACCCCGCCGAGCAGAGGGTGGGGCGAGCCAAGAGGGAGGAGCGAGCCAAGAGGGAGGGAACGGCCCGCCCACAAGGGAAGTGGGTGGGGCCTAAGCCCGACAGAAAGGCACTGCTAACCGGAAGTAACCAGTCAGTCGAGTTCCGACTCCGGGTCAGACACTAGCTGGGACGAGTGGCTCGTAACTGATTCAAACTCAAAGGAGGAGGAAATGGGAGTAGTTACAGTCGAAAGCCAAAATATCTCCATCCAAAATAAAGAGGGACCGCCAAGGGAAAAAATTCCTCTCACTGATTGGAGGAAAATAAAGATCGCGTGTGCAGATTGGGTCCCATCGGCCACGCTAGCGTTCCCGGTCCGGGTGAAGGATGGGAGACAGAGGGTCCACTCACCAGTAAACCCTGAGGATATACAAGCGATTGTTAAGGCAATTGCGGATAAAGGGCTTAATTCTGCCATGGTCTCCATCCTCATAGATGGCGTCTTCGGGGGAGACGATATGTTCCCGTTCGATATAAACCAAACTTGTAGATTGATCTTTGACGGGGCAGGGATGATTGTTTTTAAACAAGTGGGGAGGACAACTGTGCAAGGGAACTAGCCCGAGTAACCGGGGAGGATCACCCGCTACATGGCTCCAGCCTGCAGCGGCTGATAGGTACAGACCCAACAATGATCACCCCCCCGGCGCAGGCCCAGGGCCTGCAAGCCCATGAAGTTATGACAACTACTCGTGCGGCCAGAGAAGCCATTCGCACGGCCTCTAGAGTTATTGTCAAGCCATCGCCGTGGTCCACAATAAAGCAAAATGAAAGTGAGAGCTTTACGCAATTTGTGGATCGCCTCCAGGCAGCGGTCGACTCCTCGACCCTGCCCGCGGAAGCGAAAGGCCCGGTTGTTGCAGATTGCTTACGTCAGCAGTGTAATTTGGCAACCAAAGAAATCCTACGATCGCTGCCAGTGGGGTCAAGTATCACAGACATGATTAAGCATGTCGCAAAGGAAGAGCATCTAGCCCCGATTCAGGCGGCCGTTCGTACCGCAATAGCTAATGTGATGGCATGTTTTAAATACGGCCAGGCGGGCCACGTTGTGGCAAACTGCCCTCGGTTGAGGGACCCGCCAGCAGCACTCCCCCCACGCCAAAATCGACCCAGAGGACCTTGTTGGGCCTGTGGAAAGAAAGGACATTTCGCCAAGGAATGCAGATCTAAAAACCAGGGAAACGGAAGGGGGAGAGGGCACGCGGGCCGTGCACAGCCCTCTCCCGCTTGGGACACGAGGCGGCCCAACTACGCCAACCCCGGATGGGGCAAAGCACTCCTGAACCCGCTGCCCCCTCAAGAAGCGACCAACTTCACGGTTCAACCGACGGTCCAGCCGAACCTGTCCCTACCTCTGAGACAACAAGGACCACCCTCTGGGGGCGAGACCCCAGGGTGGCCCTGGCAGTAAAGTGCGATAACCCGCCAGTGGTGTGGGGGACCTGTTCCCTCTATAATATCTTAAATGGCACCACCATTAGTGTCCCCTTTTTGATTGATACCGGAGCAGATGTTACAGTTATTCCTGAGACAAACTGGCCCCTGCATTGGGAATTGGAAGACGCTCCCATGGTGGGTGGAGTCGGGGGATTAACCCGAGCTCGGAAGAGCATCCAATTGGTAGCAATCATGCTTCACACTGAAAAAGGACCAGAGAAAACCATTACCCTCTTCCCATATGTCATGTCAGGAGTCCCACCCCTGTTGGGAAGGGACGCTCTAACCCTGTTAAAAGCCAGGGTAACAAATTTACCGTAAGGGCCACTGTCGCACACCCACTGCCACCCATTAAACCGATGTGGAAATCATCCGACCCAGTGTGGGTCAAGCAGTGGCCCCTGTCAAAGCCTCGAATGGATGCCCTTCTTGAGCTAGTTGACCGCGAACTACAACGAGGTCATATCGAACCTTCCACTAGCCCTTGGAACACCCCAGTTTTTGTTGTACCCAAACGAACTGGCGAGGGGTTTCGCCTCCTCCATGACCTGCATGAAGTAAATAAAAAAATTCAACAAATGAGTCCCCTCCAAACACTGTTGCCCATGAACTCTATGATACCAGAGAGACAACCTTGTGCCGTCCTCGATTTGAGGACTGTTTCTTTTCGATACCCCTGCATGAGGAGGACAGGGAGCGATTTGCTTTTTCTGTCGTGTTCCCAAACAGCCAACGCCCCAACCTGCGCTTCCAGTGGAAAGTGTTGCCTCAAGGGATGATCAACTCGCCTACTATCTGCCAGATTACAGTCGATTGGGCGTTGGCACCGGTTCGGCGCAGCGACCCGACCGCGACCATCATCCAGTACATGGACGATATCTTGATCGCCGCACCGTCAGGAAGTCAGGTGGACCAACTGGTATCAACAGTTTCAGAGACTTTAAAAACATACGGGTTCGAAATCGCGAGTGCGAAAATTAAGAGGGGACCAAGTGTAAGCTTTCTGGGAGTGGGGATCACAAGTTCTTACGTAACCCCCCCTCAAATAAAAATCTGTCGGAACATCAAAACACTCCATGATATGCAGCAGCTAGTGGGATCCTTGCAATGGCTCCGTAACATCGCCCTGATCCCTCCTGAAACCATGGCACCCCTGTACGATCTCCTGAAAGGAAAGAACCCATGGGAGCAGAAAACTCTGACGACGGAAGCAATGAACTCTCTTGACTTCATCGAGCAACAAGTATCGTCAAGCACGCTCGCCAGGTGGAACCCAGATGCACCACTCGATCTGTACGTCCACTTTACGGAGGGAGGGGGAGTAGGGGCACTAGCCCAGGGACCCCCTGACAAAGCTAAACCAATACAATGGGTAGTCCTGGGAAAACGGTTGCGCGCATTCTCTCCAGGAGTCGAGTGCCTCGGTAATCTCATTATGAAAGGCAGGAAACTCGCCCTAAGACATCTAGGCAGCGAACCCGCCGGGATATACCTACCCTTCCGCAAACAGCTCCCAGCGCAATCAGTGGCGATGTCACAGTATCTAGCCATAGCTCTCGTCGGATTTGGTGGAGAAGTCCGGTACGCCGCAAAGCCCCCCTGGACTCAAACGCTGGCGGTTGTCGACATTGACCTCCCACGGAAGATCATGGACCGGCCCCAACAGGGACCAACAGTCTTTACAGACGCATCTTCAACAACCTCAACCGCGGCGGCAGTATGGCAATCAGGAGGAGAATGGCATTGTATTAAAATGACCGATTGTGCGCTTTCAGTCCAGCAGCTGGAAGCAATGGCCGTGGAACTGGCATGTGGACTGCTTCCAATGGAACACCTCAACATCGTGACCGATTCGATGTTCGTGGGCAAACTTTGTTTAGCAATGTCGGGGCCCGGTGTGTCAACATCCACAGCGGCGTCTTCTAATGCTGGAAGAAGCACTTTTTTCCCAAAAGGGCACCATATCGGTCATCCACGTCAACAGCCATGACCCAATCAAAGGGTTTTTCCAAACCGGCAATGACAAAGCAGACGCTGCTGCGAAAGGGTTGTGGACGCTAAGAGATGCCCGCCAGCTACACGAATCTCTCCACATCGGAGCTAAAGCACTAGCGAAAAAATGCGGGATCTCAGTCACTGACGTGAAACACATAGTAGCCACGTGTCCCCACTGCCAGAAAACACCACTATGGTCCAGTGGAGTCAACCCCAGAGGCCTCAAAGCCTCCGAGGTATGGCAGACAGATTTCACGCTCTGCCAGTTGCTGAAGCCTCGAGCGTGGCTTGCCGTGACCGTAGACACATATAGCGGAGTGATCGTAGCCACACAACACCTTAGAACTGACTCCAAAGCAACCATCCAACACTGGTTGACGGCCATGGGGTGGCTTGGCACCCCTAATCAGATCAAAACAGACAATGGTCCGAACTTCGTCTCTAAATCAGTCCAGACATTTGCTTCAAAATGGGGTATCACTCTAACGCACGGCATTCCATATAATAGCACAGGGCAAGCAATAGTTGAACGAGCAAATCAAACCTTGAAATCCAAATTAGAGGTATTGGCAAAAGCAGAAGGTTTTGCCAACGCCATTCCCCCGGGGGACCAAGGACGCTTGTTAGCAACCACTCTTTTAGCATTGAATCAATTCCCCAGAGGGGAAGAAAGGAATAGTCCCACTCAAAAACATTGGGCCACTCGGGCACTGGAAGAAGGCCCACTGGTTATAATTAGAAATGAGCTAGGGGAATGGGAACAAGGGTGGAGGCTAGTCCTCACAGGACGAGGGTATGCCACTGTCAAAAAAGATGGAAAAGTTAAGTGGTGTCCGCTTAAGTCTATTAAACCGGACCTCTGGAATAAAACTAATGAAAACTGTGAGTTTTTGTCCACAGGACCGCATTACCGGACGCCCTCATAACCCGGACGCCCCAGTGACAACAGAAGATGACAAGTCGACAAGCATCCTGCCAACACCTGAGAGTTCCACGCATACGGAATCCAAACAACGGCAACATAGCCCCCATGGGGGGGGGGCTACGATGCCCTTGTGTGATCTTGATTCTAGGGCTTGTCGTGATAGAACAGGCAGAGTCAGAACACTATCCCCACCAACCTTTTAAATGGACCTTACTCCGGCTCAAAGGCCAAAAGATCATCACGACCCAGACAACACCAGGGGCACCAAGCTTTAATTCCACTCTATGTCAGCTTGTCCCGAGACCCCGATGCTGGGATTATCTGGAATTTTACATGTGCCCTAGCTCAAATCCTGGGAAGGGGTATTGCAACTCCCCTGGTCAATATTACTGCAGTTATTGGGGTTGCGAGACCATAGCCCCTAGATGGATACCGGGTAGTGGTAGAGACAGGTACCTAAAAGTCCAGTGGGGTCCGTACGGGTGCAGGCCACCGCAGAAGTGAGGAGGACGTGGGAACTGCAAATACCTCTTCTTAAATGTTACCAATCCCGCAGACGAAGGGTGGATAATCGGAAGAATGTGGGGAGTGAGGTACACGGAACCGGGGACAGACAAGGGTGGCTTAATTCTCATAAGGAAGGAAACAATCCTCAATGATCCACTGCCAGTAGGCCCCAACCGGGTACTGGCTGACAGTTTGGCCAAGAAACCAGAGGACTGTGTAAAGAAAGTTCCTGTGATCCAAACCACCCACGCCCCCGAAGAGACTGGGCCCAAAACCATGACAAAAACCACCCAAACCCCTGACAAAAATTATCTCTGGGACATGATGCAAGCTAGCTACCAAATATTGAACAAAACTACACCAAATCTCACGCAGCATTGTTGGCTGTGTTACGGAATGAAGCCACCCTTTTATGAGGCTGTAGGAGTAAGTGACATATCCATATGGAAAAATGGTACAAATCCGGCCCACTGCAAATGGGACCCAAAAAAGCAAGGGATTCCTTTGGCGCAGGTGGTAGGAAGTGGCGTGTGTGTAGGCAAAGTCCCAAAGCACAAAAAGCAACTGTGTGTAGATGAGACACAAAGTAAGACCCCTACGCAGTGGTTGATACCAGCCAACAATGCTAAGTGGGTTTGCTCTGTTATGGGAGTTACACCTTGCTTGTCGTTAAAAAACTTGGACGAATCCTCAGAATATTGTGTCCAGGCAACTATAGTCCCTAAAATTTTTTACCACCCCGAAGACTTTGACTCACAGATTACCCCAGAACATCACCTGTCCAAACGAGAACCCTTTACAGCATTAACCATAGCTACTCTAATGATCACCGGAGGTGCGGGAGTAGGTACAGGAGTAGCATCCTTGGTACAACAGACTAAAGAATTTAGTGCCTTGAGGACAGCAGTAGATGAGGACCTGGCTAGAATCGAGCAATCAATAACTGCGCTAGAACAATCACTCAGATCACTATCTGAAGTAGTGTTGCAAAACCGAAGAGGATTAGACCTGATGTTTTTACAGCAGGGGGAAGTGTGTGCTGCACTAAGGGAAGAATGTTGCGTATACGCGGGCCACACCGGAATAGTGAGGGACACTATGACCAAATTGCGAGAGGGACTGGAAAAACGAAAAAGGGAACGAGAGGCACAAGAAAGTTGGTTTGCGTCGTGGTTTAACCATTCACCGTGGCTGATCACCTTAATATCTACCTTGATAGGGCCGATCGCAATGATCGTGATAGCATTGATCTTCGGACCCTGTATATTGAACAGGCTCGTGTCGTTCGTTAAGAGCCGGCTAGAGAAGGTTAACATCATGTTGGTAGAATGCCGACAACTGCTTTAAGAATGGGTTTTTTGCTATTCCCAATTATACCCCGTTACCGCCGATTATCTCCCAATTACTTCTTTTCTAGAGTGCCTTATATTTTCTACCCAAGTTATCGATATATATCTTAAGATGTTTTTTATTCTTTAACGGTTGTTATATTTAACCAATTTAATTATCCATAGGGAGGGGGGAAATGTAGATAGTTAGGGTCTGGCGGCCGGAAGATATCGTGCTGTATGGAAACATAGGGCCCCCGCTCCCGACAGCCAATAGTGCCTAGTTTATGATGTAAGCAGACAGAAATGAGGTCATAAACCCAAGCTATATAACGCCTCGTCACCCAGCAATAAACGCCATTTGCCGTCCACCACATCGGTGTCAGTGAGCTGATGGCCCGAGCGGCCCGGGGAAGGCCGCCGTGCCGTTCCTGAGCCAGGTCGCCACGCCTTCAAAGGCAACAGGGTCCTATGTTTCGGTACAGCGCGATATCTTCTGGCCGCCAGACCCTAACTACCTACAGAGAGGAAATGGCCTGTTTATATACGGGGGGAGGTGTGGTGGGTTGTGATGCCGCATGATGTGGTGTGACAACATACGATGTCACACAAAGTCACAGCCTCGCATGCACGTCCCCACCAGGTGATTGCCTTCTCCCACCACTGCTCCCGGCTCTTCGGGGAGACGCTGGACTTGGCGGTGGGGAATTGCCTCAACCAATTTGCTCACCTCCTCCGGATTGGCTGGCCCTCCCCCCACCCCTCAATTCCCTCCCCACCCTGGGCACCTGGGCTCATGTCCCATCCCCGCTGTTAACTGCTATCAAGGTCTTTGCACGGGTCCTTCTGGCCTGCAGGTCGCAGGCCTGAGTGGTACCGAGGCCCAGGATGAGCCAGCTCCTGCCAACAGCTTTAGCTCAGATGATGGCAGAGAACGGAAACCACCTTTGTGGTGGATGTCAGAGGTGCGGACACGTTGCTGACGTCCTCCCTTACCACCCCTAAAGGTCCCAGTGCCCCACATCACCCCCCGAAGAGCCCAGCTCCCAGCGGAAAACGCTCAGTGACGTCTCCGCTGGGAAAGCCCCAGCACGGAAAGCTCTTGCTGCCCTTGCAGACCTTCCACTGCCCCGCCAACGCCGCGGCTCCAACCTTCCCCAACGGCCTAAATGTCCCAACGCTCTGTGCCAGCCCCGAAAGAGCCCAGCTCCAAATTATCTTTTTATTCTTATTGTTTCACTGAAGCCGGTTTAGTTTCCTTTTCCAGCCCGTAAGTCTCTCTCCCTTCCACTTCTTTGGATGGAGAGGGACTAAAAGAGTATCTGGCATTCGCCAGCGGCCAGCCCAGCCCTAACCCGTGAGGGATTATTTGCCCCTCGATGGGGGGTGTTGCCTTTGAAGGCGTGACGACCCGGTTCAGGAACGGCACGGCAGCCTTCCCCAGGCCGCTCGGGCCATCAGCTCACTGACACCAAAGTGGTGGACGGCAAATGGCGTTTATTCCTGGGTGACGAGGCGTTATATAGCTTGGGTTTATAACGTCACTTCCATCTGCTTACATCATGGACTAAGCACTATTGGCTGTCGGGAGGGGCGGCCCTATGTTTCCGTACAGCGCGATATCTTCCGGCTGCCAGACCCTACCTACCTAAACCTCTCCTGAAACAAAGCTAGCAGCAGAGAAAAACCCGCAGCTCCAACGATACCAACAACGAAATGCATCCACCTAGTGCGGCGTGGGGTCCTCCACGGATTGCAGGGGGATATCTGCTCCACTGTGGACCTCCACGGGCTGCAGGGGGACAGCCTGCCTCACCATGGTCTTCACCACAGGCCGCAGGGGAACCTCTGCTCCAGCACCTGCAGCACCTCCTCCCGTCCTTCCCCACTGACCTTGGTGCCTGCAGGGCTGTTGCTCTCCCATATTCTCACTCCTCTCTCTCGCTGCGATTGCTGCTGCCCAGGAACTTTTTCCTCTCTTAAACCCGTTCTCCCTGAGGCGCTGCCACTGTTGCTGATGGGCTCGGCCTTGGCCAGCGGCGGGTCCGTCTTAAAGCTGGCTGGCACTGGCTGTACCCGACAAAGGGGAAACTTCTAGAAGCTTCTCACAGAAGCCACCCCTGTAACCTCCCCGCTACCGAAACCTTGCCACGCAAATCCATCACAGCTCTGCTCCGCAGTAACTAAAGATCCCTGTGTTATCCACACGCTTTCCAGCACAAATCCAAAACACAACCCCACACCAGCCGCTACGGGAGAAATTGAACCGTCGCAGTTCAAACCAGCACGGCTCCCCACTATAAGGGAGGATTTTGATGCCAGGACAAATGACAACTGGCCAGCTTGGCACAACGCGGGTGCCTTTTCCTGCCCTGAGTCATCTCAGGAGGGACAGGCTGGGAAAAGCTTCTCTCCTCCCCTCTGTGGTCCCACGGGGCAGCTGGGGCTTTGTCGCAAGCACACCCTGGGCCCTGGTGTGCTGTTCTGCAGGCAGCAGCAGAGGCCAGGAGTGATGCTGCCTCCTCATCACACTCAGGGTGCTCCCCATGGGAAGGACACGATATGGCACTGGGCTTGTTGTAACAATATTAATAAAAAGATTGATTTAAATGGGCCCTTTTTCAGAGGTAAATTTTCACTTCTCTAAGGCTCAGCAGAAGCAGCAGCAGAGTGACCACAGGCTCCATCTTGATGATGACTGCTCCTTTGGGTATTTCAGTTTGTAGATGGCCTGAGACGCCAGGAATATGACTGAGGGTTCGCAGTCTTTCCTCAAGGCCAGCAGGGCTGCCAGAGAAGGAAGCAGAGCAGCCATGAACCCCCGCTGCCTGCAGAGACCCCCCAGGAGTCCCCTCCAGACCATGCCAGCCCCACCCTTCTCCTCCCCTGGCCAGGAGGAGCAGCTGAGACCAAGAGACCAGCTGGCAGCTGCTGCTCAGGCAAAATCCGTGTGCCCCGGCATCTTCCTCTGCCCTTGGAGCGTCTTCCCGGAGCAGGACCAGGCACAGCAGCACCCTGCCCCACCAGCCCCGGTACACCCAGCGCTGCCCCTACTCACCATTGCAGACACTCAACAGCGTCTCCCTGCTCAGCTTCTTCTGGTGCCGTGCAGCAAGCCCTAGGCACAGAGCTCACGTCAGACCTCCCGCTCCCCAGCACGCTCCCAGCAGCACGTTCCCCGGCCCTGCCGGCTCGGCCGCGCACCCTCCTGCCCCTCGGCAGGGCCGGCCCCAGGCAAGGACAGTACCCGAGGGCGGTGGCCGTGAGCCAGGCTCCCAGCGAGCCCACCCGTGTGGTGGGCCCTCCTCGGGGCAGCCGGGGCTCTGGCAGCCACAGGGCTGCCCCATGCTGCCAGGGCAGCGGCGCGGACTGGGGCCAGGCTGCCAGAAGAGGGTCCCGGGGACTGTGGCTCACCGATGAACCTGACGGTCGCCACTCGCAAGGTAGTCTGAGCATCCTTCAGGTACGGCAGGCTCTGAAGGAGGTATTCTCCCACCCTGCTCCTGCTGTGCGCTAACTGGAGAGAGCACAAGGGCACGACGCTCGCACAGACCCTCCCTGGTCAGCCGGACCGGTCCCTCCAGCCAGCACCCCCTTCCCCCCCGGCAATTCGCGTCCCCAGGCAGGTAGAGCCTGGTGGGGTTGAGGTTCAGAGCGAGGCGCGGGCAGAGGGGTCTGGGGGTGCCGAGACCCCTCTGTGCCACTGCCAGGCCCAGGTGGGCCAGGGTCTTCTTCAGCACCCTGGGGACAGGGAGGGCAGAGGGGCCTGGAGAAGAGCCCGTGGGGGCTCCGTGCCTGTGGCAGGGGAGAACGCAGCTCTGGGCTGCGGGCTGGAGCAGGGCTGGCGAGGTACAGCTGCACAGCCCACCCCACGGGCATGTGGGGCAGGCCTCGTCCAGCCCAGCCCTGGGGTTTGGGGGTGGTCCTCACCAAGTACTCTGCCATCCGTTGTGCCTGCTCTGGCTCAGGCGGGTAGCTGGGCAGCCTCCACCCCAGGAACTCCACACAGGCCAAGAGGGTGTATCCAGAGGCCTGCAGAGAAGCAGAGGCTGGGAGATGGCACCACAGCCCAGGGAAGGAGACCTGGCATCCTCCTCCTCTTGGCCAGGCTCCCAGCCCCTTAGGGGAAGGGGCAGCGGGGGACCCAGTCAGGACTGGGTTCAGCGCCCAGGGCAGGGACACGGGGCAGCCACCCGCTCAGGGACCTCATGCTGCGGCCAGCAGGACAGAGATCCCCAAGAGCTGCTGAGCTGCTGCCAGGGGTGGGGGCAGAGCGAAGGGCAAAGGAGGGGTGGGCCCAGGGCTGCAGGCAGCAAGGCCTGGAGTGCCAGAGGCACTGGGGCAGGATGGAGCCAGCAGCACGGCCCATGGGCGTCCCCCAGCAGGACGCTTGGCTCCCCAGCCGGGGCTGCCCCAGCTCCTTCAGCCCAGGCTCCGCACGGGCAGAGCTCTGATCCCGGGATGCAGGGCCAGTCGCCCTCCAGCTGCATCTCCCTTCCCACCACTCCCCCTGCCCCAGGCTGGGCAACAAGCTGGCTCTCCCCCCCTTGGAAGTGCTGCAGCCGTCTGCACAGACCAAGTTCACTGGCCCCACGGAGGGGCACCTGGGTGAGCAGGGCCTCGCTCCTGGGGCCGTCCTGCTCCCCGGGAGCTGGGACATGCCCTGGCCCCAACACCTGGCGCTCTCTTGGGCACAGCCCTGGGGGATGGGGATTGGGGCTCAACGCCCTGGCCTCCGACTCCTGCAGGGACAGCGGGGAAGCCTGTAGGGACTCGTGTGTCTGGTGGCCATGGGCTGCTGCTGAGCCCCGCTGGAGCAGGCAGGGCAGCTCTGGGAAGAGTCAGGGCCAGGTTCTCCAGTCCTGCTCATGCGGGGTCTGCAGGGACCCTTCCTCTGGGCTGGGCTGGCGGAGGGGCTGAAGGGGGAGAGCAGGGCTGGGAGGGGACCCTTCTCCCCATCCACCTCTGCAGCAGGCCACAGAGGGGCAGGAGGAAGGCAGCGGGGGGAGCAGTGCAGGGAAGGAGGGGAGCGGTGGGACCCTGAGGTAACGCAAATTGGCAGACTCTGATGGCCAGCAGCCCTTGCCCCTCGTGCCCAGGCCACTCCTGTGGTGTCAGCATGCCCTGCCCACAACACCGGCCGCTGCTCACCTTGGCCACACTCTCCACCTGGTCACTCATACGGAGGAGCAGTGGGAGAAGGAACCTCTGCACCTTCTCCTTCATGTCCTTCTTGTTTCTCCGCACCACAGTCTTGATGACATCTTTGAAGAGGCTGATGGTGAGCTCCCGCACCTGGCTGGACCCCTGGTAGGGAGGAGGACAGAGGGACGTCAGCAACAGCCGCTCCCTGCCAACACTGAGCAAGGCGTTAGCATGGCTGATGTCAGGGCAGATGCTGTGGCGTCGGATCGTGATCGCACAAGGTCTGCAGCTGCGGCTGAGCAGCCCCAGAGCCCTGAAAAGCCAGGCAGGAGGAGCGGGGAGGGGAGCCCTGGCCGAGCGCTGCCCACAGGGCTGGGCTGAGGGGCAGCGGCCTCTGCAGGGCGCCCATCTGTAGGGCTGAGGCTTCCCCAGCAGCCTTACATCATCAAAGAGGGGCAGGAGCTTCTCCACCAGCCGCAGACCGAGGAGGCTGGCCTCCTCCCTCTTCATGTGACCCATCACGTTCTTGCAGATGAGCAGGGCCTTCATCTTGACACTAGTGCAGGCATCCTGCAGGGTCTCCATGATATCCGGCAGCAGGACCAGCACTTCTTTTGCCTGTACGAAACACAGCGTTTCCTTATGGCGAGGCGCTGAAAGGCCACCTGGAAATGCGCTGGGCGCTGAGCACCGGCCTCCCGTCCGGCTCCCCAGCAGGCGGCACAGGAGTCACTGCAGCAGCCTCCTGGCAGGCAGTGGCCGCTGGCGGGGGTGTGGGGAGAGCACTTAGAAGGGAAGGCAGCACAGGAGAGCAGTGTCCCCTGCTCAGCCACCCTCTGTTCTGAGCAGCCCCAAGGGGAGACGGATTGGGAACCCCTGGGCCTGGAGGGATCCCCAGGCACCCGCCAGCCCCCTCCAGAGCGGGGAGGATGATCAGAGTCATCACCCCACATTCTGACACCCAGTCAAGGCCAAGCCACCGCACTACTCCCTGCCCCGGGCCCCAGCTGCCAACACGGCTCCACTTGACTACACCCCGCTCACCATCTCAGGTGCCTCTGAAAGCACAACGAGGGTCCTGAGCACCACCGACAGCATCACCGGGCGTGGGAGGCTCCGAAACCTCTCGTCTTTGTACAGGGCAACGAACTCCTCTGTCCCAATGCCCCCGCAGAGCAGCAGCTGAATCAAAGACAGCGGTGAGAGACCAGCAGAGCCTGCAGGCTCCCTCCACCGCGCTGGCACAAAGGAGGCACGACACGCGGGCAGGGGCAAGTGTTTCCTCTCCCCAGACCTGAAGCCCCCTCAGCCTCTGCATGGGCCCAGCAGCTGGCCCGACTCTGGCTTCAGCCCCTTCTCTGCCCCTGCCCCAGGATTCCAGGCTGTGGAGTGGGGCAGGGGCATGCAGGCAGGAGAAGCAGAGTGCTGCCTGGGCAGGGGCAGGCTTTGTGTTTTTCAGCGGGGCCAAGACAGCTCGGGGAGGCCCCAAGGGCCTGGCACGGGGTCTGGCTGGTGCTGGGCAGGTCCCTGCTGCCCCTATGGGCTGTGTCCCTACGTGCCGGAGGAGGGGGCCGTTGGGAGGCAGGGGCGGGGGGGGCCGTGCCTGTTCTCCTGGGGAGGCAGGCACAGCCCTGAAGGTGTGCACGGTCACTCACAGCCAAGGGACAGATGCAGGCGTCTTCCGTGGGAGGGCTGAACACCAGCTGGTCCTGCAGCACGCTGAGCAGCTCTGGCAAGACTCTTCCAAAAGCGAGGGAGGTCATCACCTCCCACATGGCCACGGCAGCGCTGCAGACCCAGAGCTCGCTCAGCAGGGCTGCCTCGGCCCCTGCACCCTGCCCGGGCCAGCTCCTCCAGCCCCAGGCGGTGCTGCAGCCCTCACCCTGCCCACCGCCCTCCCTGGGGTGGCCGGGGGCCTGTCCAGGCAGGCAGGAGGGGGATGAGGTCGTGTTCCCCAGGGAGCCGGGAGGAGCGTGGTGGGGGGGCTCTGCCTTGGGCAGCTATAGCTGCTGCAGGCCTGGCCAATGCACCAGGGCTGGGAAGTGTGGTGGGAGGGAGGGGGGGAGGGCTCTGCTCTTCGGGCTGTCCTGTGATTTTCCATGGATCTGGCAGCCAGAGAGTCTCTGGGCCCCTCTCCCCACCGGGAACAAGCCCTCAAGGCTGTCGGGACCAGTACCTGTCATACGCTGGAGAGATCCTCAGCAGGCTCCTGACCGCTTCCCTGGGGCGCTCCTTGACCAGCAGGAGGAGGAGGGACTCCAGGCTGCGTTGGGCTGTGTCTGTGCGGATGCCCTCCACGTGTTGGTGGATGCAGCTCATGATCTTTGGCACCTGGAGGGGACACAGGAGAGGACGGTGCGGCCACTGGAGTGCAGGCATTTCCCGAGCTGCTGCTGAAAGTGCTGCCCTTCCCATGCCTCTCTGCTGCCTTGAAATTGCTTCAGGTACTCGAGAGAGCTGGCTTAGGGAAGGAGGGAAGAACAAGGCCTGACGGGGTTGACGGGCAGGGCGATCCAGCCACAGGGCACTTACTTCTGTCAGCCAGGACTCAGGGTGTCTCATGGCCGTGTCCAGGAAGTCGAGGTCGATGTACAGGATTCCGATGTCACCTGTTGCCAAGGCCTCAATGGCCTTGAGGACAATTTCTGTATTCTGAGAAAGTGGGAGGTCGTCAATAACCTGTGGGAGGAAGGGATGGATGGAAGACATGGCACGCTGAGCGCCCTGATGGTGCTGAGCAGCACCAGCAGGTCTGGTGAGAGATGCATGGCGGTGCCGGCAGCAGCGCCTGCAGGGAAGCTGGAAGCAGGGCCTGCAGTCTCTGCAGGGTGGAGGAGGAGAGCAGAGGGGTCCCAGGGTGAGGGAGGAGCGGCAGGGCACCAGGTGTTGGCCCAACGGAGAACCAGGGCTCGCTGGTGTCCAGGAGGGCTGGATCTGCTGCTGGGACCCTGGAGTGCCGCCCTCGGGTAGTCCCTGCTCGGGGACAGCAGGAACCCTCTCAGCAGGGCCAGCGATTCTGGGTCCCTTGGCTCCTGCCGATGCCACAGACAGGACTCCCAGCAAGGGGTGAGCTCATTATCATAAGTTGGTTTACCGTGTCGACCTGAGAAGGCAAAAAGGAACGTTGAGCATCCCATTCCTGTTGGAGCTCTGAATTCTTCTCTGACAGCATGTCACCTACGTGGAGGGGAAACCCAGAAGAGTCAGTTGGATGCAGCACGTTTGCCAAGGAGCTTTCCAAAGGGCGACAAGAGCTTTGAACTCCGCACAGCTGAGGAAAGAGGCCCATCCCAGCCATGAGCAGCCCTGGCATTCAAGCATTGCCATGTTCCCCGCCCATGGGACCCCTGCTGACAGCCTGACCAGGAAAGGGGATCCCGGCATCGAGCTGGTGGCACTCACTGGCCCCAACCCTGCCCAGCCCTGGGGGGCCCCTCACTCACCTTTCTCCCGCACCAGGATATTGGGATTCTCAAAGGGCTCTGAAAAGCAGCTGCTGGCCTGGGGAGACACAGGCTCCCCGGCCTCCCTGGGGGAGCTGGGGGGTCTCTCCGCCATCCTGTCAAACAGGGGAAAGTGTTTGTGTGTGTGTGTGTGGGCAGCTTAGGGAAACGCCTCGGCACCACGGGGCTGCCGGGGGTGGCAGGGAAAGAGGTGAGCTGTGCTCGGGGTCTCCTCGCCAGCTCCACACTCCTGTCTGTCCCCTTGCTGTCCCGTCAGACACTGCAGGCCGCAGTCACGCTGGTTGCTATGGCACTGTGGGGTGTCACAGAGGCGGGTCACAGAGGGCCCCACTGTGACCCGCCGCCCGGGCTGGCAGGGGCAGGGCGCCCACTGCGCGGGGCAGGAGCCAGCTGGCCATTGGCCCGTGGGTCCTCTCGGGGTGCCCCCAGGCCCTCGTCTGCCCTTACGTCCCTTCAGGACATTCCCGTACCCGCCGCCTTGTGCTCATGCACCCTGGCATGGCCCCTGGAGCTCTCTGGGAGACCCCCGCGTCCCCCTCTGTGTGGTGCTCTCTGCGCATCTCTACACTTTCTGGCATCTCACGGTTACGTCTCTTCCCCTGCTCTGAAAGTCTCGCTCAGCACCAGGAAGCAAAAGGTGTTTAAGCCTGCTCCTCTGGACCCTGCTTGGGGATTCAGCTGTCAATGGGACTCTTCCTGTGCCTATCGCTCACCAGATGCTGTCGGAAGAGGAAACCCAAAAGAAGTACTCTCTCTCTTTTTACACTGCTTTTTACTTTTTACTGTTGCCTTCCGTCTCATAAGAATTTTGGAAAATCGCGCAATTTTTCCCTGAATTGCTGTTCTGAGCTCACTACAGGACAGGCCCAGAGTCCGTGACTATGGCTGGTAAAGTCCGTAGCAATATTGCGCAAGGACAAAAATTACAAAAGGGTTTAGCTCATTTCAGTTGTTTCAGGCAAGGCTTTTAGCTAGAACACCGTCAAGAAAATTAAAACTAGCACTAACCTGCAGACCCTCCTTCACTGGCACCTCTTGCTTTATCCGTTCTTCGCCTTTCCTTCTGTCCTTGGCAGTACATATCACCATTTGCTTGTCTAAAAGACAAAAAGAAGGATCAGTCACAAACAGGCAGAAATCTGGACATCCGCACACCTGCTGCCCACGCAGTAACGTCGCTCTACTCTTTCCCTACACCCAAAGCTACTAAGGATCAAGTGAACACAACAACCGCCTGCTGTTACCTGTTGCCACAAGAGACACGTGCTGCCTCAGCGTCGGTCTTTCAGTAGGCTGCTACTGATGAGAAAATGGAAGCATGCTTTATTCTCAGAGGAAAACCTGAACTGGAAACTTAGGTCAGGGCCTAGTTTGGCTCTCTGGGCGCACACACGGTGAATAGCGCAGGAAACGGTACAGAAATGAGCAGCAAAGCAAACCCAGGAGACCCCAAGAGTCCTCGTGACTACACGAGTCCCTCCTTCCTTTTCATCCCTGAGGTCCCAAAGCACCGGGGCAGGAGCAGGCAGGGCAGTCGTGGGCTCAGGTGGCAACGGGGAGGAGAGGGCAGAAACAGCCCGGCAGCCACGATCCTGCTCTCCCCTGGAGTCAGTCCGTGCCCAAGTCCAGCACTGATCCAGACACGAAACCGAGGGGGTCAGTGAACCCCAAGTGCCACACACGCTGCACCTTCTTCCCTCACCTCTGTCTTGGTTTGAAAGACAGGTGTCTGCTGAGGAAGGCAGGAGCCTCCCTTGAAATGGAAAATGCAACCCCCTTCCCTCCAAATTATTATAATTTTGAAATTAAGGGGCCTTCAGGCAAAGATATGGGGAACAGGAACAACAGTTCTTTACTAATATCTATAGATATATAACAGAAGGCAGAAAAAAATCCAACCCCAACCCACTGGTTTACAGTGCCAGAGTCAGAAAAATAGAACCTGACACCCTGTTAGGGTGGCAATAGCAGTCCGATAAGATGGTGGCTGCAGTCCTCCTGAAGTGATGGATGTAGTTCTGTTGAAGCAGCGATCTTGTAAAGGGGTCTGGTCTTCCTCCAAAGGTCCAGTGGTAGGTAGGTAGCTCTTGTCCTCTGGAACTCCAGTGGGGGAAAAAACTCCTCTGGGAATCCAGTGGAAGAAGGCTGCTAGGGTGTTGGAGATCTCCGGTTTTATGTAGCACGGAATGCTTGGCTCCTTCCCCCTCGGGCGGAGCATCTCACAATGGGATGGGAAGTGGGGAGGCAGTTCCTTGATGGGCCATTAACAGGAGATAGTCCAGAGGGGGGAGGCAGGGAGCACCGCCCTACCTGGTCTCAACAGCTCCTGAAGATGGTAATAGAATACTTTTTTGGGGGCACATCTTCCACTGTAACCTAGGACATAATCCACCCCTTATTCTATTACCATCTACACCATACCCAACTCAATGCCCCCTTACAGATACATATATACATATATAATTATATACATATATACTTATATACATATATACATATATACTTATATCCATATATCCATATATACATATACACACAATGAATCCTTACACATAGTTCTCCCTTACAATTAGGTCTCCTTGTGGTACACAACAGGTTTCCCCATTTTTCTGCATCACCCACCAAGTGTAACCAGGTCCTTGAGCAAAAACAACCCCACGGAGGGGTGTGCCTTTGCCTGATGTGGGATTAATCCAAACAGTCTTTCCTAACATACCTCTCGTGTGTACCACAGGGACTTTATCTCCATCCACTGTGCGCAAGGGTCCAGACTGGGCGGGACCCGCTCGATTGATGGACCCTGGGGTATTGACCGTCCAGGTGGCCTTTGCTAAGTTCAGTTCCCAATTTTTGAAAGTCCCCCCTCCAAGTGCTTTTGGGGTCGTCTTAAGTAGTCCGTTGCACCGTTCAACTTTCCTGGCAGCTGGTGCATGATAAGGGATATGATATATCCATTCGATTCCGTGTTCTCTGGCCCAAGTGCTTATGAGGCTGTTCTTGAAATGTGTCCCGTTGTCGGACTCGATTCTCTCAGGGGTGCCATGCCTCCAAAGACCTTGCTTTTCCAGGCCCAAGGTGGTGTTCTGGGCAGTAGCATGAGGCACAGGGTAGGTCTCCAGCCACCCAGTGGTTGCTTCCACCATGGTCAGCACGTAGCGCTTGCCTTGGCGGGTTTGGGGAAGTGTGATGTAATCAATTTGCTAGGCTTCCCCATACCTGTACTTCGACCATCGTCCACCGTACCACAGAGGCTTCACCTGCTTGGCCTGCTTGATCGCAGCGCAGGTCTCACAGTGGTGGATAACCTGGGAGATACTGTTCATGGTTAGATCCACCCCTCGGTCCCGTGCCCATTTATAAGTGGCCTCTCTGCCTTGATGGCCTGAGGCCTCATGGGCCCATCGAGCTAAGAACAACTCTCCTTTGTGTTGCCAATCTAAGTCTACCTGGGACACCTCTATTTTTGCAGCCTGATCTACCTGTTTGTTGTTACGATGTTCTTCATTAGGCTGACTCCTGGGGACATGAGCATCTACATGACAGACCCCCATAGGTAGCTTCTTTACCTGAGTGGCAATATCTTTCCACTCATCAGCAGCCCAGATTGGTTTTCCCCTACGCTGCCAGTTGGACTTTTTCCACCTTTCCAGCCAGCCGCACAGAGCATTGGCTACCCTCCACAGAAGCAGTATAAAGGTAGAGCTTTGGCCACTTCTCTCTTTCAGCAATGTCCAGGGCCAGTTGAACGGCTTTGAGTTCAGCAAGTTGACTTGATCCACCTTCTCCTTCAGTAGCTTGTGCGACCTGTCGTGTGGGGCTCCATACGGCTGCTTTCCACTTCCGGTTCATCCCTACGATGTGACAGGAACCGTCAGTGAAAAGAGCGTATCGTGTTTCCTCTGCTGGTAGTTGGTTGTACGGTGGAGGTTCTTCAGCTGGCGTCACTTGTTCCTGCTCCTCTTCATCAGTGAGGCCAAAGTCTTCACCTTCCGGCCAGTTTGTAAATATCTCCAAAATCCCAGGGCAATTTGGGTTTCCAATACGGGTGCGCTGTGTGATGAGGGCAATCCATTTGCTCCATGTGGCGTCGGTGGCGTGGTGGGTAGAGGAAACCTTTCCTTTAAACATCCACCCCAGGATTTCCCAAAAGGTGGCTCTGTCTGTGCTCCAGCCACAGCCCCAGGCAGCAGGAGCTGCGTGACGGCAGCCGCCGGTATCGGCCAGGTCCTGCCCCGTCACACTGCTTGTGCTGAGCCCAGCGCCCGGCACCTTCCTCAGGCCTCGCCTTCCCCGGGCCATGGGGAGGAGAGACGCCCTGTCCTGGCGTGGCCCAGGGCAGCCTCCTGTGGCCAGAAGGAAGGACAGAGCCCCCCTCACTCTCCCCACGGGTGCTGGCCGCTGTTCTTTGCTGCCTGGCCCAGCCGGGACATGCAGCCAGCGGGACCCCTTTCCCCTGGGCACCACTGCCTCCCTCCTTGTGCCGCACGGCCGAGGGCTTGGCCCGAAGGACATGGGTGCAGAGGAATGGGGAGACAGCCGGGGAGAGCTGGCAGCAGCAGGCACAGCTCCTGATGCCCGGCCACATCCGAGTCACTGCCATCATTACCCACTGCCCACCGCTGCACCGAGGCTGCTGGCGCGGCTTTCCTGGATGCCCCTACTCACTGTGTGGGGCTTCTCCGTGAGCCTGGGCACACCCCTGAGCCCCAGGCTCTGCATGCCGAAGCACTGACACCACAGGCAGGTGGGGAAGATATTCAGAGCAGGGTTCATTTTTTTGGTGTGAATAAGGTGTGAAAAAGGCCCTAGGAAGAGCATGCAGCCACACAGCTGAGGTCAGGAACAGACCCAGAAGGGAGGGAAAACTGCACATTCACAAGCAGAGATCGTCGTCACAGCTTTCCAGTAAAAAGCACTATCGCTATTTAACAAAACCCCATGCTTGGAGCTGAATGTCCCTGCATTCCTGTCCTTCATAGCCCCGGTTTTGGCCGGAGTCCCACCGCTCACCCTTCCCGACCTCACCTCGTGGCATTGCTGATCCACAACACTCACAGAGACTCCAAAGAGCCGAGCGGCTGCACACCCGCAATTTCACCTCCTGGACACGCATCACCGCTGCCTTCCAGCTCTCCGCCTGGCTCGGGCCCTGCGCCGGGAAGGAAGGTCGGTCCTACGCCAGCGAACTGCAGCTGCAGCACCCACGCACAGGGACAGAGTTGCAACAAGGGATTTTAACGGGCACTGCACACACAACAGGCAACCTGCACGTGTCTCAGCCAGCGCCTGCTCTGAGGCCTGCGAGGGGTCTTTACAGCAGCTCTTGCAGAAAAAAACAGATTTAGGATGTTAGAAGTGTGTGTTAGGAGTGTTAGAAGTAGGTACAAGCCAAGGGCCTACCAGCCAAGGACATGTTCCTTGACCATAGATGATCAATTCGAGGACTGGTAAAGACCTCTGACTCACGGGCCACCTACCCAAATTATACCCCCTACTCCCAAGGGAACAACAGAAGACGACGACCGAGACTGCGCTGATTTGCACCGGAGGGTTGGAAGAGCTGCGACAGCTCCCGGCGCCTTGAGTAGCTGCGATGCCGCCACGGTGGTTGAGTAACGTCTGTGCCGACGTTTATCACGACACCACGCGCCCTGAGACACAGGATCACAGAATGTCAGGGGTTGGGAGGGACCTGGAAAGATCACCTCATCCAACCCCCCTGCCAGAGCAGGATCCCCTAGAGTAGGTCACCCCGGAACGTGTCCAGGCAGGGTTTGGATGTCTCCAGAGAAGGAGACTCCACCACCTCTCTGGGCAGCCTGTTCCAGGGCTCTGCCCCCCTCACAGGGAACAAGTTTCTCCCGATGTTCATGTGGAACCTCCTGTGCTCCAGCTTGCACCCATTGCCCCTCGTCCTGATATTGGCCATCAGCGAGAAGAGCCCGGCTCCATCCTCCTGACCCTCGCCCTTTCCGTATTTATGAACGTTGATGAGGTCACCCCTCAGTCTCCTCTTCTCCAAGCTCAAGAGACCCAGCTCCCTCAGCCTTTCCTCCTGAGGGAGATGTTCCACCCCCTTCATCACCTTTGGGGCTCAGTGCTGGACTCTTCCCAGCAGTTCCCCGTCCTTCCTGAACTGGGGGGCCCAGAACTGGACACTGATGGGAGCTGCTTGTTTTAATTTCCAACCACTCGAGACTCTCTCAGGAGTCAAAAAAACTTTGACGTTCTCAAGGGAGCGAGCCAGAATTTGAACTAATCGGGTAATTTATGGGAGCTCCGGTCATGCCCCCCGTCAAGGGGCAAATCATCCCTCACGGGTTAGGGCTGGGCTGGCCGCTGGTGAATGCCAGATGCTCTTTTAGTCCCTCTCCATCCAAAGAAGGGGAAGGGAGAGAGACGTATGGGCTGGAAAAGGAAACTAAACCGGCTTCAGTGAAACAATAAGAATAAAAAGATAATTTGGAGCTGGGCTCTTTCGGGGCTGGCCCAGAGCATTGGGACATTTAGGCCGTTGGGGAAGGTTGGAGCCGCGGCGTTGGCGGGGCAGTGGAAAGTCTGCAAGGGCAGCAAGAGCTTTCCGTGCTGGGGCTTTCCCAGCGGAGACGTCACTGAGCGTTTTCCGCTGGGAGCTGGGCTCTTCGGGGGGTGATGTGGGGCACTGGGACCTTTAGGGGTAGTAAGGGAGGACGTCAGCAACGTGTCCGCACCTCTGACATCCACCACAAAGGTGGTTTCCGTTCTCTGCCATCGTCTGAGCTAAAGCTGTTGGCAGGAGCTGGCTCATCCTGGGCCTCGGTACCACTCAGGCCTGCGACCTGCAGGCCAGAAGGACCTGTGCAAAGACCTTGATAGCAGTCAAGAGCGGGGGTGGGACATGAGCCCAGGTGCCCAGGGTGTGGGTGTGCGGGAGCTGCGTGAGGACTCTGACACGATCAATGTGATCTAACAAGTGAACCTTTATTTCTGTGTTTCCAGTGCAATTTATAACCCTCGAGCACACCCAATAAATACTGATTGGCTTCATCGCAAATAACAGCCCATAGTCCAACCTGATTGGCCACATTGTGAGTCATGTTCAAGTCACGTTCACAGATGTTCACACCCATCTTCTTTAGGAAATAAAAATTGTGTCATTAATGGCGGCTGTCTCTTCTCCTGCACCTCTAAGATGTTCATGCCCCCTGCACCGGAAGTTGTTTATACTTTCAGCAGTTCCAGCACATCCCAGCTCAGATTCTCTGGAAAGGCTGGATTCTTCACATGTTCCTTATTTGATAAATATCCTTCCACCGAGGTGGATGTGGGGGGTGGGGGGAGGGCCAGCCGACCCGCAAGAGGTGAGCAAATTGGTTGAGGCAATTCCCCACTGCAAGGTCCAGAGTCTCCCCGAAGAGCCGGGAGCAGTGGTGGGAGAAGGCAATCACCTGGTGGGGACGTGCATGCGAGGCTGTGACTTTGTGTGACATCGTATGTTGTCACACCACATCATGCGGCATCACAACCCACCACACCTCCCCCCATATATAAACAGGTCATTTCCTCTCCCAAAACAAAGCTAGCAGCAGAGACAAACCCGCAGCTCCAACAACAACAACAACAACAACGAATTGCATCCACCTAGTCCGGCGTGGGGTCCTCCACGGATTGCAGGGGGATATCTGCTCCACTGTGGACCTCAACGGGCTGCAGGGGAACAGTCTGCCTCACCATGGTCTTCACCACGGGCCGCAGGGGAACCTCTGCTCCAGCACCTGCAGCACCTCCTCCCGTCCTTCCCCACTGACCTTGGTGCCTGCAGGGCTGTTGCTCTCCCATATTCTCACTCCTCTCTCTCGCTGCGATTGCTGCTGCCCAGGAACTTTTTCCTCTCTTAAACCCGTTCTCCCTGAGGCGCTGCCACTGTTGCTGATGGGCTCAGCCTTGGCCAGCGGCGGGTCCGTCTTAAAGCTGGCTGGCACTGGCTGTACCCGACAAAGGGGAAACTTCTAGAAGCTTCTTACAGAAGCCACCCCTGTAACCTCCCCGCTACCGAAACCTTGCCACGCAAACCCATCACAGCTCTGCTCCGCAGTAACTAAAGATCCCTGTGTTATCCACACGCTTTCCATCACAAATCCAAAAAACAGCCCCACACCAGCCGCTACGGGAGAAATTGAACCGTCGCAGCTCAAACCAGCAGGGCTCCCCACTATAAGGGAGGATTTTGATGCCAGGACAAATGACAACTGGCCAGCTTGGCACAACGCGGGTGCCTTTTCCTGCCCTGAGTCGTTTCAGGAGAGACAGGCTGGGAAAAGCTTCTCTCCTTCCCTCTGTGGTCCCACGGGGCAGCTGGGGCTTTGTCGCAAGCACACCCTGGGACCTGGTGTGCTGTTCTGCAGGCAGCAGCAGAGGCCAGGAGTGATGCTGCCTCCTCAGCACACTCAGGGTGCTCCCCATGGGAAGGACACGATATGGCACTGGGCTTGTTGTAACAATATTAATAAAAAGATTGATTTAAATGGGCCCTTTTTGAGAGGTAAAATTTCACTTCTCCAAGGCTCAGCAGAAGCAGCAGCAGAGTGACCACAGGCTCCATCTTGATGATGACTGCTCCTTTGGATATTTCAGTTTGTAGATGGCCTGAGACGCCAGGAGTCTGACTGAGGGTTCGCAGTCTTTCCTCAAGGCCAGCAGGGCTGCCAGAGAAGGAAGCAGAGCAGCCATGAACCCCCGCTGCCTGCAGAGACTCCCCAGGAGTCCCCTCCAGACCATGCCAGCCCCACCCTTCTCCTCCCCTGGCCAGGAGGAGCAGCTGAGACCAAGAGACCAGCTGGCAACTGCTGCTCAGGCATAGCCCTTTTGCCCCGGCATCTTCCTCTGGCCCTGGAGCGTCTTCCTGGAGCAGGACCAGGCACAGCAGCACCCTGCCCCACCAGCCCCGGTACACCCAGCGCTGCCCCTACTCACCATTAGAGACAATCAACAGCGTCTCCCTACTCAGCTTCTTCCGGTGCCGTACGGCAAGCCCTAGGCACAGAGCTCACGTCAGACCTCCCGCTCCCCAGCACGCTCCCAGCAGCACGTTCCCCGGCCCTGCCGGCTCGGCCGCGCACCCTCCTGCCCCTCGGCAGGGCCGGCCCCAGGCAAGGACAGTACCCGAGGGCGGTGGCCGTGAGCCAGGCTCCCAGCGAGCCCACCTGTTTGGTGGGCCCTCCTCGGGGCAGCCGGGGCTCTGGCAGCCACAGGGCTGCCCCATGCTGCCAGGGCAGTGATGCGGACTGGGGCCAGGCTGCCAGAAGAGGGTCCCGGGGCTGTGGCTCACCAATGAACCTGACGGCCGCCTCTCGCAAGGTGGTCTGAGCGTCCTTCAGGTACGGCAGGCTCTGAAGGAGGTATTCTCCCACCCTGCTCCTGCTGTGCGCTAACTGGAGAGAGCACAAGGGCACGACGCTCGCACAGACCCTCCCTGGTCAGCCGGACCGGTCCCTCCAGCCAGCACCCCCTTCCCCCCCGGCGATTCGCATCCCCAGGCAGGTAGAGCCTGGTGGGGCTGAGGTTCAGAGCGAGGCACGGGCAGAGGGGTCTGGGGGTGCCGAGACCCCTCTGTGCCACTGCCAGGCCCAGGTGGGCCAGGGTCTTCTTCAGCACCCTGGGGACAGGGAGGGCAGAGGGGCCTGGAGAAGAGCCCGTGGGGGCTCCGTGCCTGTGGCAGGGGAGAACGCAGCTCTGGGCTGCGGGCTGGAGCAGGGCTGGCGAGGCACAGCTGCACAGCCCACCCCACGGGCATGTGGGGCAGGCCTCGTCCAGCCCAGCCCTGGGGTTTGGGGGTGGTCCTCACCAAGTACTCTGCCATCCATGATGCCTGCTCTGGCTCAGGCGGGTAGCTGGGCAGCCTCCACCCCAGGAACTCCACACAGGCCAAGAGGGTGTATCCAGAGGCCTGCAGAGAAGCAGAGGCTGGGAGATGGCACCACAGCCCAGGGAAGGAGACCTGGCATCCTCCTCCTCTTGGCCAGGCTCCCAGCCCCTCCCAGCCCCTTAGGGGAAGGGGCAGCGGGGGACCCAGCCTGGACTGGGTTCAGCGCCCAGGGCAGGGATACAGGGCAGCCACCTGCTCAGGGACCTCATGCTGCGGCCAGCAGGGCAGAGATCCTCAAGAGCTGCTGAGCTGCTGCCAGGGGTGGGGGCAGAGCGAAGGGCAAAGGAGGGGTGGGCCCAGGGCTGTAGGCAGCAAGGCCTGGAGTGCCAGAGGCACTGGGGCAGGATGGAGCCAGCAGCACGGCCCATGGGCGTCCCCCAGCAGGACGCTTGGCTCCCCAGCCGGGGCTGCCCCAGCTCCTTCAGCCCAGGCTCCGCACGGGCAGAGCTCTGATCCCGGGATGCAGGGCCAGTCGCCCTCCAGCTGCATCTCCCTTCCCACCACTCCCCCTGCCCCAGGCTGGGCAACAAGCTGGCTCTCCCCCCCTTGGAAGTGCTGCAGCCCTCTCTGCAGACCAAGTTCACTGGCCCCACGGAGGGGCACCTGGGTGAGCAGGGCCTCGCTCCTGGGGCCATCCTGCTCCCCGGGAGCTGGGACATGCCCTGGCCCCAACACCTGGCGCTCTCTTGGGCACAGCCCTGGGGGATGGGGATATGGGCTCAACGCCCTGGCCTCCGACTCCTGCAGGGACAGCGGGGAAACCTGTAGGGATTCGTGTGTCTGGTGGCCATGGGCTGCTGCTGAGCCCCGCTGGAGCAGGCAGGGCAGCTCTGGGAAGAGTCGGGGCCAGGTTCTCCAGTCCTGCTCATGCGGGGTCTGCAGGGACCCTTCCTCTGGGCTGGGCTGGCGGAGGGGCTGAAGGGGGAGAGCAGGGCTGGGAGGGGACCCTCCTCCCCATCCACCTCTGCAGCAGGCCACAGCGGGGCAGGAGGAAGCCAGCGGGGGGAGCAGTGCAGGGAAGGAGGGGAGCGGTGGGACCCTGAGGTAAAGCAAATTGGCAGACTCTGATGTCCAGCAGCCCTTGCCCCTCGTGCCCAGGCCACTCCTGTGGTGTCAGCATGCCCTGCCCACAACACCGGCCGCAGCTCACCTTGGCTACACTCTCCACCTGGTCACTCATACGGAGGAGCAGTGGGAGAAGGAACCTCCGCACCTTCTCCTTCATGTCCTTCTTGTTTCTCCGCACCACAGTCTTGATGACATCTTTGAAGAGGCCGATGGTGAGCTCCCGCACCTGGCTGGACCACTGGTAGGGAGGAGTACAGAGGCACCTCAGCAACAGCCGCTTCCTGCCCAAGCTGAGCAAGGCGTTAGCATGGCTGAAGTCAGGGCCTATGCTGTGTCATCGGATCATGAGCGCACGAGGTCTGCAGCTGCGGCTGAGCAGCCCCAGAGCCCTGAAAGGCCAGGCAGGAGGAGCGGGGAGGGGAGCCCTGGCCGAGCGCTGCCCACAGGGCTGGGCTGAGGGGCAGCGGCCTCTGTAGGGCGCCCATCTGTAGGGCTGAGGCTTCCCCAGCAGCCTTACATCATCAAAGAGGGGCAAAAGCTTCTCCACCAGCCGCAGACCGAGGAGGCTGGCCTCTTCCCTCTTCATGTGACCCATCACGTTCTTGCAGATGAGCAGGGCCTTCATCTTGACACTAGGGCTGCCATCCTGCAGGGTCTCCATGATGTCCGGCAGCAGGACCAGCACTTCTTTTGCCTGTACGAAACACAGCGTTTCCTTATGGCGAGGCGCTGAAAGGCCACCTGGAAATGCGCTGGGCGCTGAGCACCGGCCTCCCGTCCGGCTCCCCAGCAGGCGGCACAGGAGTCACTGCAGCAGCCTCCTGGCAGGCAGTGGCCGCTGGCGGGGGGGTGGGGAGAGCACTTAGAAGGGAAGGCAGCACAGGAGAGCGGTGTCCCCTGCTCAGCCACCCCCTGTTCTGACCAGCCCCAAAGGGAGATAGATTGGGAACTTCCTGGGCCTGGAGGAATCCCCAGGCACCCGCCAGCCCCCTCCAGAGCGGCAAGGGTGATCAGAGCCATCACCCCACATTCTGACACCCAGGCAAGGCCAAGCCACTGCACTACTCTCTGCCCTGGGCCTCAGCTGCCAACACGGCTGGCTCCACTTGACTACACCCTGCTCACCATCTCAGGTGCCTCTGAAAGCACGACGAGGGTCCTGAGCACCACCGACAGCATCACTGGGCGTGGGAGGCTCCGGAACCTCTCGTCTTTGTACAGGGCAGTGAACTCCTCTGTCCCAATGCCCCCGCAGAGCAGCAGCTGAAACAAAGACAGCGGTGAGAGACCAGCAGAGCCTGCAGGCTCCCTCCACCGCGCTGGCACAAAGGAGGCACGACACGCGGGCAGGGGCAAGTGTTTCCTCTCCCCAGACCTGAAGCCCCCTCAGCCTCTGCATGGGCCCAGCAGCTGGCCCGACTCTGGCTTCAGCCCCTTCTCTGCCCCTGCCCCAGGATTCCAGGCTGTGGAGTGGGGCAGGGGCATGCAGGCAGGAGAAGCAGAGTGCTGCCTGGGCAGGGGCAGGCTTTGTGTTTTTCAGCGGGGCCAAGACAGCTCGGGGAGGCCCCAAGGGCCTGGCACGGGGTCTGGCTGGTGCTGGGCAGGTCCCTGCTGCCCCTATGGGCTGTGTCCCTACGTGCCGGAGGAGGGGGCCGTTGGGAGGCAGGGGCGGGGGGGGCCGTGCCTGTTCTCCTGGGGAGGCAGGCACAGCCCTGAAGGTGCGCACGGTCACTCACAGCCAAGGGACAGATGCAGGCGTCTTCCGTGGGAGGGCTGAACACCAGCTGGTCCTGCAGCACGCTGAGCAGCTCTGGCAAGACTCTTCCAAAAGCGAGGGAGGTCATCACCTCCCACATGGCCACGGCAGCGCTGCAGACCCAGAGCTCGCTCAGCAGGGCTGCCTCGGCCCCTGCACCCTGCCCGGGCCAGCTCCTCCAGCCCCAGGCGGTGCTGCAGCCCTCACCCTGCCCACCGCCCTCCCTGGGGTGGCCGGGGGCCTGCCCAGGCAGGCAGGAGGGGGATGAGGTCGTGTTTCTCAGCGGGCCAGGAGGAGCGTGGTGACGGGGCTCTGCCTTGGGCAGCTATAGCTGCTGTAGTCCTGGCCAAAGCACCAGGGCTGGGAAGCGTGGTGGGAGGGAGGGCTCTGCTCCTCGGGCTGCCCTGCGATTTTCCATGGATCTGGCAGCCAGAGAGTCTCTGGGCTCCTCTGCCCACCAGGAGCAAGCCCTCAAGGCTGTCGGGACCAGTACCTGTCATACGCTGGAGAGATCCTCAGCAGGCTCCTGACCGCTTCCCTGGGGCGCTCCTTGACCAGCAGGAGGAGGAGGGACTCCAGGCTGCGTTGGGCTGTGTTTGTGTGGATGCTCTCCACGTATTGGTGGATGCAGCTCATGATCTTTGGCACCTGGAGGGGAAACAGGTGAGGACGGTGCGGCCACTGGAGTGCAGGCATTTCCCGAGCTGCTGCTGAAAGTGCTGCCCTTCCCATGCCTCTCTGCTGCCTTGAAATTGCTTCAGGTACTCGAGAGAGCTGGCTTAGGAAGGAGGGGAGAACAAGGCCTGACAGGGCTGACGGGTAGGGTGATCCAGCCACAGGGCACTTACTTCCGTCAGCCAGGACTCAGGGTGACTCATGGCGACATCCAGGATGTCGATGCTCATGCACAGGTCACAGATGTCAGCTGTTGCCAAGGCCTCAATGGCCTTGAGGACCATTTCTATCTTCTCAGAAGGTGAGAGGTCTTCACCCAGCTGTGGGAGGAAGGGAAGGATGGAAGATATGGCACGCTGAGCGCCCTGATGGTGCTGCCTGGCTGAGCAGCACCAGCAGGTTTGGTGAGAGATGCCCTGCAATGCCAGCAGCAGCGCCTGCAGGGAAGCTGGAAGCAGGGCCTGCAGTCTCTGCAGGGTGGAGGAGGAGAGCAGAGGGGTTCCAGGGTGAGGGAGGAGTGGCAGGGCACCAGGTGTTGGCCCTACGGAGAACCAGGACTCGCTGGTGGCCAGGAGGGCTGGATCTGCTACTGGGATACTGGAGTGCCGCCCTCGGGTAGTCCCTGCTCGGGGACCGCAGGAACCCTCTCAGCAGGGCCAGCGATTCTGGGTCCCTTGGCTCCTGCCGATGCCACAGACAGGACTCCCAGCAAGGTGTGAGCTCATTACCCTTAGCCGGTTTATGGTGTGGACCGGAGAAGACAATAAGGAACGTAGAAAATCCCATTGCAGTTGGACCTCTGCATTCTCCTCTGGCAGCATGTCACCTACATGGAGGGGAAACCCAGAAGAGTCAGTTGGAGGCAGCACGTTTGCCAAGGAGCTTCCCAAAGGGCGACAAGAGCTTTGAACTCTGCACGGCTGACGAGAGAGGCCCATCCCAGCCCCGAGCAGCCCTGGCATTCAAGCACCGCCGTGTTACCCTCCTGTGGGACCCCTGCTGACAGCCTGACCAGGAAAGGGGATGCCGGCATCGAGCTGGTGGCACTCACTGGCCCCAACCCTGCCCAGCCCTGGGGGGCCCCTCACTCACCTTTCTCCCGCACCAGGATATTGGGATACTCAGAGTCCTCTGAAAAGGAGCTGCTGTCCTGGGGAGACACAGGCTCCGAGGCCTCGCTGGCATTGCTGGGGGGTCTCTCCGCCATCCTGTCAAACAGGGGAAAGTGTTTGTGTGTGTGTGTGGCGGGACACCCTAGGCAAAATTCTCGGCACCACGGGGCTGCCGGGGGTGGCAGGGAAAGAGGTGAGCTGTGCTCGGGGTCTCCTCGCCAGCTCCACACTCCTGTCTGTCCCCTTGCTGTCCTGTCAGACACTGCAGGCCACAGTCACGCTGGTTGCTATGGCACTGTGGGGTGTCACAGAGGCGGGTCACAGAGGGCCCCACTGTGACCCGCCGCCTGGGCTGGCAGGGGTAGGGCGCCCACTGCGCGGGGCAGGAGCCAGCTGGCCATTGGCCTATGGGTCCTCTCGGGGTGCCCCCAGGCCCTCGTCTGCCTTTACGTCCCTTCAGGACCTTCCCGTAGCCGCCGCCTTGTGCTCATGCACCCTGGCATGGCCCCAGGAGCTCTCTGGGAGACCCCCGCGTCCCCCTCTGTGTGGTGCTCTCTGCGCATCTCTACACTTTCTGGCATCTCACGGTTGTGTCTCTTCCCCCGCTCTGAAAGTCTCGCTCAGCACCAGGAAGCAAAAGGTGTTTAAGCCTGCTCCTCTGGACCCTGCTTGGGGATTCAGCTGTCAATGGGACTCTTCCTGTGCCTCTCGCTCACCAGATGCTGTCGGAAGAGGAAACCCAAAAGAAGTACTCTCTCTCTTTTTTACGCTGCCTTAACGTCTTGAATCAATGCCCTCACCTACAGCCGAAGAGACAGAGAACTGGATGGCTCATCCAGAAAATTCTTCTCTAACCCACGGGTCGCACTGGGACCCAAACCACACCCGACTGCTCTGGACAGCTTCGAAGCTGCGCCTTAGTTGTGCCCTGAGAGATTTCTCAAGGTTTCTAAGGTGGGCAGTGGAGAGGACAGACGTTGTTGGATGGCGGCTGCGGTCTCATGGCTTACAGCAGCTCTCCTTCACTTCTGCCTCCATCATCCCTGGCCAGCCACTTGATGAAGTGAGAAGCTGTTGCAGATGGCAGACGATGAAAGCAGAAAACTGGCCTGGGGTGAAACTGGTGAGACCATAAAGGAAAAACCCGCTAGACAAAAGACGGCTAAGGAGAGGGTCAGGAGAAAAGGGGGGAAGAGGGACCTGAAGGTGCAGCTGAAAATGAGCTGGGGTGCCTGGGGGTCCCAGTCCAGCAGCCCTGTACGTGCTCGTGCAGCCTGTAGCAGGACAAGTAACCCGTTGCCCTGACCGGACCGTTTGTGTTTGACTGGCTGCTGCAGTCAGGCGGGCCTGGAGTGCTCCCCACAGCCAGCCAACGGGCACCCGAGAGAGGACAGAGGAGGGATCAAACCTCGCCAACCAAGGGCTTTGTTGGTCTGCCAGACCTCTGATTCTTCGACGAGTCACACGTTCCCTTTGAGCTGAACAGGGCGCTCTCACTGGTGGGTGCTTTCACTTATCCTGTAGGTACTAAAAACGCCCAAGGGACTGGTAAATCTGTTCATTAGAAGAGATGGGTGACGTGACTAGTGCCAGGTTTCACCCCCCTCTGCTTCCAAAACCACTTCAAACCACACTGACATTGCAAAGGGAAGTTCTGGGCCTGTCCTCTTTGTGCTGACTGGCTCAGACTCCCTCTGTGGCCAGAGCAGATGGGAACGGGCTGTGTCATTAAACAAGCTGATTGGACAAAAAGTCAGTGCCTGTCACACGGACAGACGTGTGAGCACCTTGTGTAATCGAGTGTGAGGCCTCAAAAGGCACAGGGAAAGAGCGGACAGGCGTCCCTCTCCGGAGGCAGCCAGCTCGAGCTGAGAGAAAGTGGCTCTGGGGCAGAACCGAGGGTCCCAACTCTTCTTCAGAGTCAGGGCTAAGGCCGGATCCAGCCGCACCCAGACTCCTTGCTGAGAGGGAGTTTAGAAAGCAAGGGGGGTCCAGTCTGAAGCTTGTCAGTTGGCAGCAGGAGCTCCCCAGACCCTTCTACAACAACCACGCAGCACGCTGGTGTGGAGATTGAAGGCATGGACTCCGATCGGGGGTGACCCGAAGACCTTTATTGTCTGTCACAGCATCATTATATACTTGTCTCTATCAGCACACGTGCCACTAAGTAAGCTGTGATTGGTGTACAGGCATTGTTCGCGCCCCACTCCTGCTAACTCTATTGGCTGCTATCGTCCAGACTTGCCTTCCTCCCGTGGTGTCTAAGGGTCTGCACCTGTTTACTTCCCTGTTCTCTTCTTTTACTCTTGTTCAAGGCTCAGGGCAGGAGCTGCCCGAAGCCTGCTAACTCTTTCCATCCCTTCTCTCCTTGTTCCTCCTCAATTCCCCCTTTTTGTTTTTCTACGATAGAGACTGTTGCCAACATTCGGTGGGTCATCCCCTGCATGCAAGAGAATAGACACGGTAATATCAAAATTCTACAAATGATTATACACAAAATCAATAGCTGTACGATTTTGCAGCGTGGCACGCCCGACTGTAACACAGGCTTCTGTTGATCAACTGCACTGCTGCTAGCACTGAGTTACCAGTTGCAAATCAAAGGAAACGTACATGACCAAGGCAAAGTAAAGTAAGCACAGGAAAACAAGTTTAACATCTATAACTCAGACTATTGCTAACTAGCAGGAATCCATTTCAAGAAATCTGTCAAAGGCTTTTATATCTTTTATGCAGTTCTATTCTTTCTCTTCCTCTTTTTTTGTTGTTTTTTTTTTTTTTGGCCAATTAGAGTCAAAAAGCATGGCTTTGTTCCTCTAGACCCCAGAAAACCTCTTCACACACATGATACTTTGCGTGTCTCTGCAATTTTTTATGATTTTGCACATATCTTCACCAATTCTCTTTCCAAAGCAGTTTCTACATTCACCTCTCATATCACAGTGTCCCCTCCTTTTCCTAGTAGTCACTGAGCATGGACAGAAGAGGTTTCAAAACAGTCAGCGAGGCATCGAATAACACCCAAGCTTACAGGAAATCTTATTTTGACACTGTCTGTCATGGTTTGAGGCTGGGCCAGCCACTAACAAATGACAGACACTCTCTATTAACCCCTCTCCCCTCCCAAAAGGGAAAAGGAGAGAGAGAGCAAGGGAGAGAGACTTTATGGTTTGGAAAAGAAAACTAAAACAGCTTTGATGAAACAATAACGAGAAAAGGAAAGATAATAATAAGAATGAGGAAATAATGAAATGTATACAATATGTACAAATAGATACAACACCAATACCACACTCAACTCCCCCCACCCTGATGACAATATGTCCCCACCACGCTGCAGGGCTGGCACTGGGACACTCCCAGGCTTGACTCGGCAGCAGACGGAAACGGGATGCAGGAGCTGGACTCAGGCACTGGATTCAGGGATACATGGATGGGGATCGACGATAGAAGAACAGAGTCCTCCTCAAATGTCGGCCCTCGAAGTAGAAAAAGAGACCCTCGTGATCTCTCAGCTTTATACTGAATATGACGTCTATGGGATGGAACACTCTGTTGGTCAGGTTTGGGTCACCTGTCCAGTTTGCTCCTCCCTGCAAGGGTGACCTTTTTCGTGCTTGTGACCCTTTTCACTCCCGGCACCCCAACACGCAGTACAAGATTTAGCAGTGACCTTGGCCACTATAAGAACCAGTATAAGCAAGGGCCTCTCTGCATCACATTCCTTGGTACAAACCAAAAACATCAGGCCTTGTCACTGCTGGGAGCAGTCACTGTCTGGAAAAACATGCTGCTGTTTCAGAAAATGCCGTTAGTTAGAGGAGACCAAACTGAAAAGTTAAAGCACTAAACCAGAATTAGTTCTGCTTTAGCCCAAAGCAGGACAGACTGACTGCCCCCGCCCACTGCTTGCTGGGAGCACGGCCTTCCAGCCGCTCCAGCACAGCCTGCTTGCTTGGGCCATCCTTCAGGCCCTGCCACGAGCAGTGAAATAAGTTCACTGGCAGGTCTGAAAGGAGAGGAGGGGATTTGGAAAGGCAGCCTGGCTCCCACCAGCAGGCGCCTGCCGGGGTCCTGCCAGCAGCGGCCGCTGGGTCAGGGATGCAGGAGGGGATGGGGCTGCAGCCGTGCGGTGCTCCAGGCAGAGGGAGGCTCATCCCCTTATCCCATCCCCTGCCGTCCAGTCCCATGCCATTCTTGGCACTCACTGGCGCGGGGCTGACATGGAGACACTCCGACCGCATCAGGGAGTGGACGCTGATCGCCCCCCTGCAGGAGTGGAGAAGCAACGCTAGTGCGACGACGCCATGTGGAAAGAGAAACGCCCGTGAGGTTGTTGACAGCCGTTAAGGTTGAAGTATGGCGAGCAGTGTTGAAACTCTGCAGTGGTAAGAAAAACTCCTCTACACACGGTCAGATCAGTAGAGATGTCCGTTATTAACGATGCGCACCGGGGACATGGGATCCTTCCCAAAGATGTCCGCCTGCACGTTGAAATCCACAAATATTTATATATTAAATTCATACATATTCAGTCTATACAATGAATATTCATTATCATCCTCTCGATGATTGGTTCTTCTTTTCTCGCTTCTGATGCAAATCAGCGCGCAGCCTCTGTCGTGTCTTCCATTGTTCCCTTGGGAGTAGGGGGTGTAATTTGGGTAGGTGGCCCGTGAGTCAGAGGTCTCGACCACTCCTCAAATTGACCATGTATGGTCAAGGAACATGTCCTTGGCTCGTAGGCCCTTGGCTCGTACCCACTTTGGTCATGATTCAAAGATTGTACACAATGGGTACCAACATAAATCCTGTCTAGCAGACATCTTGGGCTATAACATATTATCCTTGTTTCTAACCACTAATAGATCATTGGTTAATAAACACCTTAGGTCTGAGACTTGACAGGGGTATCCCAGCAGCATTGGCAGTAGAGATTTTGGTTTATATTTGACCATTTGTACCATTTGAGACTTATTTTCCCAAAATAATCATTAGTCTCTCCTACTAATGTCCACTAATTAGAATTCTTGATATTCAAATCAAGATGGGAAAAGTAAGGGTATCAAGCAGTGTCACTGGTGCCTAGCAGGTTTCAAATTTCTCTAGTTTTTAAACTGTAACCACCTGGTGAGGTTTTTATGGTTATGAGTCTCAAAACACACACACACACACACACACACACACACACACGCTTCTAACATCCTAAATCAGGTGATTTCTGCAAGAGCTGCTGTAAAGAGCCCTCGCAGACCTAAGAGCAGGCGCTGGCTGAGACACGTGCAGGTTGCCTGTTGTGTGTGCAGTGCCCGTTAAAATCCCTTGTTGCAACTCTGTCCCTGTGCGTGGGTGCTGCAGCTGCAGTTCGCTGGCGTAGGACCGACCTTCCTTCCCGGCGCAGGGCCCGAGCCAGGCGGAGAGCTGGAAGGTAGCGGTGATGCGTGTCCAGGAGGTGAAATTGCGGGTGTGCAGCCGCTCAGCTCTTCGGAGTCTCTGTGAGTGTTGTGGACCAGCAATGCCACGAGGTGAGGTCGGGAAGGGTGAGCGGTGGGACTCCGGCCAAAACCGGAGCTATAAAGGACAGGAATGCAGGGACATTCAGCTCCAAGCATGGGGTTTTGTTAAATAGCGATAGTGCTTTTTACTGGAAAGCTGTGATGATGATCTCTGCTTGTGAATGTGCAGTTTTCCCTCCCTTCTGGGTCTGTTCCTGACCTCAGCTGTGTGGCTGCATGCTCTTCCTAGGGCCTTTTTCACACCTTATTCACACCAAAAAAATGAACCCTGCTCTGAACATCTTCCCCACCTGCCTGTGGTGTCAGTGCTTCGGCATGCAGAGCCTGGGGCTCAGGGGTGTCCTCAGGCTCACGGAGAAGCCCCACACAGTGAGTAGGGGCATCCAGGAAAGCCGCGCCAGCAGCCTCGTTGCAGCGGTGGGCAGTGGGTAATGACCGCAATGGCTCGGACGTGGCCAGGCATCAGGAGCTGTGCCCACTGCTGCCAGCTCTCCCCGGCTGTCTCCCCATTCCTCTGCGCCCATGTCCTTCGGGCCAAGCCCTCGGCCGTGCGGCACAAGGAGGGAGGCAGTGGTGCCCAGGGGAAAGGGGTCCCGCTGGCTGCATGTCCCGGCTGGGCCAGGCGGCAAAGAACAGTGGCCAGCACCCGTGGGGAGAGTGAGGGGGGCTCTGTCCTTCCTTCTGGCCACAGGAGGCTGCCCTGGGCCACGCCAGGACAGGGCGTCTCTCCTCCCCATGGCCCGGGGAAGGCGAGGCCTGAGGAAGGCGCCGGGCGCTGGGCTCAGCACGAGCAGTGTGACGGGGCAGGGCCTGGCCGATACCGGCGGCTGCCGTCACGCAGCTCCTGCTGCCTGGGGCTGTGGCTGGAGCACAGACAGAGCCACCTTTTGGGAAAGCCTGGGGTGGATGTTTAAAGGAAAGGTTTCCTCTACCCACCACGCCACCGACGCCACATGGAGCAAATGGATTGCCCTCATCACACAGCGCGCCCATATTGGAAACCCAAATCGCCCTGGGATTTTGGAGATAATTACAAACTGGCCGGAAGGTGAAGACTTTGGCCTCACTGACGAAGAGGAGCAGGAACAAGTGAACGCCAGCTGAAGAACCTCCACCGTACAACCAACTACCAGCAGAGGAAACACGATACGCTCTTTTCACTGACGGTTCCTGTCACATCGTAGGGATGAACCGGAAGTGGAAAGCAGCCGTATGGAGCCCCACACGACAGGTCGCACAAGCTACTGAAGGAGAAGGTGAATCAAGTCAACTTGCTGAACTCAAAGCCGTTCAACTGGCCCTGGACATTGCTGAAAGAGAGAAGTGGCCAAAGCTCTACCTTTATACTGCTTCGTGGAGGGTAGCCAATGCTCTGTGCGGCTGGCTGGAAAGGTGGAAAAAGGCCAGCTGGCAGCGTAGGGGAAAACCAATCTGGGCTGCTGATGAGTGGAAAGATATTGCCACTCAGGTAAAGAAGTTACCTGTGGGGGTCCATCATGTAGATGCTCATGTCCCCAGGAGTCGGGCTAACGAAGAACATCGTAACAACAAACAGGTAGATCAGGCTGCAAAAATAGAGGTGTCCCAGGTAGACTTAGATTGGCAACACAAAGGAGAGTTGTTCTTAGCTCGATGGGCCCATGAGGCCTCAGGCCATCAAGGCAGAGAGGCCACTTATAAATGGGCACGGGACCGAGGGGTGGATCTAACCATGAACAGTATCTCCCAGGTTATCCACTGTAGATAGTTAGGGTCTGGCCGCCGGAAGATATCGCACTGTACGGAAACATAGGGCCCCCCCTCCCGACAGCCAATAGTGCCTAGTTTATGATGTGAGCAGACGGAAATAGGTCATAATCCTAAGCCATATAACGCCGCATCACCCAACGATAAACGCCATTTGCCGTCCACCACATTGGTGTCAGTGAGCTGATGGCCCGAGCGGCCCTAGGGAAGGTCGCCGTGCAGTTTCTGAACCAGGTCGTCACGCCTCCGAAGGCAACAAGTGGTGCCGAAACCCGGGAACACTCTCCTGGAATCGGGTGAGCGGCGGCCGGAGCGGCAGGACCAGCCCGGCGGGGAGGACACTCCCGGACCAACAAGGAGGATGGAAGCCCTTGTGAAGGTCATATCACAATTACATAAGCAGTGGGGTATCGATTGTAAACCCAAAGATTTTACTCTCGCAGTTGTGAGGCTTTTGCAAATTGAGGTCATTGACCAGCCGGTGGATATTCTCCACCCTGAAGTGTGGGATAAATGTACTGAAGCGTTAGCTGAGGAGACGATGTCTTCGGGTCGAGGGAAAAACCTTAAGTCGTGGGGGAAAGTCGTACAGGCCCTGCAGAAGGCCATACAAGAGCAGGAGACCTGGAGGGCGGCAAAGAACTCTTTGTGGGCCACCCCAAAATTGGGAGTTGGGGCAGCCACACAGACTTTGCACCCCCCAGACGATGACTCTTCTGCTGAGCCTAAAGATCCGCAAGAGGGCGACACGTCCCCTCAATTCCCGAACCCCGACCCGCTTACGGAGGGACAAGAACGAGCTAAATCCTTCTGGGGTAGATTAGCCGAAGAGGCCAGAGGCGCCGTGGAGAGACCAGAGTCTGAGGAAGTCTGGGCTAGACCACCGCCCTACGCGCCCCAAGAAGGCGCCGAGCGGAAAGGGGAAGGGCGGGGCGACGATGCCCATGGCGGGAACAGGGAAGAAGCGCTAGCATTAACAAGTGCACACAAACAGGAAGGGGAGGAGAACGACAAGGGGAAAGGTGGTGGGGGCGACCGGGAAGAGGAGGGGAGCGTGAGTGAAGGGCAGAAAGCCAATCAGAGCGGCCATCCGAAAAATTGCCCTTAGAGGGCAAACACCCCGCCGAGCAGAGGGTGGGGCGAGCCAAGAGGGAGGAGCGAGCCAAGAGGGAGGGAACGGCCCGCCCACAAGGGAAGTGGGTGGGGCCTAAGCCCGACAGAAAGGCACTGCTAACCGGAAGTAACCAGTCAGTCGAGTTCCGACTCCGGGTCAGACACTAGCTGGGACGAGTGGCTCGTAACTGATTCAAACTCAAAGGAGGAGGAAATGGGAGTAGTTACAGTCGAAAGCCAAAATATCTCCATCCAAAATAAAGAGGGACCGCCAAGGGAAAAAATTCCTCTCACTGATTGGAGGAAAATAAAGATCGCGTGTGCAGATTGGGTCCCATCGGCCACGCTAGCGTTCCCGGTCCGGGTGACGGATGGGGGACAGAGGGTCCACTCACCAGTAAACCCTGAGGATATACAAGCGATTGTTAAGGCAATTGCGGATAAAGGGCTTAATTCCGCCATGGTCTCCATCCTCATAGATGGCGTCTTCGGGGGAGACGATATGTTCCCGTTCGATATAAACCAAACTTGTAGATTGATCTTTGACGGGGCAGGGATGATCGTTTTTAAACAAGTGGGGAGGACAACTGTGCAAGGGAACTAGCCCGAGTAACCGGGGAGGATCACCCGCTACATGGCTCCAGCCTGCAGCGGCTGATAGGTACAGACCCAACAATGATCACCCCCCCGGCGCAGGCCCAGGGCCTGCAAGCCCATGAAGTTATGACAACTACTCGTGCGGCCAGAGAAGCCATTCCACGGCCTCTAGAGTTATTGTCAAGCCATCGCCGTGGTCCACAATAAAGCAAAATGAAAGTGAGAGCTTTACGCAATTTGTGGATCGCCTCCAGGCAGCGGTCGACTCCTCGACCCTGCCCGCGGAAGCGAAAGGCCCGGTTGTTGCAGATTGCTTATGTCAGCAGTGTAATTTGGCAACCAAAGAAATCCTACGATCGCTGCCAGTGGGGTCAAGTATCGCAGACATGATTAAGCATGTCACAAAGGAAGAGCATCTAGCCCCGATTCAGGCGGCCGTTCGTACCGCAATAGCTAATGTGATGGCATGTTTTAAATACGGCCAGGCGGGCCACGTTGTGGCAAACTGCCCTCGGTTGAGGGACCCGCCAGCAGCACTCCCCCCACGCCAAAATCGACCCAGAGGACCGTGTTGGGCCTGTGGAAAGAAAGGACATTTCGCCAAGGAATGCAGATCTAAAAACCAGGGAAACGGAAGGGGGAGAGGGCACGCGGGCCGTGCACAGCCCTCTCCCGCTTGGGACACGAGGCGGCCCAACTACGCCAACCCCGGATGGGGCGAAGCACTCCCGAACCCGCTGCCCCCTCGAGAAGCGACCAACTTCACGGTTCAACCGACGGTCCAGCCGAACCGGTCCCTACCTCTGAGACAACAAGGACCACCCTCTGGGGGCGAGACCCCAGGGTGGCCCTGGCAGTAAAGTGCGATAACCCGCCAGTGGTGTGGGGGACCTGTTCCCTCTATAATATCTTAAATGGCACCACCATTAGTGTCCCCTTTTTGATTGATACCGGAGCAGATGTTACAGTTATTCCTGAGACAAACTGGCCCCTGCATTGGGAATTGGAAGACGCTCCCATGGTGGGTGGAGTCGGGGGATTAACCCGAGCTCGGAAGAGCATCCAATTGGTAGCAATCATGCTTCACACTGAAAAAGGACCAGAGAAAACCATTACCCTCTTCCCATATGTCATGTCAGGAGTCCCACCCCTGTTGGGAAGGGACGCTCTAACCCTGTTGAAAGCCATGGTAACAAATTTACCGTAAGGGCCACTGTCGCACACCCACTGCCACCCATTAAACCGATGTGGAAATCATCCGACCCAGTGTGGGTCAAGCAGTGGCCCCTGTCAAAGCCTCAAATGGATGCCCTTCTTGAGCTAGTTGACCGCGAACTACAACGAGGTCATATCGAACCTTCCACTAGCCCATGGAACACCCCAGTTTTTGTTGTACCCAAATGAACTGGCGAAGAGTTTCGCCTCCTCCATGACCTGCATGAAGTAAATAAAAAATTCAACCAATGAGTCCCCTCCAAACACTGTTGCCCATGAACTCTATGATACCAGAGAGACAACCTTGTGCCGTCCTCGATATTGAGGACTGTTTCTTTTCGATACCCCTGCATGAGGAGGACAGGGAGCGATTTGCTTTTTCTGTCGTGTTCCCAAACGGCCAACGCCCCAACCTGCGCTTCCAGTGGAAAGTGTTGCCTCAAGGGATGATCAACTCGCCTACTATCTGCCAGATTACAGTCGATTCGGCGTTGGCACCGGTTCGGCGCAGCGACCCGACCGCGACCATCATCCAGTACATGGACGATATCTTGATCGCCGCGCCGTCAGGAAGTCAGGTGGACCAACTGGTATCAACAGTTTCAGAGACTTTAAAAACATACGGGTTCGAAATCGCGAGTGCGAAAATTAAGAGGGGACCAAGTGTAAGCTTTCTGGGAGTGGGGATCACAAGTTCTTACGTAACCCCCCCTCAAATAAAAATCTGTTGGAACATCAAAACACTCCATGATATGCAGCAGCTAGTGGGATCCTTGCAATGGCTCCGTAACATCGCCCTGATCCCTCCTGAAACCATGGCACCCCTGTACGATCTCCTGAAAGGAAAGAACCCATGGGAGCAGAAAACTCTGACGACGGAAGCAATGAACTCTCTTGACTTCATCGAGCAACAAGTATCGTCAAGCACGCTCGCCAGGTGGAACCCAGATGCACCACTCGATCTGTACGTCCACTTTAGGGAGGGAGGGGGAGTAGGGGCACTAGCCCAGGGACCCCCTGACAAAGCTAAACCAATACAATGGGTAGTCCTGGGAATACCGTTGCGCGCATTCTCTCCAGGAGTCGAGTGCCTCGGTAATCTCATTATGAAAGGCAGGAAACTCGCCCTAAGACATCTAGGCAGCGAACCCGCCGGGATATACCTACCCTTCCGCAAACAGCTCCCAGCGCAATCAGTGGCGATGTCAGAGTATCTAGCCATAGCTCTCGTCGGATTTGGTGGAGAAGTCCGGTACGCCGCAAAGCCCCCCTGGACTCAAACGCTGGCGGTTGTCGACATTGACCTCCCACGGAACATCATGGACCGGCCCCAACAGGGACCAACAGTCTTTACAGACACATCTTCAACAACCTCAACCGCGGCGGCAGTATGGCAATCAGGAGGAGAATGGCATTGTATTAAAATGACCGATTGTGCGCTTTCAGTCCAGCAGCTGGAAGCAATGGCTGTGGAACTGGCCTGTGGACTGCTTCCAATGGAACACCTCAACATCGTGACCGATTCGATGTTCGTGGGCAAACTTTGTTTAGCAATGTCGGGGCCCGGTGTGTCAACATCCACAGCGGCGTCTTCTAATGCTGGAAGAAGCACTTTTTTCCCAAAAGGGCACCATATCGGTCATCCACGTCAACAGCCACGGCCCAATCAAAGGGTTTTTCCAAACCGGCAATGACAAAGCAGACGCTGCTGCGAAAGGGTTGTGGACGCTAAGAGATGCCCGCCAGCTACACGAATCTCTCCACATCGGAGCTAAAGCGCTAGCGAAAAAATGCGGGATCTCAGTCACTGACGTGAAACACATAGTAGCCACGTGTCCCCACTGCCAGAAAACACCACTATGGTCCAGTGGAGTCAACCCCAGAGGCCTCAAAGCCTCCGAGGTATGGCAGACAGATTTCACGCTCTGCCAGTTGCTGAAGCCTCGAGCGTGGCTAGCGGTGACCGTAGACACATATAGCGGAGTGATCGTAGCCACACAACACCTTAGAACTGACTCCAAAGCAACCATCCAACACTGGTTGACGGCCATGGGGTGGCTTGGCACCCCTAATCAGATCAAAACAGACAATGGTCCGAACTTCGTCTCTAAATCAGTCCAGACATTTGCTTCAAAATGGGGTATCACTCTAACGCACGGCATTCCATATAATAGCACAGGGCAAGCAATAGTTGAACGAGCAAATCAAACCTTGAAATCCAAATTAGAGGTATTGGCAAAAGCAGAAGGTTTTGCCAACGCCATTCCCCCGGGGGACCAAGCACGCTTGTTAGCAACCACTCTTTTAGCATTGAATCAATTCCCCAGAGGGGAAGAAAGGAATAGTCCCACTCAAAAACATTGGGCCACTCGGGCACTGGAAGAAGGCCCACTGGTTATAATTAGAAATGAGCTAGGGGAATGGGAACAAGGGTGGAGGCTAGTCCTCACAGGACGAGGGTATGCCACTGTCAAAAAAGATGGAAAAGTTAAGTGGTGTCCGCTTAAGTCTATTAAACCGGACCTCTGGAATAAAACTAATGAAAACTGTGAGTTTTTGTCCACAGGACCGCATTACCGGACGCCCTCGTAACCCGGACGCCCCAGTGACAACAGAAGATGACAAGTCGACAAGCATCCTGCCAACACCTGAGAGTTCCACGCATACGGAATCCAAACAACGGCAACATAGCCCCCATGGGGGGGGGGGCTACGATGCCCTTGTGTGATCTTGATTCTAGGGCTTGTCGTGATAGAACAGGCAGAGTCAGAACACTATCCCCACCAACCTTTTAAATGGACCTTACTCCGGCTCAAAGACCAAAAGATCATCACGACCCAGACAACACCAGGGGCACCAAGCTTTAATTCCACTCTATGTCAGCTTGTCCCGAGACCCCGATGCTGGCATTATCTGGAATTTTACATGTGCCCTAGCTCAAATCCTGGGAAGGGGTATTGCAACTCCCCTGGTCAATATTACTGCAGTTATTGGGGTTGCGAGACCATAGCCCCTAGATGGATACCGGGTAGTGGTAGAGACAGGTACCTAAAAGTCCAGTGGGGTCCGTACGGGTGCAGGCCACCGCAGAAGTGAGGAGGACGTGGGAACTGCAAATACCTCTTCTTAAATGTTACCAATCCCGCAGACGAAGGGTGGATAATCGGAAGAATGTGGGGAGTGAGGTACACGGAACCGGGGACAGACAAGGGTGGCTTAATTCTCATAAGGAAGGAAACAATCCTCAATGATCCACTGCCAGTAGGCCCCAACCGGGTACTGGCTGACAGTTTGGCCAAGAAACCAGAGGACTGTGTAAAGAAAGTTCCTGTGATCCAAACCACCCACGCCCCCGAAGAGACTGGGCCCAAAACCATGACAAAAACCACCCAAACCCCTGACAAAAATTATCTCTGGGACATGATGCAAGCTAGCTACCAAATATTGAACAAAACTACACCAAATCTCACGCAGCATTGTTGGCTGTGTTACGGAATGAAGCCACCCTTTTATGAGGCTGTAGGAGTAAGTGACATATCCATATGGAAAAATGGTACAAATCCGGCCCACTGTAAATGGGACCCAAAAAAGCAAGGGATTCCTTTGGCGCAGGTGGTAGGAAGTGGCGTGTGTGTAGGCAAAGTCCCAAAGCACAAAAAGCAACTGTGTGTAGATGAGACACAAAGTAAGACCCCTGCGCAGTGGTTGATACCAGCCAACAATGCTAAGTGGGTTTGCTCTGTTATGGGAGTTACACCTTGCTTGTCGTTAAAAAACTTGGACGAATCCTCAGAATATTGTGTCCAGGCAACTATAGTCCCTAAAATTTTTTACCACCCCGAAGACTTTGACTCACAGATTACCCCAGAACATCACCTGTCCAAACGAGAACCCTTTACAGCATTAACCATAGCTACTCTAATGATCACCGGAGGTGCGGGAGTAGGTACAGGAGTAGCATCCTTGGTACAACAGACTAAAGAATTTAGTGCCTTGAGGACAGCAGTAGATGAGGACCTGGCTAGAATCGAGCAATCAATAACTGCGCTAGAACAATCACTCAGATCACTATCTGAAGTAGTGTTGCAAAACCGAAGAGGATTAGACCTGATGTTTTTACAGCAGGGGGAAGTGTGTGCTGCACTAAGGGAAGAATGTTGCGTATACGCGGGCCACATCGGAATAGTGAGGGACACTATGACCAAATTGCGAGAGGGACTGGAAAAACGAAAAAGGGAACGAGAGGCACAAGAAAGTTGGTTTGCGTCGTGGTTTAACCATTCACCGTGGCTGACCACCTTAATATCTACCTTGATAGGGCCGATCGCAATGATCGTGATAGCATTGATCTTCGGACCCTGTATATTGAACAGGCTCGTGTCGTTCGTTAAGAGCCGGCTAGAGAAGGTTAACATCATGTTGGTAGAACGCCGACAACTGCTTTAAGAATGGGTTTTTTGCTATTCCCAATTATACCCCGTTACCCCTGATTATTGCCCAATTACTTCTTTTCTAGAGTGCCTTATATTTTCTACCCAAGTTATCGATATATATCTTAAGATGTTTTTTATTCTTTAACGGTTGTTATATTTAACCAATTTAATTATCCATAGGGAGGGGGGAAATGTAGATAGTTAGGGTCTGGCGGCCGGAAGATATCGTGCTGTATGGAAACATAGGGCCCCCGCTCCCGACAGCCAATAGTGCCTAGTTTATGATGTAAGCAGACAGAAATGAGGTCATAAACCCAAGCTATATAACGCCTCGTCACCCAGCAATAAACGCCATTTGCCGTCCACCACATCGGTGTCAGTGAGCTGATGGCCCGAGCGGCCCGGGGAAGGCCGCCGTGCCGTTCCTGAGCCAGGTCGCCACGCCTTCAAAGGCAACAGGGCCCTATGTTTCCGTACAGCGCGATATCTTCCGGCCGCCAGACCCTAACTACCTACAGAGAGGAAATGACCTGTTTATATATGGGGGGAGGTGTGGTGGGTTGTGATGCCGCATGATGTGGTGTGACAACATACCATGTCACACAAAGTCACAGCCTCGCATGCACGTCCCCACCAGGTGATTGCCTTCTCCCACCTATGCTCCCGGCTCTTCGGGGAGACGCTGGACTTGGCGGTGGGGAATTGCCTCAACCAATTTGCTCACCTCCTCCGGATTGGCTGGCCCTCCCCCCACCCCCCAATTCCCTCCCCACCCTGGGCACCTGGGCTCATGTCCCATCCCCGCTGTTAACTGCTATCAAGGTCTTTGCACGGGTCCTTCTGGCCTGCAGGTCGCAGGCCTGAGTGGTACCGAGGCCCAGGATGAGCCAGCTCCTGCCAACAGCTTTAGCTCAGACGATGGCAGAGAACGGAAACCACCTTTGTGGTGGATGTCAGAGGTGCGGACACGTTGCTGACGTCCTCCCTTACCACCCCTAAAGGTCCCAGTGCCCCACATCACCCCCCGAAGAGCCCAGCTCCCAGCGGAAAACGCTCAGTGACGTCTCCGCTGGGAAAGCCCCAGCACGGAAAGCTCTTGCTGCCCTTGCAGACCTTCCACTGCCCCGCCAACGCCGCGGCTCCAACCTTCCCCAACGGCCTAAATGTCCCAACGCTCTGTGCCAGCCCCAAAAGAGCGCAGCTCCAAATTATCTTTTTATTCTTATTGTTTCACTGAAGCCGGTTTAGTTTCCTTTTCCAGCCCATACGTCTCTCTCCCTTCCACTTCTTTGGATGGAGAGGGACTAAAAGAGCATCTGGCATTCGCCAGCGGCCAGCCCAGCCCTAACCCGTGAGGGATTATTTGCCCCTCGATGGGGGGTGTTGCCTTTGAAGATGTGACGACCCGGTTCAGGAACGGCACGGCAGCCTTCCCCAGGCCGCTCGGGCCATCAGCTCACTGACACCAATGTGGTGGACGGCAAATGGCGTTTATTGCTGGGTGACGAGGCGTTATATAGCTTGGGTTTATAACGTCACTTCCATCTGCTTACATCATGGACTAAGCACTATTGGCTGTCGGGAGGGGCGGCCCTATGTTTCCGTACAGCGCGATATCTTCCGGCCGCCAGACCCTACCTACCTAAACCTCTCCTGAAACAAAGCTAGCAGCAGAGAAAAACCCGCAGCTCCAACGATACCAACAACGAAATGCATCCACCTAGTGCGGCGTGGGGTCCTCCACGGATTGCAGGGGGATATCTGCTCCACTGTGGACCTCCACGGGCTGCAGGGGGACAGCCTGCCTCACCATGGTCTTCACCACGGGCCGCAGGGGAACCTCTGCTCCAGCACCTGCAGCACCTCCTCCCGTCCTTCCCCACTGACCTTGGTGCCTGCAGGGCTGTTGCTCTCCCATATTCTCACTCCTCTCTCTCGCTGCGATTGCTGCCGCCCAGGAACTTTTTCCTCTCTTAAACCTGTTCTCCCTGAGGCGCTGCCACTGTTGCTGATGGGCTCGGCCTTGGCCAGCGGCGGGTCCGTCTTAAAGCTGGCTGGCACTGGCTGTACCCGACAAAGGGGAAACTTCTAGAAGCTTCTCACAGAAGCCACCCCTGTAACCTCCCCGCTACCGAAACCTTGCCACGCAAACCCATCACAGCTCTGCTCCGCAGTAACTAAAGATCCCTGTGTTATCCACACGCTTTCCAGCACAAATCCAAGACACAGCCCCACAGCAGCCGCTACGGGAGAAATTGAACCGTCGCAGTTCAAACCAGCACGGCTCCCCACTATAAGGGAGGATTTTGATGCCAGGACAAATGACAACTGGCCAGCTTGGCACAACGCGGGTGCCTTTTCCTGCCCTGAGTCGTCTCAGGAGGGACAGGCTGGGAAAAGCTTCTCTCCTCCCCTCTGTGGTCCCACGGGGCAGCTGGGGCTTTGTCGCAAGCACACCCTGGTCCCTGGTGTGATGTTCTGCAGGCAGCAGCAGAGGCCGGGAGTGATGCTGCCTCCTCAGCACACTCAGGGTGCTCCCCATGGGAAGGACACGATATGGCACTGGGCTTGTTGTAACAATATTAATAAAAAGATTGATTTAAATGGGCCCTTTTTCAGAGGTAAATTTTCACTTCTCTAAGGCTCAGCAGAAGCAGCAGCAGAGTGACCACAGGCTCCATCTTGATGATGACTGCTCCTTTGGGTATTTCAGTTTGTAGATGGCCTGAGACGCCAGGAGTCTGACTGAGGGTTCGCAGTCTTTCCTCAAGGCCAGCAGGGCTGCCAGAGAAGGAAGCAGAGCAGCCATGAACCCCCGCTGCCTGCAGAGACTCCCCAGGAGTCCCCTCCAGACCATGCCAGCCCCACCCTTCTCCTCCCCTGGCCAGGAGGAGCAGCTGAGACCAAGAGACCAGCTGGCAGCTGCTGCTCAGGCAAAACCCATGTGCCCCGGCATCTTCCTCTGCCCTTGGAGCGTCTTCCCGGAAGCAGGACCAGGCACGGCAGCACCCTGCCCCACCAGCCCCGGTACACCCAGCGCTGCCCCTACTCACCATTGCAGACACACAACAGCGTCTCCCTGCTCAGCTTCTTCTGGTGCCGTGCAGCAAGCCCTAGGCACAGAGCTCACGTCAGACCTCCCGCTCCCCAGCACGCTCCCAGCAGCACGTTCCCCGGCCCTGCCGGCTCGGCCGCGCACCCTCCTGCCCCTCGGCAGGGTCGGCCCCAGGCAAGGACAGTACATGAGGGCGGTGGCCGTGAGCCAGGCTCCCAGCGAGCCCACCCATGTGGTGGGCCCTCCTCGGGGCAGCCGGGGCTCTGGCAGCCACAGGGCTGCCCCATGCTGCCAGGGCAGCGGCGCGGACTGGGGCCAGGCTGCCAGAAGAGGGTCCCGGGGACTGTGGCTCACCGATGAACCTGACGGTCGCCACTCGCAAGGTGGTCTGAGCATCCTTCAGGTACGGCAGGCTCTGAAGGAGGTATTCTCCCACCCTGCTCCTGCTGTGCGCTAACTGGAGAGAGCACAAGGGCACGACGCTCGCACAGACCCTCCCTGGTCAGCCGGACCGGTCCCTCCAGCCAGCACCCCCTTCCCCCCCGGCAATTCGCGTCCCCAGGCAGGTAGATCCTGGTGGGGTTGAGGTTCAGAGCGAGGCGCGGGCAGAGGGGTCTGGGGGTGCCGAGACCCCTCTGTGCCACTGCCAGGCCCAGGTGGGCCAGGGTCTTCTTCAGCACCCTGGGGACAGGGAGGGCAGAGGGGCCTGGAGAAGAGCCCGTGGGGGCTCCGTGCCTGTGGCAGGGGAGAACGCAGCTCTGGGCTGCGGGCTGGAGCAGGGCTGGCGAGGTACAGCTGCACAGCCCACCCCACGGGCATGTGGGGCAGCCCTCGTCCAGCCCAGCCCTGGGGTTTGGGGGTGGTCCTCACCAAGTACTCTGCCATCCGTTGTGTCTGCTCTGGCTCAGGCGGGTAGCTGGGCAGCCTCCACCCCAGGAACTCCACACAGGCCAAGAGGGTGTATCCAGAGGCCTACAGAGAAGCAGAGGCTGGGAGATGGCACCACAGCCCAGGGAAGGAGACCTGGCATCCTCCTCCTCTTGGCCAGGCTCCCAGCCCCTAAGGGGAAGGGGCAGCGGGGGACCCAGTCAGGACTGGGTTCAGCGCCCAGGGCAGGGACACGGGGCAGCCACCCGCTCAGGGACCTCATGCTGCGGCCAGCAGGACAGAGATCCTCAAGAGCTGCTGAGCTGCTGCCACGGGTGGGGGCAGAGCGAAGGGCAAAGGAGGGGTGGGCCCAGGGCTGCAGGCAGCAAGGCCTGGAGTGCCAGAGGCACTGGGGCAGGATGGAGCCAGCAGCACGGCCCATGGGCGTCCCCCAGCAGGACCCTTGGCTCCCCAGCCGGGGCTGCCCCAGCTCCTTCAGCCCAGGCTCCGCACGGGCAGAGCTCTGATCCCGGGATGCAGGGCCAGTCGCCCTCCGGCTGCATCTCCCTTCCCACCACTCCCCCTGCCCCAGGCTGGGCAACAAGCTGGCTCTCCCCCCCTTGGAAGTGCTGCAGCCGTCTGCACAGACCAAGTTCACTGGCCCCACAGAGGAGCACCTGGGTGAGCAGGGCCTCGCTCCTGGGGCCGTCCTGCTCCCCGGGAGCTGGGACATGCCCTGGCCCCAACACCTGGCGCTCTCTTGGGCACAGCCCTGGGGGATGGGGATTGGGGCTCAACGCCCTGGCCTCCGACTCCTGCAGGGACAGCGGGGAAGCCTGTAGGGACTCGTGTGTCTGGTGGCCATGGGCTGCTGCTGAGCCCCGCTGGAGCAAGCAGGGCAGCTCTGGGAAGAGTCGGGGCCAGGTTCTCCAGTCCTGCTCATGCGGGGTCTGCAGGGACCCTTCCTCTGGGCTGGGCTGGCGGAGGGGCTGAAGGGGGAGAGCAGGGCTGGGAGGGGACCCTCCTCCCCATCCACCTCTGCAGCAGGCCACAGAGGGGCAGGAGGAAGGCAGCGGGGGGAGCAGTGCAGGGAAGGAGGGGAACGGTGGGACCCTGAGGTAACGCAAATTGGCAGACTCTGATGGCCAGCAGCCCTTGCCCCTCGTGCCCAGGCCACTCCTGTGGTGTCAGCATGCCCTGCCCACAACACCGGCCGCTGCTCACCTTGGCCACACTCTCCACCTGGTCACTCATACGGAGGAGCAGTGGGAGAAGGACCCTCTGCACCTTCTCCTTCATGTCCTTCTTGTTTCTCCGCACCACAGTCTTGATGACATCTTTGAAGAGGCTGATGGTGAGCTCCCGCACCTGGCTGGACCCCTGGTAGGGAGGAGGACAGAGGGACCTCAGCAACAGCCGCTCCCTGCCAACACTGAGCAAGGCGTTAGCATGGCTGATATCAGGGCAGATGCTGTGGCGTCGGATCGTGATCGCACGAGGTCTGCAGCTGCGGCTGAGCAGCCCCAGAGCCCTGAAAGGCCAGGCAGGAGGAGCGGGGAGGGGAGCCCTGGCCGAGCGCTGCCCACAGGGCTGGGCTGAGGGGCAGCGGCCTCTGCAGGGCGCCCATCTGTAGGGCTGAGGCTTCCCCAGCAGCCTTACATCATCAAAGAGGGGCAGGAGCTTCTCCACCAGCTGCAGACCGAGGAGGCTGGCCTCCTCCCTCTTCATGTGACCCATCACGTTCTTGCAGATGAGCAGGGCCTTCATCTTGACACTGGTGCAGGCATCCTGCAGGGTCTCCAAGATGTCCGGCAGCAGGACCAGCACTTCTTTTGCCTGTACGAAACACAGCGTTTCCTTATGGCGAGGCGCTGAAAGGCCACCTGGAAATGCGCTGGGCGCTGAGCACGGGCCTCCCGTCCGGCTCCCCAGCAGGCGGCACAGGAGTCACTGCAGCAGCCTCCTGGCAGGCAGTGGCCGCTGGCGGGGGGGTGGGGAGAGCACTTAGAAGGGAAGGCAGCACAGGAGAGCAGTGTCCCCTGCTCAGCCACCCTCTGTTCTGAGCAGCCCCAAGGGGAGACGGATTGGGAACCCCTGGGCCTGGAGGGATCCCCAGGCACCCGCCAGTCCCCTCCAGAGCGGGGAGGGTGATCAGAGTCATCACCCCACATTCTGACACCCAGGCAAGGCCAAGCCACCGCACTACTCCCTGCCCCGGGCCCCAGCTGCCAACACGGCTCCACTTGACTACACCCCGCTCACCATCTCAGGTGCCTCTGAAAGCACGACGAGGGCCCTGAGCACCACCGACAGCATCACCGGGCGTGGGAGGCTCCGGAACCTCTTGTCTTTGTACAGGGCAGTGAACTCGTCTGTCCCAATGCCCCCGCAGAGCAGCAGCTGAATCAAAGACAGCGGTGAGAGACCAGCAGAGCCTGCAGGCTCCCTCCACCGCGCTGGCACAAAGGAGGCACGACACGCGGGCAGGGGCAAGTGTTTCCTCTCCCCAGAACTGAAGCCCCCTCAGCCTCTGCATGGGCCCAGCAGCTGGCCCGACTCTGGCTTCAGCCCCTTCTCTGCCCCTGCCCCAGGATTCCAGGCTGTGGAGTGGGGCAGGGGCATGCAGGCAGGGGAAGCAGAGTGCTGCCTGGGCAGGGGCAGGCTTTGTGTTTTTCAGCGGGGCCGAGACAGCTCGGGGAGGCCCCAAGGGCCTGGCACGGGGTCTGGCTGGTGCTGGGCAGGTCCCTGCTGCCCCTATGGGCTGTGTCCTTACATGCCGGAGGAGGGGGCCGTTGGGAGGCAGGGGCAGGGGGGGCCGTGCCTGTTCTCCTGGGGAGGCAGGCACAGCCCTGAAGGTGCGCACGGTCACTCACAGCCAAGGGACAGATGCAGGCGTCTTCCGTGGGAGGGCTGAACACCAGCTGGTCCTGCAGCACGCTGAGCAGCTCTGGCAAGACTCTTCCAAAAGCGAGGGAGGTCATCACCTCCCACATGGCCACGGCAGCGCTGCAGACCCAGAGCTCGCTCAGCAGGGCTGCCTCGGCCCCTGCATCCTGCCCGGGCCAGCTCCTCCAGCCCCAGGCGGTGCTGCAGCCCTCACCCTGCCCACCGCCCTCCCTGGGGTGGCCGGGGGCCTGCCCAGGCAGGCAGGAGGGGGATGAGGTCGTGTTCCCCAGGGAGCCGGGAGGAGCGTGGTGGGGGGGCTCTGCCTTGGGCAGCTATAGCTGCTGCAGGCCTGGCCAACGCACCAGGGCTGGGAAGTGTGGTGGGAGGGAGGGGGGGAGGGCTCTGCTCTTCGGGCTGTCCTGTGATTTTCCATGGATCTGGCAGCCAGAGAGTCTCTGGGCCCCTCTCCCCACCGGGAACAAGCCCTCAAGGCTGTCGGGACCAGTACCTGTCATACGCTGGAGAGATCCTCAGCAGGCTCCTGACCGCTTCCCTGGGGCGCTCCTTGACCAGCAGGAGGAGGAGGGACTCCAGGCTGCGTTGGGCTGTGTCTGTGCGGATGCCCTCCACGTGTTGGTGGATGCAGCTCATGATCTTTGGCACCTGGAGGGGACACAGGAGAGGACGGTGCGGCCACTGGAGTGCAGGCATTTCCCGAGCTGCTGCTGAAAGTGCTGCCCTTCCCATGCCTCTCTGCTGCCTTGAAATTGCTTCAGGTACTCGAGAGAGCTGGCTTAGGGAAGGAGGGAAGAACAAGGCCTGACGGGGCTGACGGGCAGGGCGATCCAGCCACAGGGCACTTACTTCCGTCAGCCAGGAGTCAGGGTGTCTCATGGCCGTGTCCAGGAAGTCGAGGTCGATGTACAGGATACCGATGTCACCTGTTGCCAAGGCCTCAATGGCCTTGAGGACAATTTCTGTATTCTGAGAACGTGGGAGGTCGTCAATAACCTGTGGGAGGAAGGGATGGATGGAAGACATGGCACGCTGAGCGCCCTGATGGTGCTGCCTGGCTGAGCAGCGCCAGCAGGTCTGGTGAGAGACGCATGGCGGTGCCGGCAGCAGCGCCTGCAGGGAAGCTGGAAGCAGGGCCTGCAGTCTCTGCAGGGTGGAGGAGGAGAGCAGAGGGGTTCCAGGGTGAGGGAGGAGTGGCAGGGCACCAGGTGTTGGCCCAACGGAGAACCAGGGCTCGCTGGTGGCCGGGAGGGCTGGATCTGCTGCTGGGACCCTGGAGTGCCGCCCTCGGGTAGTCCCTGCTCGGGGACAGTAGGAACCCTCTCAGCAGGGCCAGCGATTCTGGGTCCCTTGGCTCCTGCCGATGCCACAGACAGGACTCCCAGCAAGGGGTGAGCTCATTACCATAAGTTGGTTTACCATGTCGACCCGAGAAGGCAATAAGGAACGTTGAGCATCCCATTCCTGTTGGAGCTCTGAATTCTTCTCTGACAGCATGTCACCTACGTGGAGGGGAAACCCAGAAGAGTCAGTTGGAGGCAGCAAGTTTGCCAAGGAGCTTTCCAAAGGGCAACAAGAGCTTTGAACTCCGCACAACTGAGGAGAGAGGCCCATCCCAGCCCCGAGCAGCCCTGGCATTCAAGTACCGCCGTGTTCCCCGCCCGTGGGACCCCTGCTGACAGCCTGACCAGGAAAGGGGATCCCGGCATCGAGCTGGTGGCACTCGCTGGCCCTGACCTTGCCCAGCCCTGGGGGGCCCCTCACTCACCTTTCTCCCGCACCAGGATATTGGGATTCTCAAAGGGCTCTGAAAAGCAGCTGCTGGCCTGGGGAGACACAGGCTCCCAGGCCTCCCTGGGGGAGCTGGGGGGTCTCTCCGCCATCCTGTCAAACAGGGGAAAGTGTGTGTGTGTGTGTGTGTGTGGGCAGCTTAGGCAAAGGCCTCGGCACCACGGGGCTGCCGGGGGTGGCAGGGAAAGAGGTGAGCTGTGCTCGGGGTCTCCTCGCCAGCTCCACACTCCTGTCTGTCCCCTTGCTGTCCCGTCAGACACTGCAGGCCGCAGTCACGCTGGTTGCTATGGCACTGTGGGGTGTCACAGAGGCGGGTCACAGAGGGCCCCACTGTGACCCGCCGCCCGGGCTGGCAGGGGCAGGGCGCCCACTGCGCGGGGCAGGAGCCAGCTGGCCATTGGCCCGTGGGTCCTCTCGGGGTGCCCCCAGGCCCTCGTCTGCCCTTACGTCCCTTCAGGACCTTCCCGTACCAGCCGCCTTGTGCTCATGCACCCTGGCACGGCCCCTGGAGCTTTCTGGGAGACCCCCGCGTCCCCCTCTGTGCGGTGCTCTCTGCGCATCTCTACACTTTCTGGCATCTCGCAGTTACGTCTCTTCCCCCGCTCTGAAAGTCTCGCTCAGCACCAGGAAGCAAAAGGTGTTTAAGCCTGCTCCTCTGGACCCTGCTTGGGGATTCAGCTGTCAATGGGACTCTTCCTGTGCCTATTGCTCACCAGATGCTGTCGGAAGAGGAAACCCAAAAGAAGTACTCTCTCTCTTTTTACGTTGCCTTAACGTCTTGAATCAATGCCCTCACCTACAGCCGAAGAGACAGAGAACTGGATGGCTCATCCAGAAAATTCTTCTCTAACATGCGGGTCGCACTGGGACCCAAAGCACACCCGACTGCTCTGGACAGCTTCGAAGCTGCGCCTTAGTTGTGCCTTGAGAGATTTCTCGAGGTTTCTAAGGTGGGCAGTGGAGAGGAGAGACGTTGTTGGATGGCGGCTGCGGTCTCATGGCTTACAGCAGCTCTCCTTCACTTCTGCCTCCATCATCCCTGGCCAGCCACTTGATGAAGTGAGAAGCTGTTGCAGATGGCAGACGATGAAAGCAGAAAACTGGCCTGGGGTGAAACTGGTGAGACCATAAAGGAAAAACCCGCTAGACAAAAGACGGCTAAGGAGAGGGTCAGGAGAAAAGGGGGGAAGAGGGACCTGAAGGTGCAGCTGAAAATGAGCTGGGGTGCCTGGGGGTCCCAGTCCAGCAGCCCTGTACGTGCTCGTGCAGCCTGTAGCAGGACAAGTAACCCGTTGCCCTGACCGGACCGTTTGTGTTTGACTGGCTGCTGCAGTCAGGCGGGCCTGGAGTGCTCCCCACAGCCAGCCAACGGGCACCCCGGAGAGGACAGAGGAGGGATCAAACCTCGCCAACCAAGGGCTTTGTTGGTCTGCCAGACCTCTGATTCTTTGACGAGTCACACGTTCCCTTTGAGCTGAACAGGGCGCTCTCACTGGTGGGTGCTTTCACTTATCCTGTAGGTACTAAAAACGCCCAAGGGACTGGTAAATCTGTTCATTAGAAGAGATGGGTGACGTGACTAGTGCCAGGTTTCACCCCCCTCTGCTTCCAAAACCACTTCAAACCACACTGACATTGCAAAGGGAAGTTCTGGGCCTGTCCTGTTTGTGCTGACCGGCTCAGAGTCCCTCCGTGGCCAGAGCAGATGGGAACGGGCTGTGTCATTAAACAAGCTGATTGGACAAAAAGTCAGTGCCTGTCACACGGACAGACGTGTGAGCACCTTGTGTAATCGAGTGTGAGGCCTCAAAAGGCACAGGGAAGCAGCGGACGGGCATCCCTCTCTGGAGGCAGCCAGCTCGAGCTGAGAGAAAGTGGCTCTGGGGCAGAACCGAGGGTCCCAACTCTTCTTCACAGTCAGGGCTAAGGCCGGATCCAGCCGCACTCAGACTCCTCTCCAAGAGGATGTTTAGAAAGCAAGGAGAATCCAGCCTGAATCCCGTCAGTTGGCAGCAGGAGCTCCCCAGACCCTTCTACAACAACCCCGCCCATGCTGGGAGAGGGAATCCTTCCCCCCCTGGCACGCTGCGAGCTGGAGTCCCGGCCCGGCAGCTCCACTCCCTGGGAACCCTCACCCTCTGGGAGTCCCAAGACAGCAGCTCCTGCTGACAGGCCCTGAGAGCAGCTTCCACCGACTGTCCCCCGCTACACACCGTCAGAACAGCCCTGGCTTCTCCCATGCCCATCTCCACGCTCGGGAGGAGCCGTTCACCCACCCTGCCAGCTGGCCTTGCTGCCTGAAAAACCCGTGCTGTGCTGCTCAAGGCCACCACATCTGTCACACTGCAGCTGTCCCCACACCGCTCTTCCTCATTCTGAGTGACGCTGCCCATTTCTGTGCATGGCCACCTGTGTGCAGCCAGCTGTTGCCTTTCGTCTCATAAGAATTTTGGAAAATCACGCAATTTTTCCCTGAATTGCTGTTCTGAGCTCACTACAGGACAGGCCCAGAGTCCGTGACTATGGCTGGTAAAGTCCGTAGCAATATTGCGCAAGGACAAAAATTACAAAAGGGTTTAGCTCATTTCAGTTGTTTCAGGCAAGGCTTTTAGCTAGAACACCGTCAAGAAAATTAAAACTAGCACTAACCTGCAGACCCTCCTTCACTGGCACCTCTTGCTTTATCCGTTCTTCGCCTTTCCTTCTGTCCTTGGCAGTACATATCACCATTTGCTTGTCTAAAAGACAAAAAGAAGGATCAGTCACAAACAGGCAGAAATCTGGACATCCGCACACCTGCTGCCCACGCAGTAACGTCGCTCTACTCTTTCCCTACACCCAAAGCTTCTAAGGATCAAGTGAACACAACAACCGCCTGCTGTTACCTGTTGCCACAAGAGACACGTGCTGCCTCAGCGTCGGTCTTTCAGTAGGCTGCTACTGATGAGAAAATGGAAGCATGCTTTATTCTCAGAGGAAAACCTGAACTGGAAACTTAGGTCAGGGCCTAGTTTGGCTCTCTGGGCGCACACACGGTGAATAGCGCAGGAAACGGTACAGAAATGAGCAGCAAAGCAAACGCAGGAGACCCCAAGAGTCCTCGTGACTACACGAGTCCCTCCTTCCTTTTCATCCCTGAGGTCCCAAAGCACCGGGGCAGGAGCAGGCAGGGCAGTCGTGGGCTCAGGTGGCAACGGGGAGGAGAGGGCAGAAACAGCCCGGCAGCCACGATCCTGCTCTCCCCTGGAGTCAGTCCGTGCCCAAGTCCAGCACTGATCCAGACACGAAACCGAGGGGGTCAGTGAACCCCAAGTGCCACACACGCTGCACCTTCTTCCCTCACCTCTGTCTTGGTTTGAAAGACAGGTGTCTGCTGAGGAAGGCAGGAGCCTCCCTTGAAATGGAAAATGCAACCCCCTTCCCTCCAAATTATTATAATTTTGAAATTAAGGGGCCTTCAGGCAAAGATATGGGGAACAGGAATAACAGTTCTTTACTAATATCTATAGATATATAACAGAAGGCAGAAAAAAATCCAACCCCAACCCACTGGTTTACAGTGCCAGAGTCAGAAAAATAGAACCTGACCCCCTGTTAGGGTGGCAGTAGCAGTCCGATAAGATGGTGGCTGCAGTCCTCCTGAAGTGATGGATGTAGTTCTGTTGAAGCAGCGATCTTGTAAAGGGGTCTGGTCTTCCTCCAAAGGTCCAGTGGTAGGTCGGTAGCTCTTGTCCTCTGGAACTCCAGTGGGGGAAAAATCTCCTCTGGGAATCCAGTGGAAGAAGGCTGCTAGGGTGTTGGAGATCTCCGTTTTTATGTAGCACGGAATGCTTGGCTCCTTCCCCCTCGGGCGGAGCATCTCACAATGGGATGGGGAGTGGGGAGGCAGTTCCTTGATGGGCCATTAACAGGAGATAGTCCAGAGGGGGGAGGCAGGGAGCACCGCCCTACCTGGTCTCAACAGCTCCTGAAGATGGTAATAGAATACTTTTTTGGGGGCACATCTTCCACTGTAACCTAGGACATAATCCACCCCTTATTCTATTACCATCTACACCATACCCAACTCAATGCCCCCTTACAGATACATATATCCATATATACTTATATCCATATATACTTATATCCATATATACATATATACATATATACTTATATCCATATATCCATATATACATATATACTTATATCCATATATCCATATATACATATACACACAATGAATCCTTACACATAGTTCTCACTTACAATTAGGTCTCCTTGTGGTACACAACAGGTTTCCCCATTTTTCTGCATCACCCACCAAGTGTAACCAGGTCCTTGAGCAAAAACAACCCCATGGAGGGGTGTGCCTTTGCCTGATGTGGGATTAATCCAAACAGTCTTTCCTAACATACCTCTCGTGTGTACCACAGGGACTTTATCTCCGTCCACTGTGCGCAAGGGTCCAGACTGGGCGGGACCCGCTCGATTGATGGACCCTGGGGTATTGACCATCCAGGTGGCCTTTGCTAAGTTCAGTTCCCAATTTTTGAAAGTCACCCCTCCAAGTGCTTTTGGGGTCGTCTTAAGTAGTCCGTTGCACCGTTCAACGTTCCTGGCAGCTGGTGCATGATAAGGGATATGATATATCCATTCGATTCCGTGTTCTCTGGCCCAAGTGCTTATGAGGCTGTTCTTGAAATGTGTCCCGTTGTCGGACTCGATTTTCTCAGGGGTGCCATGCCTCCAAAGACCTTGCTTTTCCAGGCCCAAGGTGGTGTTCTGGGCAGTAGCATGAAGCACACGGTAGGTCTCCAGCCACCCAGTGGTTGCTTCCACCATGGTCAGCACGTAGCGCTTGCCTTGGCGGGTTTGGGGAAGTGTGATGTAATCAATTTGCTAGGCTTCCCCATACCTGTACTTCGACCATCGTCCACCGTACCACAGAGGCTTCACCCGCTTGGTCTGCTTGATCGCAGCGCAGGTCTCGCAGTGGTGGATAACTTGGGAGATACTGTTCATGGTTAGATCCACCCTTCGGTCCCGTGCCCATTTATAAGTGGCCTCTCTGCCTTGATGGCCTGAGGCCTCATGGGCCCATCGAGCTAAGAACAACTCTCCTTTGTGTTGCCAATCTAAGTCTACCTGGGACACCTCTATTTTTGCAGCCTGATCTACCTGTTTGTTGTTACGATGTTCTTCATTAGGCCGACTCCTGGGGACATGAGCATCTACATGATGGACCCCCACAGGTAGCTTCTTTACCTGAGTGGCAGTATCTTTCCACTCATCAGCAGCCCAGACTGGTTTTCCCCTACGCTGCCAGCTGGCCTTTTTCCACCTTTCCAGCCAGCCCCACAGAGCATTGGCTACTCTCCACGAAGCAGTATAAAGGTAGAGCTTTGGCCACTTCTCTCTTTCAGCAATGTCCAGGGCCAGTTGAACGGCTTTGAGTTCAGCAAGTTGACTTGATTCACCTTCTCCTTCAGTAGCTTGTGCGACCTGTCGTGTGGGGCTCCATACGGCTAATTTCCACTTCCGGTTCATCCCTACGATGCGACAGGAACCGTCAGTGAAAAGAGCGTATCGTGTTTCCTCTGCTGGTAGTTGGTTGTACGGTGGAGCTTCTTCAGCCCACGTCACTTGTTCCTGCTCCTCTTCATCAGTGAGGCCAAAGTCTTCACCTTCCGGCCAGTTTGTAATTATCTCCAAAATCCCAGGGAGATTTGGGTTTCCAATACGGGCGCGCTGTGTGATGAGGGCAATCCATTTGCTCCATGTGGCGTCGGTGGCGTGGTGGGTAGAGGAAACCTTTCCTTTAAACATGCACCCCAGGCTTTCCCAAAAGGTGGCTCTGTCTGTGCTCCAGCCACAGCCCCAGGCAGCAGGAGCTGCGTGACGGCAGCCGCCGGCATTGGCCAGGCCCTGCCCCGTCACACTGCTCGTGCTGAGCCCAGCGCCCGGCGCCTTCCTCAGGCCTCGCCTTCCCCGGGCCACGGGGAGGAGAGACGCCCTGTCCTGGCGTGGCCCAGGGCAGCCTCCTGTGGCCAGAAGGAAGGACAGAGCCCCCCTCACTCTCCCCACGGGTGCTGGCCGCTGTTCTTTGCCGCCTGGCCCAGCCGGGACATGCAGCCAGCAGGACCCCTTTCCCCTGGGCACCACTGCCTCCCTCCTTGTGCCGCACGGCCGAGGGCTTGGCCCGAAGGACATGGGCGCAGAGGAATGGGGAGACAGCCGGGGAGAACTGGCAGCAGCGGGCACAGCTCCTGATGCCCGGCCACGTCCGAGCCACTGCGGTCATTACCCACTGCCCACCGCTGCACCGAGGCTGCTGGCGCGGCTTTCCTGGATGCCCCTACTCACTGTGTGGGGCTTCTCCGTGAGCCTGGGGACACCCCTGAGCCCCACGCTCTGCATGCCGAAGCACTGACACCACAGGCAGGTGGGGAAGATGTTCAGAGCAAGGTTCATTTTTTTTGGTGTGAATAAGGTGTGAAAAAGGCCCTAGGAAGAGCATGCAGCCACACAGCTGAGGTCAGGAACAGACCCAGAAGGGAGGGAAAACTGCACATTCACAAGCAGAGATCGTCGTCACAGCTTTCCAGTAAAAAGCACTATCGCTATTTAACAAAACCCCATGCTTGGAGCTGAATGTCCCTGCATTCCTGTCCTTCATAGCCCCGGTTTTGGCCAGAGTCCCACCGCTCACCCTTCCCGACCTCACCTCGTGGCATTGCTGATCCACAACACTCACAGAGACTCCAAAGAGCTGAGCAGCTGCACACCCGCAATTTCACCTCCTGGACACGCATCACCGCTGCCTTCCAGCTCCCCGCCTGGCTCGGGCCCTGCGCCGGGAAGGAAGGTCGGTCCTACGGCAGCGAACTGCAGCTGCAGCACCCACGCACAGGGACAGAGTTGCAACAAGGGATTTTAACGGGCACTGCACACACAACAGGCAACCTGCACGTGTCTCAGCCAGCGCCTGCTCTTAGGTCTGCGAGGGCTCTTTACAGCAGCTCTTGCAGAAATCACCTGATTTAGGATGTTAGAAGCGTGTGTGTGTGTGTGTGTGTGTGTGTGTGTGTTTTGAGACTCATAACCATAAAAACCTCACCAGGTGGTTACAGTTTAAAAACTAGAGAAATTTGAAACCTGCTAGGCACCAGTGACACTGCTTGATACCCTTACTTTTCCCATCTTGATTTGAATATCAAGAATTCTAATTAGTGGACATTAGTAGGAGAGACTGATGATTATTTTGGGAAAATAAGTCTCAAATGGTACAAATGGTCAAATATAAACCAAAATCTCTACTGCCAATGCTGCTGGGATACCCCTGTCAAGTCTCAGACCTAAGGTGTTTATTAACCAATGATCTATTAGTGGTTAGAAACAAGGATAATATGTTATAGCCCAAGATGTCTGCTAGACAGGATTTATGTTGGTACCCATTGTGTACAATCTTTGAATCATGACCAAAGTGGGTACGAGCCAAGGGCCTACGAGCCAAGGACATGTTCCTTGACCATACATGGTCAATTTGAGGAGTGGTCGAGACCTCTGACTCACGGGCCACCTACCCAAATTACACCCCCTACTCCCAAGGGAACAATGGAAGACACGACAGAGGCTGCGCGCTGATTTGCATCAGAAGCGAGAAAAGAAGAACCAATCATCGAGAGGATGATAATGAATATTCATTGTATAGACTGAATATGTATGAATTTAATATATAAATATTTGTGGATTTCAACGTGCAGGCGGACATCTTTGGGAAGGATCCCATGTCCCCGGTGCGCATCGTTAATAACGGACATCTCTACTGATCTGACCGTGTGTAGAGGAGTTTTTCTTACCACTGCAGAGTTTCAACACTGCTCGCCATACTTCAACCTTAACGGCTGTCAACAACCTCACGGGCGTTTCTCTTTCCACATGGCGTCGTCGCACTAGCGTTGCTTCTCCACTCCTGCAGGGGGGCGATCAGCGTCCACTCCCTGATGCGGTCGGAGTGTCTCCATGTCAGCCCCGCGCCAGTGAGTGCCAAGAATGGCATGGGACTGGACGGCAGGGGATGGGATAAGGGGATGAGCCTCCCTCTGCCTGGAGCACCGCACGGCTGCAGCCCCATCCCCTCCTGCATCCCTGACCCAGCGGCCGCTGCTGGCAGGACCCCGGCAGGCGCCTGCTGGTGGGAGCCAGGCTGCCTTTCCAAATCCCCTCCTCTCCTTTCAGACCTGCCAGTGAACTTATTTCACTGCTCGTGGCAGGGCCTGAAGGATGGCCCAAGCAAGCAGGCTGTGCTGGAGCGGCTGGAAGGCCGTGCCCCCAGCAAGCAGTGGGCGGGGGCAGTCAGTCTGTCCTGCTTTGGGCTAAAGCAGAACTAATTCTGGTTTAGTGCTTTAACTTTTCAGTTTGGTCTCCTCTAACTAACGGCATTTTCTGAAACAGCAGCATGTTTTTCCAGACAGTGACTGCTCCCAGCAGTGACAAGGCCTGATGTTTTTGGTTTGTACCAAGGAATGTGATGCAGAGAGGCCCTTGCTTATACTGGTTCTTATAGCGGCCAAGGTCACTGCTAAATCTTGTACTGCGTGTTGGGGTGCCGGGAGTGAAAAGGGTCACAAGCACAAAAAAGGTCACCCTTGCAGGGAGGAGCAAACTGGGCAGGTGACCCAAACCTGACCAACAGAGTGTTCCATCCCATAGACGTCATATTCAGTATAAAGCTGAGAGATCACGAGGGTCTCTTTTTCTACTTCGAGGGCCGACATTTGAGGAGGACTCTGTTCTTCTATCGTCGATCCCCATCCATGTATCCCTGAATCCAGTGCCTGAGTCCAGCTCCTGCATCCCGTTTCCGTCTGCTGCCGAGTCAAGCCTGGGAGTGTCCCAGTGCCAGCCCTGCAGCGTGGTGGGGACATATTGTCATCAGGGTGGGGGGAGTTGAGTGTGGTATTGGTGTTGTATCTATTTGTACATATTGTATACATTTCATTATTTCCTCATTCTTATTATTATCTTTCCTTTTCTCGTTATTGTTTCATCAAAGCTGTTTTAGTTTTCTTTTCCAAACCATAAAGTCTCTCTCCCTTGCTCTCTCTCTCCTTTTCCCTTTTGGGAGGGGAGAGGGGTTAATAGAGAGTGTCTGTCATTTGTCAGTGGCTGGCCCAGCCTCAAACCATGACAGACAGTGTCAAAATAAGATTTCCTGTAAGCTTGGGTGTTATTCGATGCCTCGCTGACTGTTTTGAAACCTCTTCTGTCCATGCTCAGTGACTACTAGGAAAAGGAGGGGACACTGTGATATGAGAGGTGAATGTAGAAACTGCTTTGGAAAGAGAATTGGTGAAGATATGTGCAAAATCATAAAAAATTGCAGAGACACGCAAAGTATCATGTGTGTGAAGAGGTTTTCTGGGGTCTAGAGGAACAAAGCCATGCTTTTTGACTCTAATTGGCAAAAAAAAAAAAAAAAACAACAAAAAAAGAGGAAGAGAAAGAATAGAACTGCATAAAAGATATAAAAGCCTTTGACAGATTTCTTGAAATGGATTCCTGCTAGTTAGCAATAGTCTGAGTTATAGATGTTAAACTTGTTTTCCTGTGCTTACTTTACTTTGCCTTGGTCATGTACGTTTCCTTTGATTTGCAACTGGTAACTCAGTGCTAGCAGCAGTGCAGTTGATCAACAGAAGCCTGTGTTACAGTCGGGCGTGCCACGCTGCAAAATCGTACAGCTATTGATTTTGTGTATAATCATTTGTAGAATTTTGATATTACCGTGTCTATTCTCTTGCATGCAGGGGATGACCCACCGAATGTTGGTAACAGTCTCTATCGTAGAAAAACAAAAAGGGGGAATTGAGGAGGAACAAGGAGAGAAGGGATGGAAAGAGTTAGCAGGCTTCGGGCAGCTCCTGCCCTGAGCCTTGAACAAGAGTAAAAGAAGAGAACAGGGAAGTAAACAGGTGCAGACCCTTAGACACCACGGGAGGAAGGCAAGTCTGGACGATAGCAGCCAATAGAGTTAGCAGGAATGGGGCGCGAACAATGCCTGTACACCAATCACAGCTTACTTAGTGGCACGTATGCTGATAGAGACAAGTATATAATGATGCTGTGACAGACAATAAAGGTCTTCGGGTCACCCTCGATTGGAGTCCATGCCTTCAATCTCCACACCAGCGTGCTGTGTGGTTGTGGTAGAAGGGTCTGGGGAGCTCCTGCTGCCAACTGACAAGCTTCAGACTGGACCCCCCTTGCTTTCTAAACTCCCTCTCAGCAAGGAGTCTGGGTGCGGCTGGATCCGGCCTTAGCCCTGACTGTGAAGAAGAGTTGGGACCCTCGGTTCTGCCCCAGAGCCACGTTCTCTCAGCTCGAGCTGGCTGCCTCCGGAGAGGGATGCCCGTCCCTGCTTCCCTGTGCCTTTTGAGGCCTGACACTCGATTACACAAGGTGCTCACACGTCTGTCCGTGTGACAGGCACTGACTTTTTGTCCAATCAGCTTGTTTAATGACACAGCCCGTTCCCATCTGCTCTGGCCACGGAGGGACTCTGAGCCGGTCAGCACAAACAGGACAGGCCCAGAACTTCCCTTTGCAATGTCAGTGTGGTTTGAAGTGGTTTTGAAGCAGAGGGGGGTGAAACCTGGCACTAGTCACGTCACCCATCTCTTCTAATGAACAGATTTACCAGTCCCTTGGGCGTTTTTAGTACCTACAGGATAAGTGAAAGCACCCACCAGTGAGAGCGCCCTGTTCAGCTCAAAGGGAACGTGTGACTCGTCAAAGAATCAGAGGTCTGGCAGACCAACAAAGCCCTTGGTTGGCGAGGTTTGATCCCTCCTCTGTCCTCTCCGGGGTGCCCGTTGGCTGGCTGTGGGGAGCACTCCAGGCCCGCCTGACTGCAGCAGCCAGTCAAACACAAACGGTCCGGTCAGGGCAACGGGTTACTTGTCCTGCTACAGGCTGCACGAGCACGTACAGGGCTGCTGGACTGGGACCCCCAGGCACCCCAGCTCATTTTCAGCTGCACCTTCAGGTCCCTCTTCCCCCCTTTTCTCCTGACCCTCTCCTTAGCCGTCTTTTGTCTAGCGGGTTTTTCCTTTATGGTCTCACCAGTTTCACCCCAGGCCAGTTTTCTGCTTTCATCGTCTGCCATCTGCAACAGCTTCTCACTTCATCAAGTGGCTGGCCAGGGATGATGGAGGCAGAAGTGAAGGAGAGCTGCTGTAAGCCATGAGACCGCAGCCGCCATCCAACAACGTCTCTCCTCTCCACTGCCCACCTTAGAAACCTCGAGAAATCTCTCAAGGCACAACTAAGGCGCAGCTTCGAAGCTGTCCAGAGCAGTCGGGTGTGCTTTGGGTCCCAGTGCGACCCGCGTGTTAGAGAAGAATTTTCTGGATGAGCCATCCAGTTCTCTGTCTCTTCGGCTGTAGGTGAGGGCATTGATTCAAGACGTTAAGGCAACGTAAAAAGAGAGAGAGTACTTCTTTTGGGTTTCCTCTTCCGACAGCATCTGGTGAGCGATAGGCACAGGAAGAGTCCCATTGACAGCTGAATCCCCAAGCAGGGTCCAGAGGAGCAGGCTTAAACACCTTTTGCTTCCTGGTGCTGAGCGAGACTTTCAGAGCGGGGGAAGAGACGTAACCGTGAGATGCCAGAAAGTGTAGAGATGCGCAGAGAGCACCGCACAGAGGGGGACGCAGGGGTCTCCCAGAGAGCTCCAGGGGCCGTGCCAGGGTGCATGAGCACAAGGCGGCGGCTACGGGAAGGTCCTGAGGGGACGTAAAGGCAGACGAGGGCCTGGGGGCACCCCGAGAGGACCCACGGGCCAATGGCCAGCTGGCTCCTGCCCCGCGCAGTGGGCGCCCTGCCCCTGCCAGCCCGGGTGGCGGGTCACAGTGGGGCCCTCTGTGACCCGCCTCTGTGACACCCCACAGTGCCATAGCAACCAGCGTGACTGCGGCCTGCAGTGTCTGACGGGACAGGAAGGGGACAAACAGGAGTGTGGAGCTGGCGAGGAGACCCCGAGCACAGCTCACCTCTTTCCCTGCCACCCCCGGCAGCCCCGTGGTGCCGAGACTTTTGCCTAGGGTGTCCCGCCACACACACACACAAACACTTTCCCCTGTTTGACAGGATGGTGGAGAGACCCCCCAGCAATGCCAGCGAGGCCTCGGAGCCTGTGTCTCCCCAGGACAGCAGCTCCTTTTCAGAGGACTCTGAGTATCCCAATATCCTGGTGCGGGAGAAAGGTGAGTGAGGGGCCCCCCAGGGCTGGGCAAGGTCAGGGCCAGCGAGTGCCACCAGCTCGATGCCGGGATCCCCTTTCCTGGTCAGGCTGTCAGCAGGGGTCCCACGGGCGGGGAACACGGCGGTACTTGAATGCCAGGGCTGCTCGGGGCTGGGATGGGCCTCTCTCCTCAGCCGTGCGGAGTTCAAAGCTCTTGTCGCCCTTTGGGAAGCTCCTTGGCAAACGTGCTGCATCCAACTGACTTTTCTGGGTTTCCCCTCCACGTAGGTGACATGCTGCCAGAGAAGAATTCAGAGCTCAAACTGGAATGGGATACTCAACGTTCTTTATTGTCTTCTCCCGTCGACACGGTAAACCAACTTATGGTAATGAGCTCACCCCTTGCTAGGAGTCCTATCTGTGGCATAGGCAGAAGCCAAGGGACCCAGAATCGCTGGCCCTGCTGAGAGGGTTCCTGCTGTCCCCGAGCAGGGACTACCCGAGGGCGGCACTCCAGGGTCCCAGCAGCAGATCCAGCCCTCCTGGACACCAGCGAGCCCTGGTTCTCCGTTGGGCCAACACCTGGTGCCCTGCCACTCCTCCCTCACCCTGGAACCCCTCTGCTCTCCTCCTCCACCCTGCAGAGACTGCAGGCCCTGCTTCCAGCTTCCCTGCAGGCGCTGCTGCCGGCACCGCCATGCGTCTCTCACCAGACCTGCTGGCGCTGCTCAGCCAGGCAGCGCCATCAGGGCGCTCAGCGTGCCATGTCTTCCATCCATCCCTTCCTCCCACAGGTTATCGAAGACCTCCCACCTTCTGAGAAGACAGAACTTGTCCTCAAGGCCATTGAGGCCTTGGCAACAGGTGACATCTGTGACGTGTACATCGGCATCGACTTCCTGGACATGGCCATGAGACACCCTGACTCCTGGCTGACGGAAGTAAGTGCCCTGTGGCTGGATCGCCCTGCCCGTCAGCCCCGTCAGGCCTTGTTCTTGCCTCCTTCCTAAGCCAGCTCTCTCGAGTACCTGAAGCAATTTCAAGGCAGCAGAGAGGCATGGGAAGGGCAGCACATTCAGCAGCAGCTCGGGAAATGGCTGCACTCCAGAGGCCGCAACGTCCTCACCTGTGTCCCCTCCAGGTGCCAAAGATCATGAGCTGCATCCACCAACACGTGGAGGGCATCCGCAAAGACACAGCCCAACGCAGCATGGAGTCCCTCCTCCTCCTGCTGGTCAAGGAGCGCCCCAGGGAAGCGGTCAGGAGCCTGCTGAGGATCTCTCCAGCGTATGACAGGTACTGGTCCCGACAGCCTTGAGGGCTTGTTCCCGGTGGGGAGAGGGGCCCAGAGACTCTCTGGCTGCCAGATCCATGGAAAATCACAGGACAGCCCGAAGAGCAGAGCCCTCCCCCCCTCCCTCCCACCACACTTCCCAGCCCTGGTGCGTTGGCCAGGCCTGCAGCAGCTATAGCTGCCCAAGGCAGAGACCCCCCACCACGCTCCTCCCGGCTCCCTGGGGAACACGACCTCATCCCCCTCCTGCCTGCCTGGGCAGGCCCCCGGCCACCCCAGGGAGGGCGGTGGGCAGGGTGAGGGCTGCAGCACCGCCTGGGGCTGGAGGAGCTGGCCCGGGCAGGGTGCAGGGGCCAAGGCAGCCCTGCTGAGCGAGCTCTGGGTCTGCAGCGCTGCCGTGGCCACGTGGGAGGTGATGACCTCCCTCGCTTTTGGAAGAGTCTTGCCAGAGCTGCTCAGCGTGCTGCAGGACCAGCTGGTGTTCAGCCCTCCCACGGAAGACGCCTGCATCTGTCCCTTGGCTGTGAGTGACCGTGCGCACCTTCAGGGCTGTGCCTGCCTCCCCAGGAGAACAGGCACGGCCCCCCCCGCCCCTGCCTCCCAACGGCCCCCTCCTCCGGCACGTAGGGACACAGCCCGTAGGGTCAGCAGCGACCTGCCCAGCACCAGCCAGACCCCGTGCCAGGCCCTTGGGGCCTCCCCGAGCTGTCTTGGCCCCGCTGAAAAACACAAAGCCTGCCCCTGCCCAGGCAGCACTCTGCTTCCCCTGCCTGCATGCCCCTGCCCCACTCCACAGCCTGGAATCCTGGGGCAGGGGCAGAGAAGGGGCTGAAGCCAGAGTCGGGCCAGCTGCTGGGCCCATGCAGAGGCTGAGGGGGCTTCAGGTCTGGGGAGAGGAAACACTTGCCCCTGCCCGCGTGTCGTGCCTCCTTTGTGCCAGCGCGGTGGAGGGAGCCTGCAGGCTCTGCTGGTCTCTCACCGCTGTCTTTGATTCAGCTGCTGCTCTGCGGGGGCATTGGGACAGACGAGTTCACTGCCCTGTACAAAGACAAGAGGTTCCGGAGCCTCCCACGCCCGGTGATGCTGTCGGTGGTGCTCAGGGCCCTCGTCGTGCTTTCAGAGGCACCTGAGATGGTGAGCGGGGTGTAGTCAAGTGGAGCCGTGTTAGCAGCTGGGGCCCGGGGCAGGGAGTAGTGCGGTGGCTTGGCCTTGCCTGGGCATCAGAATGTGGGGTGATGACTCTGATCACCCTCCCCGCTCTGGAGGGGGCTGGCGGGTGCCTGGGGATCCCTCCAGGCCCAGGCACTTCCCAATCTATCTCCCTTTGGGGCTGCTCAGAACAGGGGGTGGCTGAGCAGGGGACACTGCTCTCCTGTGCTGCCTTCCCTTCTAAGTGCTCTCCCCACCCCCCCGCCAGCGGCCACTGCCTGCCAGGAGGCTGCTGCAGTGACTCCTGTGCCGCCTGCTGGGGAGCCGGACGGGAGGCCGGTGCTCAGCGCCCAGCGCATTTCCAGGTGGCCTTTCAGCGCCTCGCCATAAGGAAACGCTGTGTTTCGTACAGGCAAAAGAAGTGCTGGTCCTGCTGCCGGACATCATGGAGACCCTGCAGGATGGCAGCCCTAGTGTCAAGAGGAAGGCCCTGCTCATCTGCAAGAACGTGATGGGTCACATGAAGAGGGAGGAGGCCAGCCTCCTCGGTCTGCAGCTGGTGGAGAAGCTCCTGCCCCTCTTTGATGATGTAAGGCTGCCGGGGGAGCCTCAGCCCTACAGATGGGCGCCCTGCAGAGGCCGCTGCCCCTCAGCCCAGCCCTGTGGGCAGCGCTCGGCCAGGGCTCCCCTCCCCGCTCCTCCTGCCTGGCCTTTCAGGGCTCTGGGGCTGCTCAGCCGCAGCTGCAGACCTCGTGTGATCACGATCCGACGCCACAGCATCTGCCCTGACGTCAGCCATGCTAACGCCTTGCTCAGCGTGGGCAGGGAGCGGCTGTTGCTGACGTCCCTCTGTCCTCCTCCCTACCAGGGGTACAGCCAGGTGCGGGAGCTCGCCATCGGCCTCTTCAAAGATGTCATCAAGACTGTGGTGCGGAGAAACAAGAAGGACATGAAGGAGAAGGTGCAGAGGGTCCTTCTCCCACTGCTCCTCCATATGAGTGACCAGGTGGAGAGTGTGGCCAAGGTGAGCAGCGGCCGGTGGTGTGGGCAGGGCATGCTGACACCACAGGAGTGGCCTGGGCACGAGGGGCAAGGGCTGCTGGACATCAGAGTCTGCCAATTTGCGTCACCTCAGGGTCCCACCGCTCCCCTCCTTCCCTGCACTGCTCCCCCCGCTGCCTTCCTCCTGCCCCTCTGTGGCCTGCTGCAGAGATGGATGGGGAGGTGGGGTCCCCTCCCAGCCCCGCTCTCCCCGTTCAGCCCCTCCGCCAGCCCAGCCCAGAGGAAGGGTCCCTGCAGACCCCGCATGAGCAGGACCGGAGAACCTGGCCCCGACTCTTCCCAGAGCTGCCCTGCCTGCTCCAGCGGGGCTCAGCAGCAGCCCATGGCCACCAGACACACGAGTCCCTACAGGCTTCCCCGCTGTCCCTGCAGGAGTCGGAGGCCAGGGCGTTGAGCCCCAATCCCCATCCCCCAGGGCTGTGCCCAAGAGAGCGCCAGGTGTTGGGGCCAGGGCATGTCCCAGCTCCCGGGGAGCAGGACGGCCCCAGGAGCGAGGCCCTGCTCACCCAGGTGCCCCTCCGTGGGGCCAGTGAACCTGGTCTGCGCAGAGGGCTGCAGCACTTCCAAGGGGGGGAGAGCCAGCTTGTTGCCCAGCCTGGGGCAGGGGGAGTGGTGGGAAGGGAGATGCAGCCGGAGGGCGACTGGCCCTGCATCCCGGGATCAGAGCTCTGCCCGTGCGGAGCCTGGGCTGAAGGAGCTGGGGCAGCCCCGGCTGGGGAGCCAAGCGTCCTGCTGGGGGACGCCCATGGGCCGTGCTGCTGGCTCCATCCTGCCCCAGTGCCTCTGGCACTCCAGGCCTTGCTGCCTACAGCCCTGGGCCCACCCCTCCTTTGCCCTTCGCTCTGCCCCCACCCCTGGCAGCAGCTCAGCAGCTCTTGAGGATCTCTGTCCTGCTGGCCGCAGCATGAGGTCCCTGAGCGGGTGGCTGCCCCGTGTCCCTGCCCTGGGCGCTGAACCCAGTCCTGACTGGGTCCCCCGCTGCCCCTTCCCCTTAGGGGCTGGGAGGGGCTGGGAGCCTGGCCAAGAGGACGAGGATGCCAGGTCTCCTTCCCTGGGCTGTGGTGCCATCTCCCAGCCTCTGCTTCTCTGCAGGCCTCTGGATACACCCTCTTGGCCTGTGTGGAGTTCCTGGGGTGGAGGCTGCCCAGCTACCCGCCTGAGCCAGAGCAGGCATCATGGATGGCAGAGTACTTGGTGAGGACCACCCCCAAACCCCAGGGCTGGGCTGGACAAGGGCTGCCCCACATGCCCGTGGGGTGGGCTGTGCAGCTGTGCCTCACCAGCCCTGCTCCAGCCCGCAGCCCAGAGCTGCGTTCTCCCCTGCCACAGGCACGGAGCCCCCACGGGCTCTTCTCCAGGCCCCTCTGCCCTCCCTGTCCCCAGGGTGCTGAAGAAGACCCTGGCCCACCTGGGCCTGGCAGTGGCACAGAGGGGTCTCGGCACCCCCAGACCCCTCTGCCCGCGCCTCGCTCTGAACCTCAACCCCACCAGACTCTACCTGCCTGGGGACGCGGATCGCCGGGGGGGAAGGGGGTGCTGGCAGCAGGGACCGGTCCGGCTGACCAGGGAGGGTCTGTGCTAGCGCCGTGCCCTTGTGCTCTCTCCAGTTAGCGCACAGCAGGAGCAGGGTGGGAGAATACCTCCTTCAGAGCCTGCCGTACCTGAAGGACGCTCAGACCACCTTGCGAGTGGCGGTCGTCGGCTTCATCGGTGAGCCATAGTCCCCGGGACCCTCTTCTGGCAGCCTGGCCCCAGTCCGTGCCACTGCCCTGGTAACATGGGGCAGCCCTGTGGCTGCCAGAGCCCCGGCTGCCCCGAGGAGGGCCCACCACACGGGTGGGCTTGCTGGGAGCCTGGCTCACGGCCACCACCCTCGGGTACTGTCCTTGCCTGGGGCCGGCCCTGCCGAGGGGCAGGAGGGTGCGCGGCCGAGCCGGCAGGGCCGGGGAACATGCTGCTGGGAGCGTGCTGGGGAGCGGGAGGTCTGACATGAGCTCTGTGCCTAGGGCTTGCCGTACAGCACCGGAAGAAGCTGAGCAGGGAGACGCTGTTGAGTGTCTGCAATGGTGAGTAGGGGCAGCGCTGGGTGTGCCGGGGCTGGTGGGGCAGGGTGCTGCCGTGCCTGGTCCTGCTCCGGGAAGACGCTCCAGGGCCAGAGGAAGATGCCGGGGCAAACGAGCTATGCCTGAGCAGCAGCTGCCAGCTGGTCTCTTGGTCTCAGCTGCTCCTCCTGGCCAGGGGAGGAGAAGGGTGGGGCTGGCATGGTCTGGAGGGGACTCCTGGGGAGTCTCTGCAGGCAGCGGGGGTTCATGGCTGCTCTGCTTCCTTCTCTGGCAGCCCTGCTGGCCTTCAGGAAAGACTGCGAACCCTCAGTCAGATTCCTGGTGTCTCAGGCCATCTACAAACTGAAATACCCAAAGGAGCAGTCATCATCAAGATGGAGCCTGTGGTCACTCTGCTGCTGCTTCTGCTGAGCCTTGGAGAAGTGAAAATTTACCTCTCAAAAAGGGCCCATTTAAATCAATCTTTTTATTAATATTGTTACAACAAGCCCAGTGCCATATCGTGTCCTTCCCAATGGGGAGCACCCTGAGTGTGCTGAGGAGGCAGCATCACTCCTGGCCTCTGCTGCTGCCTGCAGAACAGCACACCAGGGCCCAGGGTGTGCTTGCGACAAAGCCCCAGCTGCCCCGTGGGACCACAGAGGGGAGGAGAGAAGCTTTTCCCAGCCTGTCCCTCCTGAGACGACTCAGGGCAGGAAAAGGCACCCGCGTTGTGCCAAGCTGGCCAGTTGTCATTTGTCCTGGCATCAAAATCCTCCCTTATAGTGGGGAGCCGTGCTGGTTTGAGCTGCGACGGTTCAATTTCTCCCGTAGCGGCTGCTGTGGGGCTGTGTCTTGGATTTGTGCTGGAAAGCGTGTGGATAACACAGGGATCTTTAGTTACTGTGGAGCAGAGCTGTGATGGGTTTGGTGGCAAGGTTTCGGTAGCGGGGGGGATACAGGGGTGGCTTCTGTGAGAAGCTTCTAGAAGTTTCCCCTTTGTCGGGTACAGCCAGTGCCAGCCAGCTTTAAGACGGACCCGCCGCTGGCCAAGGCCGAGCCCATCAGCAACAGTGGCAGCGCCTCAGGGAGAACGACAGGTTTAAGAGAGGAAAAAGTTCCTGGGCAGCAGCAATCGCAGCGAGAGAGAGGAGTGAGAATATGGGAGAGCAACAGCCCTGCAGGCACCAAGGTCAGTGGGGAAGGACGGGAGGAGGTGCTGCAGGTGCTGGAGCAGAGGTTCCCCTGCGGCCCGCGGTGAAGACCATGGTGAGGCAGGCTGTCCCCCTGCAGCCCATGGAGGTCCACAGTGGAGCAGATATCCCCCTGCAATCCGTGGAGGACCCCACGCCGCACTAGGTGGATGCAATTCGTTGTTGGTATCGTTGGAGCTGTGGGTTTGTCTCTGCTGCTATCTTTGTTTTGGGAGAGGTTTAGGTAGGTAGGGTCTGGCGGCCGGAAGACATCGCGCTGTACGGAAACATAGGGCCCCTCTCCTGATAGCCAATAGTGCTTAGTTCATGATGTAAGCAGATGGTAGTGACGTTATAAACCCAAGCTATATAACGCCGCATCACCCACCAATAAACGCCATTTGCCGTCCACCACATTGGTGTCAGTGAGCTGATGGCCCGAGCGGCCCGGGGAAGGCCGCCGTGCCGTTCCTGAGCCAGGTCGCCACGCCTTCAAAGGCAACAGGGCCCTATGTTTCCGTACAGCGCGATATCTTCCGGCCGCCAGACCCTAACTACCTACAGAGAGGAAATGACCTGTTTATATATGGGGGGAGGTGTGGTGGGTTGTGATGCCGCATGATGTGGTGTGACAACATACGATGTCACACAAAGTCACAGCCTCGCATGCACGTCCCCACCAGGTGATTGCCTTCTCCCACCACTGCTCCCGGCTCTTCGGGGAGACGCTGGACTTGGCGGTGGGGAATTGTCTCAACCAATTTGCTCACCTCCTCCGGGTTGGCTGGCCCTCCCTCCACCCCCAATTCCCCCCCCACCCTGGGCACCTGGGCTCATGTCCCACCCCCGCTCTTGACTGCTATCAAGGTCTTTGCACGGGTCCTTCTGGCCTGCAGGTCGCAGGCCTGAGTGGTACCGAGGCCCAGGATGAGCCAGCTCCTGCCAACAGCTTTAGCTCAGACGATGGCAGAGAACGGAAACCACCTTTGTGGTGGATGTCAGAGGTGCGGACACGTTGCTGACGTCCTCCCTTACCACCCCTAAAGGTCCCAGTGCCCCACATCACCCCCCGAAGAGCCCAGCTCCCAGCGGAAAACGCTCAGTGACGTCTCCGCTGGGAAAGCCCCAGCACGGAAAGCTCTTGCTGCCCTTGCAGACCTTCCACTGCCCCGCCAACGCCGCGGCTCCAACCTTCCCCAACGGCCTAAATGTCCCAGCGCTCTCTGCCAGCCCCGAAAGAGACCAGCTCCAAATTATCTTTTTATTCTTATTGTTTCACTGAAGCCGGTTTAGTTTCCTTTTCCAGCCCATACGTCTCTCTCCCTTCCCCTTCTTTGGATGGAGAGGGACTAAAAGAGTATCTGGCATTCGCCAGCGGCCAGCCCAGCCCTAACCCGTGAGGGATTATTTGCCCCTCGACGGGGGGCATGACCGGAGCTCCCATAAATTACCCGATTAGTTCAAATTCTGGCTCGCTTCCTTGAGAAAGTCCAAGTTTTTTTGACTCCTGAGAGAGTCTCGAGTGGTTGGAAATTAAAACAAGCAGCTCCCATCAGTGTCCAGTTCTGGGCCCCCCAGTTCAGGAAGGACGGGGAACTGCTGGGAAGAGTCCAGCACTGAGCCCCAAAGGTGATGAAGGGGGTGGAACATCTCCCTCAGGAGGAAAGGCTGAGGGAGCTGGGTCTCTTGAGCTTGGAGAAGAGGAGACTGAGGGGTGACCTCATCAACGTTCATAAATACGGAAAGGGCGAGGGTCAGGAGGATGGAGCTGGGCTCTTCTCGCTGATGGCCAATATCAGGACGAGGGGCAACGGGTGCAAGCTGGAGCACAGGAGGTTCCACATGAACATCGGGAGAAACTTGTTCCCTGTGAGGGGGGCAGAGCCCTGGAACAGGCTGCCCAGAGAGGTGGTGGAGTCTCCTTCTCTGGAGACATCCAAACCCCGCCTGGACATGTTCCGGGGTGACCTACTCTAGGGGATCCTGCTCTGGCAGGGGGGTCGGATGAGGTGATCTTTCCAGGTCCCTCCCAACCCCTGACATTCTGTGATCCTGTGTCTCAGGGCGCGTGGTGTCGTGATAAATGTCGGCACAGACGTGACTCAACCACCGTGGCGGCATCGCAGCTACTCAAGGCGCCGGGAGCTGTCGCAGCTCTTCCAAGCCTCTGGTGCAAATCAGCGCAGTCTCGGTCGTCGTCTTCTGTTGTTCCCTTGGGAGTAGAGGGTATAATTTGGGTAGGTAGCCCGTGAGTCAGAGGTCTCGACCACTCCTCGAATTGATCATCTATGGTCAAGGAACATGTCCTTGGCTGGTAGGCCCTTGGCTCGTACCTACTTCTAACACTCCTAACACACACTTCTAACATCCTAAATCTGGTGATTTCTGCAAGAATTGCTGTAAAGAGCCCTCGCAGACCTCAGAGCAGGTGCTGGCTGAGACACGTGCAGGTTGCCTGTTGTGTGTGCAGTGCCCGTTAAAATCCCTTGTTGCAACTCTGTCCCTGTGCGTGGGTGCTGCAGCTGCAGTTCGCTGCCGTAGGACCGACCTTCCTTCCCGGCGCAGGGCCCGAGCCAGGCGGAGAGCTGGAAGGCAGCGGTGATGCGTGTCCAGGAGGTGAAATTGCGGGTGTGCAGCCGCTCGGCTCTTTGGAGTCTCTGTGAGTGTTGTGGATCAGCAATGCCACGAGGTGAGGTCGGGAAGGGTGAGCGGTGGGACTCTGGCCAAAACCGGGGCTATGAAGGACAGGAATGCAGGGACATTCAGCTCCAAGCATGGGGTTTTGTTAAATAGCGATAGTGCTTTTTACTGGAAAGCTGTGACGACGATCTCTGCTTGTGAATGTGCAGTTTTCCCTCCCTTCTGGGTCTGTTCCTGACCTCAGCTGTGTGGCTGCATGCTCTTCCTAGGGCCTTTTTCACACCTTATTCACACCAAAAAAATGAACCCTGCTCTGAACATCTTCCCCACCTGCCTGTGGTGTCAGTGTTTCGGCATGCAGAGCGTGGGGCTCAGGGGTGTCCCCAGGCTCACGGAGAAGCCCCACACAGTGAGTAGGGGCATCCAGGAAAGCCGCGCCAGCAGCCTCGGTGCAGCGGTGGGCAGTGGGTAATGACCGTAATGGCTCCGACGTGGCCGGGCATCAGGAGCTGTGCCCGCTGCTGCCAGCTCTCCCCGGCTGTCTCCCCATTCCTCTGCGCCCATGTCCTTCGGGCCAAGCCCTCGGCCATGCGGCACAAGGAGGGAGGCAGTGGTGCCCAGGGGAAAGGGGTCCCGCTGGCTGCATGTCCCGGCTGGGCCAGGCGGCAAAGAACAGCGGCCAGCACCCGTGGGGAGAGTGAGGGGGGCTCTGTCCTTCCTTCTGGCCACAGGAGGCTGCCCTGGGCCACGCCAGGACAGGGCGTCTCTCCTCCCCATGGCCCGGGGAAGGCGAGGCCTGAGGATGGCGCCGGGCGCTGGGCTCAGCACGAGCAGTGTGACGGGGCAGGGCCTGGCCGATGCCGACGGCTGCCGTCACGCAGCTCCTGCTGCCTGGGGCTGTGGCTGGAGCACAGACAGAGCCACCTTTTGGGAAAGCCTGGGGTGGATGTTTAAAGGAAAGGTTTCCTCTACCCACCACACCACCGACGCCACATGGAGCAAATGGATTGCCCTCATCACACAGCGCGCCCGTATTGGAAACCCAAATCGCCCTGGGATTTTGGAGATAATTACAAACTGGCCGGAAGGTGAAGACTTTGGCCTCACTGATGAAGAGGAGCAGGAACAAGTGACGTGGGCTGAAGAACCTCCACCGTACAACCAACTACCAGCAGAGGAAACACGATACGCTCATTTCACTGACGGTTCCTGTCACATCGTAGGGATGAACCGGAAGTGGAAAGCAGCCGTATGGAGCCCCACACGACAGGTCACACAAGCTACTGAAGGAGAAGGTGAATCAAGTCAACTTGCTGAACTCAAAGCCGTTCAACTGGCCCTGGACATTGCTGAAAGAGAGAAGTGGACAAAGCTCTACCTTTATACTGCTTCGTGGAGGGTAGACAATGCTCTGTGGGGCTGGCTGGAAAGGTGGAAAAAGGCCAGCTGTCAGCGTAGGGGAAAACCAATCTGGGCTGCTGATGAGTGGAAAGATATTGCCACTCAGGTAAAGAAGCTACCTGTGGGGGTCCATCATGTAGATGCTCATGTCCCCAGGAGTCGGGCTAACGAAGAACATCGTAACAACAAACAGGTAGATCAGGCTGCAAAAATAGAGGTGTCCCAGGTAGACTTAGATTGGCAGCACAAAGGAGAGTTGTTCTTAGCTCGATGGGCCCATGAGGCCTCAGGCCATCAAGGCAGAGAGGCCACTTATAAATGGGCACGGGACCGAGGGGTGGATCTAACCATGAACAGTATCTCCCAGGTTATCCACCACTGCGAGACCTGCGCTGCGATCAAGCAGGCCAAGCGGGTGAAGCCTCTGTGGTACGGTGGACGATGGTCGAAGTACAGGTATGGGGAAGCCTGGCAAATTGATTACATCACACTTCCCCAAACCCGCCAAGGCAAGCGCTACGTGCTGACCATGGTGGAAGCAACCACTGGGTGGCTGGAGACCTACCCTGTGCCTCATGCTACTGCCCGGAACACCACCTTGGGCCTGGAAAAGCAAGGTCTTTGGAGACATGGCACCCCTGAGAAAATCTAGTCCGACAACGGGACACATTTCAAGAACAGCCTCATAAGCACTTGGGCCAGAGAACACGGAATCAAATGGATATATCATATCCCTTATCGTGCACCAGCTGCCAGGAAAGTTGAACGGTGCAACGGACTACTTAAGACGACCCCAAAAGCACTTGGAGGGGGGACTTTCAAAAATTGGGAACTGAACTTAGCAAAGGCCACCTGGACGGTCAATACCCCAGGGTCCATCAATCGAGCGGGTCCCGCCCAGTCTGGACCCTTGCGCACAGTGAACGGAGATAAAGTCCCTGTGGTACACACGAGAGGTATGTTAGGAAAGACTGTTTGGATTAATCCCACATCAGGCAAAGGCACACCCCTCCGTGGGGTTGTTTTTGCTCAAGGACCTGGTTACACTTGGTGGGTGATGCAGAAAAATGGGGAAACCTGTTGTGTACCACAAGGAGACCTAATTGTAAGGGAGAACTATGTGTAAGGATTCATTGTGTGTATATGTATATATGGATATATGGATATAAGTATATAAGGATATATGGATATATGGATGTAAGTATATATGTATATATGGATATATGGATATAAGTATCTATGGATATAAGTATATATGGATATATGTATCTGTAAGGGGGCATTGAGTTGGGTATGGTGTAGATGGTAATAGAATAAGGGGTGGATTATGTCCTAGGTTACAGTGGAAGATGTGCCCCCAAAAAAGTATTCTATTACCATCTTCAGGAGCTGTTGAGACCAGGTAGGGCGGTGCTCCCTGCCTCCCCCCTCTGGACTATCTCCTGTTAATGGCCCATCAAGGAACTGCCTCCCCACTCCCCATCCCATTGTGAGATGCTCCGCCCGAGGGGGAAGGAGCCAAGCATTCCGTGCTACATAAAAACGGAGATCTCCAACACCCTAGCAGCCTTCTTCCACTGGATTCCCAGAGGAGTTTTTTCCCCCACTGGAGTTCCAGAGGACAAGAGCTACCGACCTACCACTGGACCTTTGGAGGAAGACCAGACCCCTTTACAAGATCGCTGCTTCAACAGAACTACATCCATCACTTCAGGAGGACTGCAGCCACCATCTTATCGGACTGCTACTGCCACCCTAACAGGGGGTCAGGTTCTATTTTTCTGACTCTGGCACTGTAAACCAGTGGGTTGGGGTTGGATTTTTTTCTGCCTTCTGTTATATATCTATAGATATTAGTAAAGAACTGTTATTCCTGTTCCCCATATCTTTGCCTGAAGGCCCCTTAATTTCAAAATTATAATAATTTGGAGGGAAGGGGGTTGCATTTTCCATTTCAAGGGAGGCTCCTGCCTTCCTCAGCAGACACCTGTCTTTCAAACCAAGACAGAGGTGAGGGAAGAAGGTGCAGCGTGTGTGGCACTTGGGGTTCACTGACCCCCTCGGTTTCGTGTCTGGATCAGTGCTGGACTTGGGCACGGACTGACTCCAGGGGAGAGCAGGATCGTGGCTGCCGGGCTGTTTCTGCCCTCTCCTCCCCGTTGCCACCTGAGCCCACGACTGCCCTGCCTGCTCCTGCCCCGGTGCTTTGGGACCTCAGGGATGAAAAGGAAGGAGGGACTCGTGTAGTCACGAGGACTCTTGGGGTCTCCTGCGTTTGCTTTGCTGCTCATTTCTGTACCGTTTCCTGCGCTATTCACCGTGTGTGCGCCCAGAGAGCCGAACTAGGCCCTGACCTAAGTTTCCAGTTCAGGTTTTCCTCTGAGAATAAAGCATGCTTCCATTTTCTCATCAGTAGCAGCCTACTGAAAGACCGACGCTGAGGCAGCACGTGTCTCTTGTGGCAACAGGTAACAGCAGGCGGTTGTTGTGTTCACTTGATCCTTAGTAGCTTTGGGTGTAGGGAAAGAGTAGAGCGACGTTACTGCGTGGGCAGCAGGTGTGCGGATGTCCAGATTTCTGCCTGTTTGTGACTGATCCTTCTTTTTGTCTTTTAGACAAGCAAATGGTGATATGTACTGCCAAGGACAGAAGGAAAGGCGAAGAACGGATAAAGCAAGAGGTGCCAGTGAAGGAGGGTCTGCAGGTTAGTGCTAGTTTTAATTTTCTTGACGGTGTTCTAGCTAAAAGCCTTGCCTGAAACAACTGAAATGAGCTAAACCCTTTTGTAATTTTTGTCCTTGCGCAATATTGCTACGGACTTTACCAGCCATAGTCACGGACTCTGGGCCTGTCCTGTAGTGAGCTCAGAACAGCAATTCAGGGAAAAATTGCGCGATTTTCCAAAATTCTTATGAGACGGAAGGCAACAGCTGGCTGCACACAGGTGGCCATGCACAGAAATGGGCAGCGTCACTCAGAATGAGGAAGAGCGGTGTGGGGACAGCTGCAGTGTGACAGTTGTGGTGGCCTTGAGCAGCACAGCACGGGTTTTTCAGGCAGCAAGGCCAGCTGGCAGGGTGGGTGAACGGCTCCTCCCGAGCGTGGAGATGGGCATGGGAGAAGCCAGGGCTGTTCTGACGGTGTGTAGCGGGGGACAGTCGGTGGAAGCTGCTCTCAGGGCCTGTCAGCAGGAGCTGCTGTCTTGGGACTCCCAGAGGGTGAGGGTTCCCAGGGAGTGGAGCTGCCGGGCCGGGACTCCAGCTCGCAGCGTGCCAGGGGGGGAAGGATTCCCTCTCCCAGCGTGGGCGGGGTTGTTGTAGAAGGGTCTGGGGAGCTCCTGCTGCCAACTGACGGGGTTCAGGCTGGATTCTCCTTGCGCTGTAAACGTCCTCTTGGAGAGGAGTCTGAGTGCGGCTGGATCCGGCCTTACCCCTGACTGTGAAGAAGAGTTGGGACCCTCGGTTCTGCCCCAGAGCCACTTTCTCTCAGCTCGAGCTGGCTGCCTCCAGAGAGGGACGCCCGTCCGCTGCTTCCCTGTGCCTTTTGAGGCCTGACACTCGATTACACAAGGTGCTCACACGTCTGTCCGTGTGACAGGCACTGACTTTTTGTCCAATCAGCTTGTTTAATGACACAGCCCGTTCCCATCTGCTCTGGCCACGGAGGGACTCTGAGCCGGTCAGCACAAACAGGACAGGCCCAGAACTTCCCTTTGCAATGTCAGTGTGGTTTGAAGTGGTTTTGAAGCAGAGGGGGGTGAAACCTGGCACTAGTCACGTCACCCATCTCTTCTAATGAACAGATTTACCAGTCCCTTGGGCGTTTTTAGTACCTACAGGATAAGTGAAAGCACCCACCAGTGAGAGCGCCCTGTTCAGCTCAAAGGGAACGTGTGACTCGTCAAAGAATCAGAGGTCTGGCAGACCAACAAAGCCCTTGGTTGGCGAGGTTTGATCCCTCCTCTGTCCTCTCCGGGGTGCCCGTTGGCTGGCTGTGGGGAGCACTCCAGGCCCGCCTGACTGCAGCAGCCAGTCAAACACAAACGGTCCGGTCAGGGCAACGGGTTACTTGTCCTGCTACAGGCTGCACGAGCACGTACAGGGCTGCTGGACTGGGACCCCCAGGCACCCCAGCTCATTTTCAGCTGCACCTTCAGGTCCCTCTTCCCCCCTTTTCTCCTGACCCTCTCCTTAGCCGTCTTTTGTCTAGCGGGTTTTTCCTTTATGGTCTCACCAGTTTCACCCCAGGCCAGTTTTCTGCTTTCATCGTCTGCCATCTGCAACAGCTTCTCACTTCATCAAGTGGCTGGCCAGGGATGATGGAGGCAGAAGTGAAGGAGAGCTGCTGTAAGCCATGAGACCGCAGCCGCCATCCAACAACGTCTCTCCTCTCCACTGCCCACCTTAGAAACCTCGAGAAATCTCTCAAGGCACAACTAAGGCGCAGCTTCGAAGCTGTCCAGAGCAGTCGGGTGTGCTTTGGGTCCCAGTGCGACCCGCGTGTTAGAGAAGAATTTTCTGGATGAGCCATCCAGTTCTCTGTCTCTTCGGCTGTAGGTGAGGGCATTGATTCAAGACGTTAAGGCAACGTAAAAAGAGAGAGAGTACTTCTTTTGGGTTTCCTCTTCCGACAGCATCTGGTGAGCGATAGGCACAGGAAGAGTCCCATTGACAGCTGAATCCCCAAGCAGGGTCCAGAGGAGCAGGCTTAAACACCTTTTGCTTCCTGGTGCTGAGCGAGACTTTCAGAGCGGGGGAAGAGACGTAACCGTGAGATGCCAGAAAGTGTAGAGATGCGCAGAGAGCACCGCACAGAGGGGGACGCAGGGGTCTCCCAGAGAGCTCCAGGGGCCGTGCCAGGGTGCATGAGCACAAGGCGGCGGCTACGGGAAGGTCCTGAGGGGACGTAAAGGCAGACGAGGGCCTGGGGGCACCCCGAGAGGACCCACGGGCCAATGGCCAGCTGGCTCCTGCCCCGCGCAGTGGGCGCCCTGCCCCTGCCAGCCCGGGTGGCGGGTCACAGTGGGGCCCTCTGTGACCCGCCTCTGTGACACCCCACAGTGCCATAGCAACCAGCGTGACTGCGGCCTGCAGTGTCTGACGGGACAGGAAGGGGACAAACAGGAGTGTGGAGCTGGCGAGGAGACCCCGAGCACAGCTCACCTCTTTCCCTGCCACCCCCGGCAGCCCCGTGGTGCCGAGACTTTTGCCTAGGGTGTCCCGCCACACACACACACAAACACTTTCCCCTGTTTGACAGGATGGTGGAGAGACCCCCCAGCAATGCCAGCGAGGCCTCGGAGCCTGTGTCTCCCCAGGACAACAGCTCCTTTTCAGAGGACTCTGAGTATCCCAATATCCTGGTGCGGGAGAAAGGTGAGTGAGGGGCCCCCCAGGGCTGGGCAAGGTCAGGGCCAGCGAGTGCCACCAGCTCGATGCCGGGATCCCCTTTCCTGGTCAGGCTGTCAGCAGGGGTCCCACGGGCGGGGAACACGGCGGTACTTGAATGCCAGGGCTGCTCGGGGCTGGGATGGGCCTCTCTCCTCAGCCGTGCGGAGTTCAAAGCTCTTGTCGCCCTTTGGGAAGCTCCTTGGCAAACGTGCTGCATCCAACTGACTTTTCTGGGTTTCCCCTCCACGTAGGTGACATGCTGCCAGAGAAGAATTCAGAGCTCAAACTGGAATGGGATACTCAACGTTCTTTATTGTCTTCTCTGGTCAACACGGTAAACCAACTTATGGTAATGAGCTCACCCCTTGCTAGGAGTCCTATCTGTGGCATAGGCAGAAGCCAAGGGACCCAGAATCGCTGGCCCTGCTGAGAGGGTTCCTGCTGTCCCCGAGCAGGGACTACCTGAGGGCGGCACTCCAGGGTCCCAGCAGCAGATCCAGCCCTCCTGGACACCAGCGAGCCCTGGTTCTCCGTTGGGCCAACACCTGGTGCCCTGCCACTCCTCCCTCACCCTGGAACCCCTCTGCTCTCCTCCTCCACCCTGCAGAGACTGCAGGCCCTGCTTCCAGCTTCCCTGCAGGCGCTGCTGCCGGCACCGCCATGCGTCTCTCACCAGACCTGCTGGCGCTGCTCAGCCAGGCAGCGCCATCAGGGCGCTCAGCGTGCCATGTCTTCCATCCATCCCTTCCTCCCACAGGTTATCGAAGACCTCCCACCTTCTGAGAAGACAGAACTTGTCCTCAAGGCCATTGAGGCCTTGGCAACAGGTGACATCTGTGACGTGTACATCGGCATCGACTTCCTGGACATGGCCATGAGACACCCTGACTCCTGGCTGACGGAAGTAAGTGCCCTGTGGCTGGATCGCCCTGCCCGTCAGCCCCGTCAGGCCTTGTTCTTGCCTCCTTCCTAAGCCAGCTCTCTCGAGTACCTGAAGCAATTTCAAGGCAGCAGAGAGGCATGGGAAGGGCAGCACATTCAGCAGCAGCTCGGGAAATGGCTGCACTCCAGAGGCCGCAACGTCCTCACCTGTGTCCCCTCCAGGTGCCAAAGATCATGAGCTGCATCCACCAACACGTGGAGGGCATCCGCAAAGACACAGCCCAACGCAGCATGGAGTCCCTCCTCCTCCTGCTGGTCAAGGAGCGCCCCAGGGAAGCAGTCAGGAGCCTGCTGAGGATCTCTCCAGCGTATGACAGGTACTGGTCCCGACAGCCTTGAGGGCTTGTTCCCGGTGGGGAGAGGGGCCCAGAGACTCTCTGGCTGCCAGATCCATGGAAAATCACAGGACAGCCCGAAGAGCAGAGCCCTCCCCCCCTCCCTCCCACCACACTTCCCAGCCCTGGTGCGTTGGCCAGGCCTGCAGCAGCTATAGCTGCCCAAGGCAGAGCCCCCCCACCACGCTCCTCCCGGCTCCCTGGGGAACACGACCTCATCCCCCTCCTGCCTGCCTGGGCAGGCCCCCGGCCACCCCAGGGAGGGCGGTGGGCAGGGTGAGGGCTGCAGCACCGCCTGGGGCTGGAGGAGCTGGCCCGGGCAGGGTGCAGGGGCCAAGGCAGCCCTGCTGAGCGAGCTCTGGGTCTGCAGCGCTGCCGTGGCCACGTGGGAGGTGATGACCTCCCTCGCTTTTGGAAGAGTCTTGCCAGAGCTGCTCAGCGTGCTGCAGGACCAGCTGGTGTTCAGCCCTCCCACGGAAGACGCCTGCATCTGTCCCTTGGCTGTGAGTGACCGTGCGCACCTTCAGGGCTGTGCCTGCCTCCCCAGGAGAACAGGCACGGCCCCCCCCGCCCCTGCCTCCCAACGGCCCCCTCCTCCGGCACGTAGGGACACAGCCCGTAGGGTCAGCAGCGACCTGCCCAGCACCAGCCAGACCCCGTGCCAGGCCCTTGGGGCCTCCCCGAGCTGTCTTGGCCCCGCTGAAAAACACAAAGCCTGCCCCTGCCCAGGCAGCACTCTGCTTCCCCTGCCTGCATGCCCCTGCCCCACTCCACAGCCTGGAATCCTGGGGCAGGGGCAGAGAAGGGGCTGAAGCCAGAGTCGGGCCAGCTGCTGGGCCCATGCAGAGGCTGAGGGGGCTTCAGGTCTGGGGAGAGGAAACACTTGCCCCTGCCCGCGTGTCGTGCCTCCTTTGTGCCAGCGCGGTGGAGGGAGCCTGCAGGCTCTGCTGGTCTCTCACCGCTGTCTTTGATTCAGCTGCTGCTCTGCGGGGGCATTGGGACAGACGAGTTCACTGCCCTGTACAAAGACAAGAGGTTCCGGAGCCTCCCACGCCCGGTGATGCTGTCGGTGGTGCTCAGGGCCCTCGTCGTGCTTTCAGAGGCACCTGAGATGGTGAGCGGGGTGTAGTCAAGTGGAGCCGTGTTAGCAGCTGGGGCCCGGGGCAGGGAGTAGTGCGGTGGCTTGGCCTTGCCTGGGCATCAGAATGTGGGGTGATGACTCTGATCACCCTCCCCGCTCTGGAGGGGGCTGGCGGGTGCCTGGGGATCCCTCCATGCCCAGGCACTTCCCAATCTATCTCCCTTTGGGGCTGCTCAGAACAGGGGGTGGCTGAGCAGGGGACACTGCTCTCCTGTGCTGCCTTCCCTTCTAAGTGCTCTCCCCACCCCCCCGCCAGCGGCCACTGCCTGCCAGGAGGCTGCTGCAGTGACTCCTGTGCCGCCTGCTGGGGAGCCGGACGGGAGGCCGGTGCTCAGCGCCCAGCGCATTTCCAGGTGGCCTTTCAGCGCCTCGCCATAAGGAAACGCTGTGTTTCGTACAGGCAAAAGAAGTGCTGGTCCTGCTGCCGGACATCATGGAGACCCTGCAGGATGGCAGCCCTAGTGTCAAGAGGAAGGCCCTGCTCATCTGCAAGAACGTGATGGGTCACATGAAGAGGGAGGAGGCCAGCCTCCTCGGTCTGCAGCTGGTGGAGAAGCTCCTGCCCCTCTTTGATGATGTAAGGCTGCCGGGGGAGCCTCAGCCCTACAGATGGGCGCCCTGCAGAGGCCGCTGCCCCTCAGCCCAGCCCTGTGGGCAGCGCTCGGCCAGGGCTCCCCTCCCCGCTCCTCCTGCCTGGCCTTTCAGGGCTCTGGGGCTGCTCAGCCGCAGCTGCAGACCTCGTGTGATCACGATCCGACGCCACAGCATCTGCCCTGACGTCAGCCATGCTAACGCCTTGCTCAGTGTGGGCAGGGAGCGGCTGTTGCTGACGTCCCTCTGTCCTCCTCCCTACCAGGGGTCCAGCCAGGTGCGGGAGCTCGCCATCGGCCTCTTCAAAGATGTCATCAAGACTGTGGTGCGGAGAAACAAGAAGGACATGAAGGAGAAGGTGCAGAGGGTCCTTCTCCCACTGCTCCTCCATATGAGTGACCAGGTGGAGAGTGTGGCCAAGGTGAGCAGCGGCCGGTGGTGTGGGCAGGGCATGCTGACACCACAGGAGTGGCCTGGGCACGAGGGGCAAGGGCTGCTGGACATCAGAGTCTGCCAATTTGCGTCACCTCAGGGTCCCACCGCTCCCCTCCTTCCCTGCACTGCTCCCCCCGCTGCCTTCCTCCTGCCCCTCTCTGGCCTGCTGCAGAGATGGATGGGGAGGTGGGGTCCCCTCCCAGCCCCGCTCTCCCCGTTCAGCCCCTCTGCCAGCCCAGCCCAGAGGAAGGGTCCCTGCAGACCCCGCATGAACAGGACTGGAGAACCTGGCCCCGACTCTTCCCAGAGCTGCCCTGCCTGCTCCAGCGGGGCTCAGCAGCAGCCCATGGCCACCAGACACACGAGTCCCTACAGGCTTCCCCGCTGTCCCTGCAGGAGTCGGAGGCCAGGGCGTTGAGCCCCAATCCCCATCCCCCAGGGCTGTGCCCAAGAGAGCGCCAGGTGTTGGGGCCAGGGCATGTCCCAGCTCCCGGGGAGCAGGACGGCCCCAGGAGCGAGGCCCTGCTCACCCAGGTGCCCCTCCGTGGGGCCAGTGAACCTGGTCTGCGCAGAGGGCTGCAGCACTTCCAAGGGGGGGAGAGCCAGCTTGTTGCCCAGCCTGGGGCAGGGGGAGTGGTGGGAAGGGAGATGCAGCCGGAGGGCGACTGGCCCTGCATCCCGGGATCAGAGCTCTGCCCGTGCGGAGCCTGGGCTGAAGGAGCTGGGGCAGCCCCGGCTGGGGAGCCAAGCGTCCTGCTGGGGGACGCCCATGGGCCGTGCTGCTGGCTCCATCCTGCCCCAGTGCCTCTGGCACTCCAGGCCTTGCTGCCTGCAGCCCTGGGCCCACCCCTCCTTTGCCCTTCGCTCTGCCCCCACCCCTGGCAGCAGCTCAGCAGCTCTTGAGGATCTCTGTCCTGCTGGCCGCAGCATGAGGTCCCTGAGCGGGTGGCTGCCCCGTGTCCCTGCCCTGGGCGCTGAACCCAGTCCTGACTGGGTCCCCCGCTGCCCCTTCCCCTTAGGGGCTGGGAGGGGCTGGGAGCCTGGCCAAGAGGACGAGGATGCCAGGTCTCCTTCCCTGGGCTGTGGTGCCATCTCCCAGCCTCTGCTTCTCTGCAGGCCTCTGGATACACCCTCTTGGCCTGTGTGGAGTTCCTGGGGTGGAGGCTGCCCAGCTACCCGCCTGAGCCAGAGCAGGCATCATGGATGGCAGAGTACTTGGTGAGGACCACCCCCAAACCCCAGGGCTGGGCTGGACGAGGGCTGCCCCACATGCCCGTGGGGTGGGCTGTGCAGCTGTGCCTCGCCAGCCCTGCTCCAGCCCGCAGCCCAGAGCTGCGTTCTCCCCTGCCACAGGCACGGAGCCCCCACGGGCTCTTCTCCAGGCCCCTCTGCCCTCCCTGTCCCCAGGGTGCTGAAGAAGGCCCTGGCCCACCTGGGCCTGGCAGTGGCACAGAGGGGTCTCGGCACCCCCAGACCCCTCTGCCCGCGCCTCGCTCTGAACCTCAACCCCACCAGGCTCTACCTGCCTGGGGACGCGGATCGCCGGGGGGGAAGGGGGTGCTGGCAGCAGGGACCGGTCCGGCTGACCAGGGAGGGTCTGTGCTAGCGCCGTGCCCTTGTGCTCTCTCCAGTTAGCGCACAGCAGGAGCAGGGTGGGAGAATACCTCCTTCAGAGCCTGCCGTACCTGAAGGACGCTCAGACCACCTTGCGAGTGGCGGTCGTCGGCTTCATCGGTGAGCCATAGTCCCCAGGACCCTCTTCTGGCAGCCTGGCCCCAGTCCGTGCCACTGCCCTGGTAACATGGGGCAGCCCTGTGGCTGCCAGAGCCCCGGCTGCCCCAAGGAGGGCCCACCACACGGGTGGGCTCGCTGGGAGCCTGGCTCACGGCCACCACCCTCGGGTACTGTCCTTGCCTGGGGCCGGCCCTGCCGAGGGGCAGGAGGGTGCGCGGCCGAGCCGGCAGGGCCGGGGAACATGCTGCTGGGAGCGTGCTGGGGAGCGGGAGGTCTGACATGAGCTCTGTGCCTAGGGCTTGCCGTACAGCACCGGAAGAAGCTGAGCAGGGAGACGCTGTTGAGTGTCTGCAATGGTGAGTAGGGGCAGCGCTGGGTGTGCCGGGGCTGGTGGGGCAGGGTGCTGCCGTGCCTGGTCCTGCTCCGGGAAGACGCTCCAGGGCCAGAGGAAGATGCCGGGGCAAACGAGCTATGCCTGAGCAGCAGCTGCCAGCTGGTCTCTTGGTCTCAGCTGCTCCTCCTGGCCAGGGGAGGAGAAGGGTGGGGCTGGCATGGTCTGGAGGGGACTCCTGGGGAGTCTCTGCAGGCAGCGGGGGTTCATGGCTGCTCTGCTTCCTTCTCTGGCAGCCCTGCTGGCCTTGAGGAAAGACTGCGAACCCTCAGTCAGATTCCTGGTGTCTCAGGCCATCTACAAACTGAAATACCCAAAGGAGCAGTCATCATCAAGATGGAGCCTGTGGTCACTCTGCTGCTGCTTCTGCTGAGCCTTGGAGAAGTGAAAATTTACCTCTCAAAAAGGGCCCATTTAAATCAATCTTTTTATTAATATTGTTACAACAAGCCCAGTGCCATATCGTGTCCTTCCCAATGGGGAGCACCCTGAGTGTGCTGAGGAGGCAGCATCACTCCTGGCCTCTGCTGCTGCCTGCAGAACAGCACACCAGGGCCCAGGGTGTGCTTGCGACAAAGCCCCAGCTGCCCCGTGGGACCACAGAGGGGAGGAGAGAAGCTTTTCCCAGCCTGTCCCTCCTGAGACGACTCAGGGCAGGAAAAGGCACCCGCGTTGTGCCAAGCTGGCCAGTTGTCATTTGTCCTGGCATCAAAATCCTCCCTTATAGTGGGGAGCCGTGCTGGTTTGAGCTGCGACGGTTCAATTTCTCCCGTAGCGGCTGCTGTGGGGCTGTGTCTTGGATTTGTGCTGGAAAGCGTGTGGATAACACAGGGATCTTTAGTTACTGTGGAGCAGAGCTGTGATGGGTTTGGTGGCAAGGTTTCGGTAGCGGGGGGGATACAGGGGTGGCTTCTGTGAGAAGCTTCTAGAAGTTTCCCCTTTGTCGGGTACAGCCAGTGCCAGCCAGCTTTAAGACGGACCCGCCGCTGGCCAAGGCCGAGCCCATCAGCAACAGTGGCAGCGCCTCAGGGAGAACGACAGGTTTAAGAGAGGAAAAAGTTCCTGGGCAGCAGCAATCGCAGCGAGAGAGAGGAGTGAGAATATGGGAGAGCAACAGCCCTGCAGGCACCAAGGTCAGTGGGGAAGGACGGGAGGAGGTGCTGCAGGTGCTGGAGCAGAGGTTCCCCTGCGGCCCGCGGTGAAGACCATGGTGAGGCAGGCTGTCCCCCTGCAGCCCATGGAGGTCCACAGTGGAGCAGATATCCCCCTGCAATCCGTGGAGGACCCCACGCCGCACTAGGTGGATGCAATTCGTTGTTGGTATTGTTGGAGCTGCGGGTTTGTCTCTGCTGCTAGCTTTGTTTCAGGAGAGGTTTAGGTAGGTAGGGTCTGGCGGCCGGAAGACATCGCGCTGTACGGAAACATAGGGCCCCTCTCCTGATAGCCAATAGTGCTTAGTTCATGATGTAAGCAGATGGAAGTGACGTTATAAACCCAAGCTATATAACGCCGCATCACCCACCAATAAACACCATTTGCCGTCCACCACATCGGTGTCAGTGAGCTGATGGCCCGAGCGGCCCGGGGAAGGCCGCCGTGCCGTTCCTGAGCCAGGTCGCCACGCCTTCAAAGGCAACAGGGCCCTATGTTTCCGTACAGCGCGATATCTTCCGGCCGCCAGACCCTAACTACCTACAGAGAGGAAATGACCTGTTTATATATGGGGGGAGGTGTGGTGGGTTGTGATGCCGCATGATGTGGTGTGACAACATACGATGTCACACAAAGTCACAGCCTCGCATGCACGTCCCCACCAGGTGATTGCCTTCTCCCACCACTGCTCCCGGCTCTTCGGGGAGACGCTGGACTTGGCGGTGGGGAATTGTCTCAACCAATTTGCTCACCTCCTCCGGGTTGGCTGGCCCTCCCTCCACCCCCAATTCCCCCCCCACCCTGGGCACCTGGGCTCATGTCCCACCCCCGCTCTTGACTGCTATCAAGGTCTTTGCACGGGTCCTTCTGGCCTGCAGGTCGCAGGCCTGAGTGGTACCGAGGCCCAGGATGTGCCAGCTCCTGCCAACAGCTTTAGCTCAGACGATGGCAGAGAACGGAAACCACCTTTGTGGTGGATGTCAGAGGTGCGGACACGTTGCTGACGTCCTCCCTTACCACCCCCAAAGGTCCCAGTGCCCCACATCACCCCCCGAAGAGCCCAGCTCCCAGCGGAAAACGCTCAGTGACGTCTCCGCTGGGAAAGCCCCAGCACGGAAAGCTCTTGCTGCCCTTGCAGACCTTCCACTGCCCCGCCAATGCCGCGGCTCCAACCTTCCCCAACGGCCTAAATGTCCCAGCGCTCTCTGCCAGCCCCGAAAGAGCCCAGCTCCAAATTATCTTTTTATTCTTATTGTTTCACTGAAGCTGGTTTAGTTTCCTTTTCCAGCCCATACGTCTCTCTCCCTTCCCCTTCTTTGGATGGAGAGGGACTAAAAGAGTATCTGGCATTCGCCAGCGGCCAGCCCAGCCCTAACCCGTGAGGGATTATTTGCCCCTCGACGGGGGGCATGACCGGAGCTCCCATAAATTACCCGATTAGTTCAAATTCTGGCTCGCTCCCTTGAGAAAGTCCAAGTTTTTTTGACTCCTGAGAGAGTCTCGAGTGGTTGGAAATTAAAACAAGCAGCTCCCATCAGTGTCCAGTTCTGGGCCCCCCAGTTCAGGAAGGACGGGGAACTGCTGGGAAGAGTCCAGCACTGAGCCCCAAAGGTGATGAAGGGGGTGGAACATCTCCCTCAGGAGGAAAGGCTGAGGGAGCTGGGTCTCTTGAGCTTGGAGAAGAGGAGACTGAGGGGTGACCTCATCAACGTTCATAAATACGGAAAGGGCGAGGGTCAGGAGGATGGAGCCGGGCTCTTCTCGCTGATGGCCAATATCAGGACGAGGGGCAACGGGTGCAAGCTGGAGCACAGGAGGTTCCACATGAACATCGGGAGAAACTTGTTCCCTGTGAGGGGGGCAGAGCCCTGGAACAGGCTGCCCAGAGAGGTGGTGGAGTCTCCTTCTCTGGAGACATCCAAACCCCGCCTGGACATGTTCCGGGGTGACCTACTCTAGGGGATCCTGCTCTGGCAGGGGGGTTGGATGAGGTGATCTTTCCAGGTCCCTCCCAACCCCTGACATTCTGTGATCCTGTGTCTCAGGGCGCGTGGTGTCGTGATAAATGTCGGCACAGACGTGACTCAACCACCGTGGCGGCATCGCAGCTACTCAAGGCGCCGGGAGCTGTCGCAGCTCTTCCAACCCTCTGGTGCATATCAGCGCAGTCTCGGTCGTCGTCTTCTGTTGTTCCCTTGGGAGTAGAGGGTATAATTTGGGTAGGTGGCCCGTGAGTCAGAGGTCTCGACCACTCCTCGAATTGATCATCTATGGTCAAGGAACATGTCCTTGGCTGGTAGGCCCTTGGCTCGTACCTACTTCTAACACTCCTAACACACACTTCTAACATCCTAAATCTGGTGATTTCTGCAAGAGCTGCTGTAAAGAGCCCTCGCAGACCTCAGAGCAGGTGCTGGCTGAGACACGTGCAGGTTGCCTGTTGTGTGTGCAGTGCCCGTTAAAATCCCTTGTTGCAACTCTGTCCCTGTGCGTGGGTGCTGCAGCTGCAGTTCGCTGCCGTAGGACCGACCTTCCTTCCCGGCGCAGGGCCCGAGCCAGGCGGAGAGCTGGAAGGCAGCGGTGATGCGTGTCCAGGACGTGAAATTGCAGGTGTGCAGCCGCTCGGCTCTTTGGAGTCTCTGTGAGTGTTGTGGATCAGCAATGCCACGAGGTGAGGTCGGGAAGGGTGAGCGGTGGGACTCCGGCCAAAACCGGGGCTATGAAGGACAGGAATGCAGGGACATTCAGCTCCAAGCATGGGGTTTTGTTAAATAGCGATAGTGCTTTTTACTGGAAAGCTGTGACGACGATCTCTGCTTGTGAATGTGCAGTTTTCCCTCCCTTCTGGGTCTGTTCCTGACCTCAGCTGTGTGGCTGCATGCTCTTCCTAGGGCCTTTTTCACACCTTATTCACACCAAAAAAATGAACCCTGCTCTGAACATCTTCCCCACCTGCCTGTGGTGTCAGTGCTTCGGCATGCAGAGCCTGGGGCTCAGGGGTGTCCCCAGGCTCACGGAGAAGCCCCACACAGTGAGTAGGGGCATGCAGGAAAGCCGCGCCAGCAGCCTCGGTGCAGCGGTAGGCAGTGGGTAATGACCGTAATGGCTCGGACGTGGCCGGGCATCAGGAGCTGTGCCCGCTGCTGCCAGCTCTCCCCGGCTGTCTCCCCATTCCTCTGCGCCCATGTCCTTTGGGCCAAGCCCTCGGCCGTGCGGCACAAGGAGGGAGGCAGTGGTGCCCAGGGGAAAGGGGTCCCGCTGGCTGCATGTCCCGGCTGGGCCAGGCGGCAAAGAACAGCGGCCAGCACCCGTGGGGAGAGTGAGGGGGGCTCTGTCCTTCCTTCTGGCCACAGGAGGCTGCCCTGGGCCACGCCAGGACAGGGCGTCTCTCCTCCCCGTGGCCCGGGGAAGGCGAGGCCTGAGGAAGGCGCCGGGCGCTGGGCTCAGCACGAGCAGTGTGACGGGGCAGGGCCTGGCCGATACCGGCGGCTGCCGTCACGCAGCTCCTGCTGCCTGGGGCTGTGGCTGGAGCACAGACAGAGCCACCTTTTGGGAAAGCCTGGGGTGCATGTTTAAAGGAAAGGTTTCCTCTACCCACCACGCCACCGACGCCACATGGAGCAAATGGATTGCCCTCATCACACAGCGCGCCCGTATTGGAAACCCAAATCGCCCTGGGATTTTGGAGATAATTACAAACTGGCCGGAAGGTGAAGACTTTGGCCTCACTGATGAAGAGGAGCAGGAACAAGTGACGTGGGCTGAAGAACCTCCACCGTACAACCAACTACCAGCAGAGGAAACACGATACGCTCATTTCACTGACGGTTCCTGTCACATCGTAGGGATGAACCGGAAGTGGAAAGCAGCCGTATGGAGCCCCACACGACAGGTCGCACAAGCTACTGAAGGAGAAGGTGAATCAAGTCAACTTGCTGAACTCAAAGCCGTTCAACTGGCCCTGGACATTGCTGAAAGAGAAGTGGCCAAAGCTCTACCTTTATACTGCTTCGTGGAGGGTAGACAATGCTCTGTGCGGCTGGCTGGAAAGGTGGAAAAAGGCCAGCTGGCAGCGTAGGGGAAAACCAATCTGGGCTGCTGATGAGTGGAAAGATATTGCCACTCAGGTAAAGAAGCTACCTGTGGGGGTCCGTCATGTAGATGCTCATGTCCCCAGGAGTTGGGCTAACGAAGAACATCGTAACAACAAACAGGTAGATCAGGCTGCAAAAATAGAGGTGTCCCAGGTAGACTTAGATTGGCAACACAAAGGAGAGTTGTTCTTAGCTCGATGGGCCCATGAGGCCTCAGGCCATCAAGGCAGAGAGGCCACTTATAAATGGGCACGGGACCGAGGGGTGGATCTAACCATGAACAGTATCTCCCAGGTTATCCACCACTGCGAGACCTGCGCTGCGATCAAGCAGGCCAAGCGGGTGAAGCCTCTGTGGTACGGTGGACGATGGTCGAAGTACAGGTATGGGGAAGCCTAGCAAATTGATTACATCACACTTCCCCAAACCCGCCAAGGCAAGCGCTACGTGCTGACCATGGTGGAAGCAACCACTGGGTGGCTGGAGACCTACCCTGTGCCTCATGCTACTGCCCGGAACACCACCTTGGGCCTGGAAAAGCAAGGTCTTTGGAGACATGGCACCCCTGAGAAAATCGAGTCCGACAACGGGACACATTTCAAGAACAGCCTCATAAGCACTTGGGCCAGAGAACACGGAATCGAATGGATATATCATATCCCTTGTCATGCACCAGCTGCCAGGAAAGTTGAACGGTGCAACGGACTACTTAAGACGACCCCAAAAGCACTTGGAGGGGGGACTTTCAAAAATTGGGAACTGAACTTAGCAAAGGCCACCTGGACGGTCAATACCCCAGGGTCCATCAATCGAGCGGGTCCCGCCCAGTCTGGACCCTTGCGCACAGTGAACGGAGATAAAGTCCCTGTGGTACACACGAGAGGTATGTTAGGAAAGACTGTTTGGATTAATCCCACATCAGGCAAAGGCACACCCCTCCGTGGGGTTGTTTTTGCTCAAGGACCTGGTTACACTTGGTGGGTGATGCAGAAAAATGGGGAAACCTGTTGTGTACCACAAGGAGACCTAATTGTAAGTGAGAACTATGTGTAAGGATTCAATGTCTGTATATGTATATATGGAAATATGGATATAACTATATATATATATATGGATATATGGATATAAGTATATATGTATATATGTATCTGTAAGGGGGCATTGAGTTGGGTATGGTGTAGATGGTAATAGAATAAGGGGTGGATTATGTCCTAGGTTACAGTGGAAGATGTGCCCCCAAAAAAGTATTCTATTACCATCTTCAGGAGCTGTTGAGACCAGGTAGGGCGGTGCTCCCTGCCTCCCCCCTCTGGACTATCTCCTGTTAATGGCCCATCAAGGAACTGCCTCCCCACTCCCCATCCCATTGTGAGATGCTCCGCCCGAGGGGGAAGGAGCCAAGCATTCCGTGCTACATAAAAACGGAGATCTCCAACACCCTAGCAGCCTTCTTCCACTGGATTCCCAGAGGAGTTTTTTCCCTCACTGGAGTTCCAGAGGACAAGAGCTACCTACCTACCACTGGACCTTTGGAGGAAGACCAGACCCCTTTACAAGATCGCTGCTTCAACAGAACTACATCCATCACTTCAGGAGGACTGCAGCCACCATCTTATCGGACTGCTACTGCCACCCTAACAGGGGGTCAGGTTCTATTTTTCTGACTCTGGCACTGTAAACCAGTGGGTTGGGGTTGGATTTTTTTCTGCCTTCTGTTATATATCTATAGATATTAGTAAAGAACTGTTATTCCTGTTCCCCATATCTTTGCCTGAAGGCCCCTTAATTTCAAAATTATAATAATTTGGAGGGAAGGGGGTTGCATTTTCCATTTCAAGGGAGGCTCCTGCCTTCCTCAGCAGACACCTGTCTTTCAAACCAAGACAGAGGTGAGGGAAGAAGGTGCAGCGTGTGTGGCACTTGGGGTTCACTGACCCCCTCGGTTTCGTGTCTGGATCAGTGCTGGACTTGGGCACGGACTGACTCCAGGGGAGAGCAGGATCGTGGCTGCCGGGCTGTTTCTGCCCTCTCCTCCCCGTTGCCACCTGAGCCCACGACTGCCCTGCCTGCTCCTGCCCCGGTGCTTTGGGACCTCAGGGATGAAAAGGAAGGAGGGACTCGTGTAGTCACGAGGACTCTTGGGGTCTCCTGCGTTTGCTTTGCTGCTCATTTCTGTACCGTTTCCTGCGCTATTCACCGTGTGTGCGCCCAGAGAGCCAAACTAGGCCCTGACCTAAGTTTCCAGTTCAGGTTTTCCTCTGAGAATAAAGCATGCTTCCATTTTCTCATCAGTAGCAGCCTACTGAAAGACCGACGCTGAGGCAGCACGTGTCTCTTGTGGCAACAGGTAACAGCAGGCGGTTGTTGTGTTCACTTGATCCTTAGTAGCTTTGGGTGTAGGGAAAGAGTAGAGCGACGTTACTGCGTGGGCAGCAGGTGTGCGGATGTCCAGATTTCTGCCTGTTTGTGACTGATCCTTCTTTTTGTCTTTTAGACAAGCAAATGGTGATATGTACTGCCAAGGACAGAAGGAAAGGCGAAGAACGGATAAAGCAAGAGGTGCCAGTGAAGGAGGGTCTGCAGGTTAGTGCTAGTTTTAATTTTCTTGACGGTGTTCTAGCTAAAAGCCTTGCCTGAAACAACTGAAATGAGCTAAACCCTTTTGTAATTTTTGTCCTTGCGCAATATTGCTACGGACTTTACCAGCCATAGTCACGGACTCTGGGCCTGTCCTGTAGTGAGCTCAGAACAGCAATTCAGGGAAAAATTGCGCGATTTTCCAAAATTCTTATGAGACGGAAGGCAACAGCTGGCTGCACACAGGTGGCCATGCACAGAAATGGGCAGCGTCACTCAGAATGAGGAAGAGCGGTGTGGGGACAGCTGCAGTGTGACAGTTGTGGTGGCCTTGAGCAGCACAGCACGGGTTTTTCAGGCAGCAAGGCCAGCTGGCAGGGTGGGTGAACGGCTCCTCCCGAGCGTGGAGATGGGCATGGGAGAAGCCAGGGCTGTTCTGACGGTGTGTAGCGGGGGACAGTCGGTGGAAGCTGCTCTCAGGGCCTGTCAGCAGGAGCTGCTGTCTTGGGACTCCCAGAGGGTGAGGGTTCCCAGGGAGTGGAGCTGCCGGGCCGGGACTCCAGCTCGCAGCGTGCCAGGGGGGGAAGGATTCCCTCTCCCAGCGTGTGCGGGGTTGTTGTAGAAGGGTCTGGGGAGCTCCTGCTGCCAACTGACGGGGTTCAGGCTGGATTCTCCTTGCTTTCTAAACGTCCTCTCGGAGAGGAGTCTGAGTGCGGCTGGATCCGGCCTTACTCCTGACTGTGAAGAAGAGTTGGGACCCTCGGTTCTGCCCCAGAGCCACTTTCTCTCAGCTCGAGCTGGCTGCCTCCGGAGAGGGACGCCCGTCCGCTGCTTCCCTGTGCCTTTTGAGGCCTCACACTCGATTACACAAGGTGCTCACACGTCTGTCCGTGTGACAGGCACTGACTTTTTGTCCAATCAGCTTGTTTAATGACACAGCCCGTTCCCATCTGCTCTGGCCACGGAGGGACTCTGAGCCGGTCAGCACAAACAGGACAGGCCCAGAACTTCCCTTTGCAATGTCAGTGTGGTTTGAAGTGGTTTTGGAAGCAGAGGGGGGTGAAACCTGGCACTAGTCACGTCACCCATCTCTTCTAATGAACAGATTTACCAGTCCCTTGGGCACTTTAGTACCTACAGGATAAGTGAAAGCACCCACCAGTGAGAGCGCCCTGTTCAGCTCAAAGGGAACGTGTGACTCGTCAAAGAATCAGAGGTCTGGCAGACCAACAAAGCCCTTGGTTGGCGAGGTTTGATCCCTCCTCTGTCCTCTCCGGGGTGCCCGTTGGCTGGCTGTGGGGAGCACTCCAGGCCCGCCTGACTGCAGCAGCCAGTCAAACACAAACGGTCCGGTCAGGGCAACGGGTTACTTGTCCTGCTACAGGCTGCACGAGCACGTACAGGGCTGCTGGACTGGGACCCCCAGGCACCCCAGCTCATTTTCAGCTGCACCTTCAGGTCCCTCTTCCCCCCTTTTCTCCTGACCCTCTCCTTAGCCGTCTTTTGTCTAGCGGGTTTTTCCTTTATGGTCTCACCAGTTTCACCCCAGGCCAGTTTTCTGCTTTCATCGTCTGCCATCTGCAACAGCTTCTCACTTCATCAAGTGGCTGGCCAGGGATGATGGAGGCAGAAGTGAAGGAGAGCTGCTGTAAGCCATGAGACCGCAGCCGCCATCCAACAACGTCTCTCCTCTCCACTGCCCACCTTAGAAACCTCGAGAAATCTCTCAAGGCACAACTAAGGCGCAGCTTCGAAGCTGTCCAGAGCAGTCGGGTGTGCTTTGGGTCCCAGTGCGACCCGCATGTTAGAGAAGAATTTTCTGGATGAGCCATCCAGTTCTCTGTCTCTTCGGCTGTAGGTGAGGGCATTGATTCAAGACGTTAAGGCAGTGTAAAAAGAGAGAGAGTACTTCTTTTGGGTTTCCTCTTCCGACAGCATCTGGTGAGCGATAGGCACAGGAAGAGTCCCATTGACAGCTGAATCCCCAAGCAGGGTCCAGAGGAGCAGGCTTAAACACCTTTTGCTTCCTGGTGCTGAGCGAGACTTTCAGAGCGGGGGAAGAGACGTAACCGTGAGATGCCAGAAAGTGTAGAGATGCGCAGAGAGCACCGCACAGAGGGGGACGCGGGGGTCTCCCAGAGAGCTCCTGGGGCCGTGCCAGGGTGCATGAGCACAAGGCGGCGGCTACGGGAAGGTCCTGAGGGGACGTAAGGGCAGACGAGGGCCTGGGGGCACCCCGAGAGGACCCATGGGCCAATGGCCAGCTGGCTCCTGCCCCGCGCAGTGGGCGCCCTGCCCCTGCCAGCCCGGGCGGCGGGTCACAGTGGGGCCCTCTGTGACCCGCCTCTGTGACACCCCACAGTGCCATAGCAACCAGCGTGACTGCGGCCTGCAGTGTCTGACGGGACAGCAAGGGGACAGACAGGAGTGTGGAGCTGGCGAGGAGACCCCGAGCACAGCTCACCTCTTTCCCTGCCACCCCCGGCAGCCCCGTGGTGCCGAGGCCTTTGCCTAAGCTGCCCCCACACACACACACACAAACACTTTCCCCTGTTTGACAGGATGGCGGAGAGACCCCCCAGCTCCCCCAGGGAGGCCTGGGAGCCTGTGTCTCCCCAGGCCAGCAGCTGCTTTTCAGAGCCCTTTGAGAATCCCAATAACCTGGTGCGGGAGAAAGGTGAGTGAGGGGCCCCCCAGGGCTGGGCAAGGTCAGGGCCAGCGAGTGCCACCAGCTCGATGCCGGGATCCCCTTTCCTGGTCAGGCTGTCAGCAGGGGTCCCACGGGCGGGGAACACGGCGGTACTTGAATGCCAGGGCTGCTCGGGGCTGGGATGGGCCTCTCTCCTCAGCCGTGCGGAGTTCAAAGCTCTTGTCGCCCTTTGGGAAGCTCCTTGGCAAACGTGCTGCATCCAACTGACTTTTCTGGGTTTCCCCTCCACGTAGGTGACATGCTGCCAGAGAAGAATTCAGAGCTCAAACTGGAATGGGATACTCAACGTTCTTTATTGTCTTCTCTGGTCAACACGGTAAACCAACTTATGGTAATGAGCTCACCCCTTACTAGGAGTCCTATCTGTGGCATAGGCAGAAGCCAAGGGACCCAGAATCGCTGGCCCTGCTGAGAGGGTTCCTGCTGTCCCCGAGCAGGGACTACCTGAGGGCGGCACTCCAGGGTCCCAGCAGCAGATCCAGCCCTCCTGGACACCAGCGAGCCCTGGTTCTCCGTTGGGCCAACACCTGGTGCCCTGCCACTCCTCCCTCACCCTGGAACCCCTCTGCTCTCCTCCTCCACCCTGCAGAGACTGCAGGCCCTGCTTCCAGCTTCCCTGCAGGCGCTGCTGCCGGCACCGCCATGCGTCTCTCACCAGACCTGCTGGCGCTGCTCAGCCAGGCAGCGCCATCAGGGCGCTCAGCGTGCCATGTCTTCCATCCATCCCTTCCTCCCACAGGTTATCGAAGACCTCCCACCTTCTGAGAAGACAGAACTTGTCCTCAAGGCCATTGAGGCCTTGGCAACAGGTGACATCTGTGACGTGTACATCGGCATCGACTTCCTGGACATGGCCATGAGACACCCTGACTCCTGGCTGACGGAAGTAAGTGCCCTGTGGCTGGATCGCCCTGCCTGTCAGCCCCGTCAGGCCTTGTTCTTGCCTCCTTCCTAAGCCAGCTCTCTCGAGTACCTGAAGCAATTTCAAGGCAGCAGAGAGGCATGGGAAGGGCAGCACTTTCAGCATCAGCTCGGGAAATGGCTGCACTCCAGAGGCCGCACCGTCCTCACCTGTGTCCCCTCCAGGTGCCAAAGATCATGAGCTGCATCCACCAACACGTGGAGGGCATCCGCAAAGACACAGCCCAACGCAGCCTGGAGTCCCTCCTCCTCCTGCTGGTCAAGGAGCGCCCCAGGGAAGCGGTCAGGAGCCTGCTGAGGATCTCTCCAGCGTATGACAGGTACTGGTCCCGACAGCCTTGAGGGCTTGTTCCCGGTGGGGAGAGGGGCCCAGAGACTCTCTGGCTGCCAGATCCATGGAAAATCACAGGACAGCCCGAAGAGCAGAGCCCTCCCCCCCTCCCTCCCACCACACTTCCCAGCCCTGGTGCGTTGGCCAGGCCTGCAGCAGCTATAGCTGCCCAAGGCAGAGCCCCCCCACCACGCTCCTCCCGGCTCCCTGGGGAACACGACCTCATCCCCCTCCTGCCTGCCTGGGCAGGCCCCCGGCCACCCCAGGGAGGGCGGTGGGCAGGGTGAGGGCTGCAGCACCGCCTGGGGCTGGAGGAGCTGGCCCGGGCAGGGTGCAGGGGCCGAGGCAGCCCTGCTGAGTGAGCTCTGGGTCTGCAGCGCTGCCGTGGCCACGTGGGAGGTGATGACCTCCCTCGCTTTTGGAAGAGTCTTGCCAGAGCTGCTCAGCGTGCTGCAGGACCAGCTGGTGTTCAGCCCTCCCACGGAAGACGCCTGCATCTGTCCCTTGGCTGTGAGTGACCGTGCGCACCTTCAGGGCTGTGCCTGCCTCCCCAGGAGAACAGGCACGGCCCCCCCCGCCCCTGCCTCCCAACGGCCCCCTCCTCCGGCACGTAGGGACACAGCCCGTAGGGTCAGCAGGGACCTGCCCAGCACCAGCCAGACCCCGTGCCAGGCCCTTGGGGCCTCCCCGAGCTGTCTTGGCCCCGCTGAAAAACACAAAGCCTGCCCCTGCCCAGGCAGCACTCTGCTTCCCCTGCCTACATGCCCCTGCCCCACTCCACAGCCTGGAATCCTGGGGCAGGGGCAGAGAAGGGGCTGAAGCCAGAGTCGGGCCAGCTGCTGGGCCCATGCAGAGGCTGAGGGGGCTTCAGGTCTGGGGAGAGGAAACACTTGCCCCTGCCCGCGTGTCGTGCCTCCTTTGTGCCAGCGCGGTGGAGGGAGCCTGCAGGCTCTGCTGGTCTCTCACCGCTGTCTTTGATTCAGCTGCTGCTCTGCGGGGGCATTGGGACAGACGAGTTCACTGCCCTGTACAAAGACGAGAGGTTCCGGAGCCTCCCACGCCCGGTGATGCTGTCGGTGGTGCTCAGGACCCTCATCGTGCTTTCAGAGGCACCTGAGATGGTGAGCGGGGTGTAGTCAAGTGGAGCCGTGTTGGCAGCTGGAGCCCGGGGCAGGGAGTAGTGCAGTGGCTTGGCCTTGCCTGGGCATCAGAATGTGGGGTGATGACTCTGATCACCCTCCCCGCTCTGGAGGGGGCTGGCGGGTGCCTGGGGATCCCTCCAGGCCCAGGCACTTCCCAATCTATCTCCCTTTGGGGCTGCTCAGAACAGGGGGTGGCTGAGCAGGGGACACTGCTCTCCTGTGCTGCCTTCCCTTCTAAGTGCTCTCCCCACCCCCCCGCCAGCGGCCACTGCCTGCCAGGAGGCTGCTGCAGTGACTCCTGTGCCGCCTGCTGGGGAGCCGGACGGGAGGCCCGTGCTCAGCGCCCAGCGCATTTCCAGGTGGCCTTTCAGCGCCTCGCCATAAGGAAACGCTGTGTTTCGTACAGGCAAAAGAAGTGCTGGTCCTGCTGCCGGACATCATGGAGACCCTGCAGGATGGCAGCCCTAGTGTCAAGAGGAAGGCCCTGCTCATCTGCAAGAACGTGATGGGTCACATGAAGAGGGAGGAGGCCAGCCTCCTCGGTCTGCAGCTGGTGGAGAAGCTCCTGCCCCTCTTTGATGATGTAAGGCTGCCGGGGGAGCCTCAGCCCTACAGATGGGCGCCCTGCAGAGGCCGCTGCCCCTCAGCCCAGCCCTGTGGGCAGCGCTCGGCCAGGGCTCCCCTCCCCGCTCTTCCTGCCTGGCCTTTCAGGGCTCTGGGGCTGCTCAGCCGCAGCTGCAGACCTCGTGCGATCACGATCCGACGCCACAGCATCTGCCCTGACGTCAGCCATGCTAACGCCTTGCTCAGCGTGGGCAGGGAGCGGCTGTTGCTGACGTCCCTCTGTCCTCCTCCCTACCAGGGGTACAGCCAGGTGCGGGAGCTCGCCATCGGCCTCTTCAAAGATGTCATCAAGACTGTGGTGCGGAGAAACAAGAAGGACATGAAGGAGAAGGTGCAGAGGGTCCTTCTCCCACTGCTCCTCCATATGAGTGACCAGGTGGAGAGTGTGGCCAAGGTGAGCAGCGGCCGGTGGTGTGGGCAGGGCATGCTGACACCACAGGAGTGGCCTGGGCACGAGGGGCAAGGGCTGCTGGACATCAGAGTCTGCCAATTTGCGTCACCTCAGGGTCCCACCGCTCCCCTCCTTCCCTGCACTGCTCCCCCCGCTGCCTTCCTCCTGCCCCTCTGTGGCCTGCTGCAGAGATGGATGGGGAGGTGGGGTCCCCTCCCAGCCCCGCTCTCCCCGTTCAGCCCCTCCGCCAGCCCAGCCCAGAGGAAGAGTCCCTGCAGACCCCGCATGAACAGGACCGGAGAACCTGGCCCAGACTCTTCCCAGAGCTGCCCTGCCTGCTCCAGCGGGGCTCAGCAGCAGCCCATGGCCACCAGACACACGAGTCCCTACAGGCTTCCCCGCTGTCCCTGCAGGAGTCGGAGGCCAGGGCGTTGAGCCCCAATCCCCATCCCCCAGGGCTGTGCCCAAGAGAGCGCCAGGTGTTGGGGCCAGGGCATGTCCCAGCTCCCGGGGAGCAGGACGGCCCCAGGAGCGAGGCCCTGCTCACCCAGGTGCCCCTCCGTGGGGCCAGTGAACCTGGTCTGCGCAGAGGGCTGCAGCACTTCCAAGCGGGTGAGAGCCAGCTTGTTGCCCAGCCTGGGGCAGGGGGAGTGGTGGGAAGGGAGATGCAGCCGGAGGGCGACTGGCCCTGCATCCCGGGATCAGAGCTCTGCCCGTGCGGAGCCTGGGCTGAAGGAGCTGGGGCAGCCCCGGCTGGGGAGCCAAGCGTCCTGCTGGGGGACGCCCATGGGCCGTGCTGCTGGCTCCATCCTGCCCCAGTGCCTCTGGCACTCCAGGCCTTGCTGCCTGCAGCCCTGGGCCCACCCCTCCTTTGCCCTTCGCTCTGCCCCCACCCCTGGCAGCAGCTCAGCAGCTCTTGAGGATCTCTGTCCTGCTGGCCGCAGCATGAGGTCCCTGAGCGGGTGGCTGCCCCGTGTCCCTGCCCTGGGCGCTGAACCCAGTCCAGGCTGGGTCCCCCGCTGCCCCTTCCCCTTAGGGGCTGGGAGGGGCTGGGAGCCTGGCCAAGAGGACGAGGATGCCAGGTCTCCTTCCCTGGGCTGTGGTGCCATCTCCCAGCCTCTGCTTCTCTGCAGGCCTCTGGATACACCCTCTTGGCCTGTGTGGAGTTCCTGGGGTGGAGGCTGCCCAGCTACCCGCCTGAGCCAGAGCAGGCATCATGGATGGCAGAGTACTTGGTGAGGACCACCCCCAAACCCCAGGGCTGGGCTGGACAAGGGCTGCCCCACATGCCCGTGGGGTGGGCTGTGCAGCTGTACCTCGCCAGCCCTGCTCCAGCCCGCAGCCCAGAGCTGCGTTCTCCCCTGCCACAGGCACGGAGCCCCCACGGGCTCTTCTCCAGGCCCCTCTGCCCTCCCTGTCCCCAGGGTGCTGAAGAAGGCCCTGGCCCACCTGGGCCTGGCAGTGGCACAGAGGGGTCTCGGCACCCCCAGACCCCTCTGCCCGCGCCTCGCTCTGAACCTCAACCCCACCAGGCTCTACCTGCCTGGGGACGCGGATCGCCGGGGGGGAAGGGGGTGCTGGCAGCAGGGACCGGTCCGGCTGACCAGGGAGAGTCTGTGCGAGCGTCGTGCCCTTGTGCTCTCTCCAGTTAGCGCACAGCAGGAGCAGGGTGGGAGAATACCTCCTTCAGAGCCTGCCGTACCTGAAGGATGCTCAGACCACCTTGCGAGTGGCGGTCGTCGGCTTCATCGGTGAGCCATAGTCCCCGGGACCCTCTTCTGGCAGCCTGGCCCCAGTCCGTGCCACTGCCCTGGCAGCATGGGGCAGCCCTGTGGCTGCCAGAGCCCCGGCTGCCCCGAGGAGGGCCCACCACACGGGTGGGCTCGCTGGGAGCCTGGCTCACGGCCACCGCCCTCGGGTACTGTCCTTGCCTGGGGCCGGCCCTGCCGAGGGGCAGGAGGGTGCGCGGCCGAGCCGGCAGGGCCGGGGAACGTGCTGCTGGGAGCGTGCTGGGGAGCGGGAGGTCTGACATGAGCTCTGTGCCTAGGGCTTGCCGTACAGCACCGGAAGAAGCTGAGCAGGGAGACGCTGTTGATTGTCTCTAATGGTGAGTAGGGGCAGCGCTGGGTGTACTGGGGCTGGTGGGGCAGGGTGCTGCCATGCCTGGTCCTGCTCCGGGAAGACGCTCCAGGGCCAGAGGAAGATGCCGGGGCAAACGAGCTATGCCTGAGCAGCAGCTGCCAGATGGTCTCTTGGTCTCAGCTGCTCCTCCTGGCCAGGGGAGGAGAAGGGTGGGGCTGGCATGGTCTGGAGGGGACTCCTGGGAGGTCTCTGCAGGCAGCGGGGGTTCATGGCTGCTCTGCTTCCTTCTCTGGCAGCCCTGCTGGCCTTGAGGAAAGACTGCGAACCCTCAGTCAGATTCCTGGTGTCTCAGGCCATCTACAAACTGAAATACCCAAAGGAGCAGTCATCATCAAGATGGAGCCTGTGGTCACTCTGCTGCTGCTTCTGCTGAGCCTTGGAGAAGTGAAAATTTACCTCTCAAAAAGGGCCCATTTAAATCAATCTTTTTATTAATATTGTTACAACAAGCCCAGTGCCATATCGTGTCCTTCCCAATGGGGAGCACCCTGAGTGTGATAAGGAGGCAGCATCACTCCTGGCCTCTGCTGCTGCCTGCAGAACAGCACACCAGGGCCCAGGGTGTGCTTGCGACAAAGCCCCAGCTGCCCCGTGGGACCACAGAGGGGAGGAGAGAAGCTTTTCCCAGCCTGTCCCTCCTGAGACGACTCAGGGCAGGAAAAGGCACCCGCGTTGTGCCAAGCTGGCCAGTTGTCATTTGTCCTGGCATCAAAATCCTCCCTTATAGTGGGGAGCCGTGCTGGTTTGAGCTGCGACGGTTCAATTTCTCCCGTAGCGGCTGGTGTGGGGTTGTGTTTTGGATTTGTGCTGGAAAGCGTGTGGATAACACAGGGATCTTTAGTTACTGCGGAGCAGAGCTGTGATGGGTTTGCGTGGCAAGGTTTCGGTAGCGGGGGGGTTACAGGGGTGGCTTCTGTGAGAAGCTTCTAGAAGTTTCCCCTTTGTCGGGTACAGCCAGTGCCAGCCAGCTTTAAGACGGACCCGCCGCTGGCCAAGGCTGAGCCCATCAGCAACAGTGGCAGCGCCTCAGGGAGAACGACAGGTTTAAGAGAGGAAAAAGTTCCTGGGCAGCAGCAATCGCAGCGAGAGAGAGGAGTGAGAATATGGGAGAGCAACAGCCCTGCAGGCACCAAGGTCAGTGGGGAAGGACGGGAGGAGGTGCTGCAGGTGCTGGAGCAGAGGTTCCCCTGCGGCCCGCGGTGAAGACCATGGTGAGGCAGGCTGTCCCCCTGCAGCCCATGGAGGTCCACAGTGGAGCAGATATCCCCCTGCAATCCGTGGAGGACCCCACGCCGCACTAGGTGGATGCAATTCGTTGTTGGTATTGTTGGAGCTGCGGGTTTGTCTCTGCTGCTAGCTTTGTTTCAGGAGAGGTTTAGGTAGTTTGGGTCTGGCGGCCGGAAGATATCGCGCTGTACGGAAACATAGGGCCCTGTTGCCTTTGAAGGCGTGGCGACCTGGCTCAGGAACGGCACGGCGGCCTTCCCCGGGCCGCTCGGGCCATCAGCTCACTGACACCAATGTGGTGGACGGCAAATGGCGTTTATTGGTGGGTGATGCGGCGTTATATAGCTTGGGTTTATGACCTCATTTCCGTCTGCTTACATCATAAACTAGGCGCTATTGGCTGTCGGGAGGGGGGGCCCTATGTTTCCGTACAGCGCGATATCTTCCGGCCGCCAGACCCTAACTATCTACATTTCCCCCCTCCCTATGGATAATTAAATTGGTTAAATATAACAACCGTTAAAGAATAAAAAACATCTTAAGATATGTATCGATAACTTGGGTAGAAAATATAAGGCACTCTAGAAAAGAAGTAATTGGGCAATAATCGGGGGTAACGGGGTATAATTGGGAATAGCAAAAAACCCATTCTTAAAGCAGTTGTCGGCGTTCTACCAACATGATGTTAACCTTCTCTAGCCGGCTCTTAACGAACGACACGAGCCTGTTCAATATACAGGGTCCGAAGATCAATGCTATCACGATCATTGCGATCGGCCCTATCAAGGTAGATATTAAGGTGGTCAGCCACGGTGAATGGTTAAACCACGACGCAAACCAACTTTCTTGTGCCTCTCGTTCCCTTTTTCGTTTTTCCAGTCCCTCTCGCAATTTGGTCATAGTGTCCCTCACTATTCCGGTGTGGCCCGCGTATACGCAACATTCTTCCCTTAGTGCAGCACACACTTCCCCCTGCTGTAAAAACATCAGGTCTAATCCTCTTCGGTTTTGCAACACTACTTCAGATAGTGATCTGAGTGATTGTTCTAGCGCAGTTATTGATTGCTCGATTCTAGCCAGGTCCTCATCTACTGCTGTCCTCAAGGCACTAAATTCTTTAGTCTGTTGTACCAAGGATGCTACTCCTGTACCTACTCCCGCACCTCCGGTGATCATTAGAGTAGCTATGGTTAATGCTGTAAAGGGTTCTCGTTTGGACAGGTGATGTTCTGGGGTAATCTGTGAGTCATAGACAAAGTCTTCGGGGTGGTAAAAAATTTTAGGGACTATAGTTGCCTGGACACAATATTCTGAGGATTCGTCCAAGTTTTTTAACGACAAGCAAGGTGTAACTCCCATAACAGAGCAAACCCACTTAGCATTGTTGGCTGGTATCAACCACTGCGCAGGGGTCTTACTTTGTGTCTCATCTACACACAGTTGCTTTTTGTGCTTTGGGACTTTGCCTACACACACGCCACTTCCTACCACCTGCGCCAAAGGAATCCCTTGCTTTTTTGGGTCCCATTTGCAGTGGGCCGGATTTGTACCATTTTTCCATATGGATATGTCACTTACTCCTACAGCCTCATAAAAGGGTGGCTTCATTCCGTAACACAGCCAACAATGCTGCGTGAGATTTGGTGTAGTTTTGTTCAATATTTGGTAGCTAGCTTGCATCATGTCCCAGAGATAATTTTTGTCAGGGGTTTGGGTGGTTTTTGTCATGGTTTTGGGCCCAGTCTCTTCGGGGGCATGGGTGGTTTGGATCACAGGAACTTTCTTTACATAGTCCTCTGGTTTCTTGGCCAAACTGTCAGCCAGTACCCGGTTGGGGCCTACTGGCAGTGGATCATTGAGGATTGTTTCCTTCCTTATGAGAATTAAGCCACCCTTGTCTGTCCCCGGTTCCGTGTACCTCACTCCCCACATTCTTCCGATTATCCACCCTTCGTCTGCGGGATTGGTAACATTTAAGAAGAGGTATTTGCAGTTCCCACGTCCTCCTCACTTCTGCGGTGGCCTGCACCCGTACGGACCCCACTGGACTTTTAGGTACCTGTCTCTACCACTACCCGGTATCCATCTAGGGGCTATGGTCTCGCAACCCCAATAACTGCAGTAATATTGACCAGGGGAGTTGCAATACCCCTTCCCAGGATTTGAGCTAGGGCACATGTAAAATCCCAGATACTCCCAGCATCGGGGTCTCGGGACAAGCTGACATAGAGTGGAATTAAAGCTTGGTGCCCCTGGTGTTGTCTGGGTCGCGATGATCTTTTGGTCTTTGAGCCGGAGTAAGGTCCATTTAAAAGGTTGGTGGGGATAGTGTTCTGACTCTGCCTGTTCTATCACGACAAGCCCTAGAATCAAGATCACACAAGGGCATCGTAGCCCCCCCCCCATGGGGGCTATGTTGCCGTTGTTTGGATTCCGTATGCGTGGAACTCTCAGGTGTTGGCAGGATGCTTGTCGACTTGTCATCTTCTGTTGTCACTGGGGCGTACGGGTTACGAGGGCGTCCGGTAATCCGGTCCTGTGGACAAAAACTCACAGTTTTCATTAGTTTTATTCCGGAGGTCCGGTTTAATAGACTGAAGCGGACACCACTTAACTTTTCCATCTTTTCTGACAGCAGCATACCCTCGTCCTGTGAGGACTAGCCTCCACCCTTGTTCCCATTCCCCTAGCTCATTTCTAATTATAACCAGTGGGCCTTCTTCCAGTGCCCGAGTGGCCCAATGTTTTTGAGTGGGACTATTCCTTTCTTCCCCTCTGGGGAATTGATTCAATGCTAAAAGAGTGGTTGCTAACAAGCGTGCTTGGTCCCCCGGGGGAATGGCGTTGGCAAAACCTTCTGCTTTTGCCAATACCTCTAATTTGGATTTCAAGGTTTGATTTGCTCGTTCAACTATTGCTTGCCCTGTGCTATTATATGGAATGCCGTGCGTTAGAGTGATACCCCATTTTGAAGCAAATGTCTGGACTGATTTAGAGACGATGTTCGGACCATTGTCTGTTTTGATCTGATTAGGGATGCCAAGCCACCCCATGGCCGTCAACCAATGTTGGATGGTTGCTTTGGAGTCAGTTCTAAGGTGTTGTGTGGCTACGATCACTCCACTATATGTGTCTACGGTCACGGCTAGCCACGCTCGAGGCTTCAGCAACTGGCAGAGCGTGAAATCTGTCTGCCATACCTCAGAGGCATTGGGGCCTCTGGGGTTGACTCCACTGGACCATAGTGGTGTTCTCTAGCAGTGTTGACACGTTGCTACTATGTGTTTCGCGTCAGTGACTGAGATCCCGCATTTTTTCGCTAGCGCTTTAGCTCCGATGTGGAGAGATTCGTGTAGCTGGCGGGCATCTCTTAGCGTCCACAACCCTTTCGCAGCAGCGTCTGCTTTGTCATTGCCGGTTTGGAAAAACCCTTTGATTGGGTCGTGGCTGTTGACGTGGATGACCGATATGGTGCCCTTTGGGGAAAAAAGTGCTTCTTCCAGCATTAGGGCCACTGTGGATGTTGACACACCGGGCCCCGACATTGCTAAACAAAGTTTGGCCACGAACATCGAATCGGTCACGATGTTGAGGTGTTCCATTGGAAGCAGTCCACATGCCAGTACCACGGCCATTGCTTCCAGCTGCTGGACTGAAAGCGCACAATCGGTCATTTTAATACAATGCCATTCTCCTCCTGATTGCCATACTGCCGCCGCGGTTGAGGTTGTTGAAGATGCGTCTGTAAAGACTGTTGGTCCCTGTTGGGGCCGGTCCATGATGTTCCGTGGGAGGTCGATGTCGACAACCGCCAGCATTTGAGTCCAGGGGGGCTTTGCGGCGTACCGGACTTCTCCACCAAATCCGACGAGAGCTATGGCTAGATACTCTGACATCGCCACCGATTGCGCTGGGAGCTGTTTGCGGAAGGGTAGGTATATCCCGGCGGGTTCGCTGCCTAGATGTCTTAGGGCGAGTTTCCTGCCTTTCATAATGAGATTACCGAGGCACTCGACTCCTGGAGAGAATGCGCGCAACGGTTTTCCCAGGACTACCCATTGTATTGGTTTAGCTTTGTCAGGGGGTCCCTGGGCTAGTGCCCCTACTCCCCCTCCCTCCCTAAAGTGGACGTACAGATCGAGTGGTGCATCTGGGTTCCACCTGGCGAGCGTGCTTGACGATACTTGTTGCTCGATGAAGTCAAGAGAGTTCATTGCTTCCGTCGTCAGAGTTTTCTGCTCCCATGGGTTCTTTCCTTTCAGGTGATCGTACAGGGGTGCCATGGTTTCAGGAGGGATCAGGGCGATGTTACGGAGCCATTGCAAGGATCCCACTAGCTGCTGCATATCATGGAGTGCTTTGATGTTCCGACGGATTTTTATCTGAGGGGGGCTTACGTAAGAACTTGTGATCCCCACTCCCAGAAAGCTTACACTTGGTCCCCTCTCAATTTTCACACTCGCGATTTTGAACCCGTATGTTTTTAAAGTCTCTGAAACTGTTGATACCAGTTGGTCCACCTGACTTCCTGACGGCGCGGCGATCAAGATATCGTCCATGTACTGGATGATAGTCGCGGTCGGGTCGCTGCGCCGAACCGGTGCCAACGCCCGATCGACTGTAATCTGGCAGATAGTAGGCGAGTTGATCATCCCTTGAGGCAACACTTTCCACTGGAAGCGCAGGTTGGGGCGTTGGCTGTTTGGGAACACGACAGAAAAAGCAAATCGCTCCCTGTCCTCCTCATGCAGGGGTATCGAAAAGAAACAGTCCTCAATATCGAGGACGGCACAAGGTTGTCTCTCTGGTATCATAGAGTTCATGGGCAACAGTGTTTGGAGGGGACTCATTTGTTGAATTTTTTTATTTACTTCATGCAGGTCATGGAGGAGGCGAAACCCCTCGCCAGTTCGTTTGGGTACCACAAAAACTGGGGTGTTCCAAGGGCTAGTGGAAGGTTCGATATGACCTCGTTGTCGTTTGCGGTCAACTAGCTCAAGAAGGGCATCCATTCGAGGCTTTGACAGGGGCCACTGCTCGACCCACACTGGGTCGGATGATTTCCACATCGGTTTAATGGGTGGCAGTGAGTGTGCGGCAGTGGCCCTTACGGTAAATTTGTTACCCTGGCTTTCAACAGGGTTAGAGCGTCCCTTCCCAACAGGGGTGGGACTCCTGACATGACATATGGGAAGAGGGTAATGGTTTTCTCTGGTCCTTTTTCAGTGTGAAGCATGATTGCTACCAATTGGATGCTCTTCCGAGCTCGGGTTAATCCCCCGACTCCACCCACCATGGGAGCGTCTTCCAATTCCCAGTGCAGGGGCCAGTTTGTCTCAGGAATAACTGTAACATCTGCTCCGGTATCAATCAAAAAGGGGACACTAATGGTGGTGCCATTTAAGATATTATAGAGGGAACAGGTCCCCCACACCACTGGCGGGTTATCGCACTTTACTGCCAGGGCCACCCTGGGGTCTCGCCCCCAGAGGGTGGTCCTTGTTGTCTCAGAGGTAGGGACAGGTTCGGCTGGACCGTCGGTTGAACCGTGAAGTTGGTCGCTTCTCGAGGGGGCAGCGGGTTCGGGAGTGCTTCGCCCCATCCGGGGTTGGCGTAGTTGGGCCGCCTCGTGTCCCAAGCGGGAGAGGGCTGTGCACGGCCCGCGTGCCCTCTCCCCCTTCCGTTTCCCTGGTTTTTAGATCTGCATTCCTTGGCGAAATGTCCTTTCTTTCCACAGGCCCAACATGGTCCTCTGGGTCGATTTTGGCGCCGGGGGAGCGCTGCTGGCGGGTCCCTCAACCGAGGGCAGTTTGCCACAACGTGGCCCGCCTGGCCGCATTTAAAACATGCCATCACATTAGCTATTGCGGTACGAACGGCCGCCTGAATCGGGGCTAGATGCTCTTCCTTTGTGACATGCTTAATCATGTCTGCGATACTTGACCCCACTGGCAGCGATCGTAGGATGTCTTTGGTTGCCAAATTACACTGCTGACGTAAGCAATCTGCAACAACCGGGCCTTTCGCTTCCGCGGGCAGGGTCGAGGAGTCGACCGCTGCCTGGAGGCGATCCACAAATTGCGTAAAGCTCTCACTTTCATTTTGCTTTATTGTGGACCACGGCGATGGCTTGACAATAACTCTAGAGGCCGTGCGAATGGCTTCTCTGGCCGCACGAGTGGTTGTCATAACTTCATGGGCCTGCAGGCCCTGGGCCTGCGCCGGGGGGGTGATCATTGTTGGGTCTGTACCTATCAGCCGCTGCAGACTGGAGCCATGTAGCGGGTGATCCTCCCCGGTTACTCGGGCTAGTTCCCTTGCACAGTTGTCCTCCCCACTTGTTTAAAAACGATCATCCCTGCCCCGTCAAAGATCAATCTACAAGTTTGGTTTATATCGAACGGGAACATATCGTCTCCCCCGAAGACGCCATCTATGAGGGGGGAGACCATGGCAGAATTAAGCCCTTTATCCGCAATTGCCTTAACAATCGCTTGTATATCCTCAGGGTTTACTGGTGAGTGGACCCTCTGTCCCCCGTCCGTCACCCGGACCGGGAACGCTAGCGTGGCCGATGGGACCCAATCGGCACACGCGATCTTTATTTTCCTCCAATCAGTGAGAGGAATTTTTTCCCTTGGCGGTCCCTCTTTATTTTGGATGGAGATATTTTGGCTTTCGACTGTAACTACTCCCATTTCCTCCTCCTTTGAGTCTGAATCAGTTACGAGCCACTCGTCCCAGCTAGTGTCTGACCCGGAGTCGGAACTCGACTGACTGGTTACTTCCGGTTAGCAGTGCCTTTCTGTCGGGCTTAGGCCCCACCCACTTCCCTTGTGGGCGGGCCGTTCCCTCCCTCTTGGCTCACCCCTCCCTCTTGGCTCGCCCCTCCCTCTTGGCTCGCCCCACCCTCTGCTCGGCGGGGTGTTTGCCCTCTAAGGGCAATTTTTCGGATGGCCGCTCTGATTGGCTTTCTGCCCTTCACTCACGCTCCCCTCCTCTTCCCGGTCGCCCCCACCACCTTTCCCCTTGTCGTTCTCCTCCCCTTCCCGTTTGTGTGAGCTTGTTAATGCTAGCGCTTCTTCCCTGGTCCTGCAACGGGCATCTTCACCACACCCTTCCCCTTTCCGCTCGGCGCCTTCTTGGGGCGCGTAGGGCGGTGGTCTAGCCCAGACTTCCTCAGACTCTGGTCTCTCCGCGGCGCCTCTGGCCTCTTCGGCTAATCTACCGCAGAAGGATTTAGATCGTTCTTGTCCCTCCGTAAGCGGGTCGGGGTTCGGGGATTGAGGGGACGTGTCGCGGATCTTTAGGCTCAGCAGAACAGTCATCGTCTGGGAGGTGCAAATTCTGTGTGGCTGCCCCGCCTCCCAATTTTGGGGTGGCCCACAAACAGTTCTCTGCCGCCCTCCAGGTCTCCTGCTCTTGTATGGCCTTCTGCAGGGCCTGTACGACTTTCCCCCACGACTTAAGGTTTTTCCCTCGACCCGAAGACATCGTCTCCTCAGCTAACGCTTCAGTACATTTATCCCACACTTCAGGGTGGAGAATATCCACTGGCTGGTCAATGACCTCAATTTGCAAAAGCCTCACAACTGCGAGAGTAAAATCTTTGGGTTTACAATCAATACCCCACTGCTTATGTAATTGTGATATGACCTTCACAAGGGCTTCCATCCTCCTTGTTGGTCCGGGAGTGTCCTCCCCGCCGGGCTGGTCCTGCCGCTCCGGCCGCCGTTCACCCGATTCCAGGCGAGTGTTCCCGGTTTTCGGCACCACTTGTTGCCTTCGGAGGCGTGACGACCTGGTTCAGAAACTGCACGGCGACCTTCCCTAGGGCCGCTCGGGCCATCAGCTCACTGACACCGATGTGGTGGACGGCAAATGGCGTTTATTGCTGGGTGATGCGGCGTTATATAGCTTGGGTTTATGACCTATTTCCGTCTGCTCACATCATAAACTAAGCACTATTGGCTGTCGGGAGGGGAGGCCCTATGTTTCCGTACAGCGCGATATCTTCCGGCCGCCAGACCCTAACTACCTCCAGGGGAGCATGACCAGAGCTCCCATAAATTACCCGATTAGTTCAAATTCTGGCTCGCTCCCTTGAGAAAGTCCAAGTTTTTTTGACTCCTGAGAGAGTCTCGAGTGGTTGGAAATTAAAACAAGCAGCTCCCATCAGTGTCCAGTTCTGGGCCCCCCAGTTCAGGAAGGACGGGGAACTGCTGGGAAGAGTCCAGCACTGAGCCCCAAAGGTGATGAAGGGGGTGGAACATCTCCCTCAGGAGGAAAGGCTGAGGGAGCTGGGTCTCTTGAGCTTGGAGAAGAGGAGACTGAGGGGTGACCTCATCAACGTTCATAAATACGGAAAGGGCGAGGGTCAGGAGGATGGAGCCGGGCTCTTCTCGCTGATGGCCAATATCAGGACGAGGGGCAACGGGTGCAAGCTGGAGCACAGGAGGTTCCACATGAACATCGGGAGAAACTTGTTCCCTGTGAGGGGGGCAGAGCCCTGGAACAGGCTGCCCAGAGAGGTGGTGGAGTCTCCTTCTCTGGAGACATCCAAACCCCGCCTGGACACGTTCCGGGGTGACCTACTCTAGGGGATCCTGCTCTGGCAGGGGGGTTGGATGAGGTGATCTTTCCAGGTCCCTCCCAACCCCTGACATTCTGTGATCCTGTGTCTCAGGGCGCGTGGTGTCGTGATAAACGTCGGCACAGACGTGACTCAACCACCGTGGCGGCATCGCAGCTACTCAAGGCGCCGGGAGCTGTCGCAGCTCTTCCAACCCTCTGGTGCAAATCAGCGCAGTCTCGGTCGTCGTCTTCTGTTGTTCCCTTGGGAGTAGAGGGTACAATTTGGGTAGGTGGCCCGTGAGTCGGAGGTCTCGACCAGTCCTCGAATTGATCATCTATGGTCAAGGAACATGTCCTTGGCTGGTAGGCCCTTGGCTCGTACCTACTTTGGTCATGATTCAAAGATTATACACAATGGGTACCAACATAAATCCTGTCTAGCAGACATCTTGGGCTATAACATATTATCCTTGTTTCTAACCACTAATAGATCATTGGTTAATAAACACCTTAGGTCTGAGACTTGACAGGGGTATCCCAGCAGCATTGGCAGTACAGATTTTGGCTTATATTTGACCATTTGTACCATTTGAGACTTATTTTCCCAAAATAATCATTAGTCTCTCCTATTAATATCCACTAATCAGAATTCTTGATATTCAAATCAAGATGGAAACGTAAGGGCATTTCCAAGCCGTAGCCCAAACCCCTAAATCTGCCGATTTCTGCACCAGCATCGCCCCGAACGAGGAGCAGCGAGGTGCGTACGGCCACGGGGTGACAACTTTCACGGCCTCGAGCAGCACGAGGACTTGTCGGGCAGCAGGGCCGGCTGCCAGGGTGGGCCAACAGCCCCACGCACCTCAGCGTCCCCTCCTGGGTGTCACCTTGTCACCCCAACAGCCCCACGCACCTCAGCGTCTCCTCCTGGGTGTCACCTTGTCACCCCAACAGCCCCACGTGCCTCAGGGTCCCCTCCCGGGTGTCACCCTGTCACCCCAACACCCCAGCGCCCCCTCCCCTGGGTGCCCAAGTGTCACCCCAACCCTCTCTGCGTTACTCCTCTACCCTGCTGTGTGTTCCTACCCCAGTGAGCCCCCCCCCCCCATTCCAGTCCACCACTCCCCAGTGCCCATTGCCCCCCCCCAGGGGTTGTTCCCCTCAGAGTCCCCTCACACCCTGCTGTCACCCCATGCAGGTCCCCCCCCCAACTGCGAGCTGCTCCTGGGGGCACCCTGGGGGGGGGGGGGGGGGGGGAGGGGACAGGGCATCACGGCACGGGTGAGGGGGCACCCACGGGACCCCCCCGCACCCTGACACCCCCCGGCCCCCACGGGACCCTCCCAGCCCCCTCCCCCGCCGCCCCCCCCACCCATCCGTGACACCTGCAGCCCGTTGGTCGCCATAATCCCCGTAGCCCCGCCCCCCGTCGCCATAGCAACGCCGGTGCCGCCCCCTGACCACGGCGCTCCGGTTGCGGCGGGCGGCTCCTGCGCGCTGCTTCCGCTGGCCCCGCCCCCGGCGGCCGATTCGCTCGCCTCACGCCGCCGCTTCATTGGCTGGGAAAACGCGCCAATGGGCTGAAAGCGCTCTGATTGGTTGCCGCTGAGCCGCGGGCCGAGAAAGACCCGGAAGGCGGCACGTCCCGCAGAGTCACGTGAGACGCAGAGCTCCGCCCCCTCAGGCCCGTCCACTCTGCCCGGGGGGGGGGGGGGGGGGGGCCGGGGGGGCGTGGCAAGGTCACCCAGGCAACGCGCAGCTCTCCCCGCCCTCCCGCCCATGGGCCCTCCCGTCGCTATGGCAACAGGGGGCGTGGTAAAGGGGGGCACCCGGCTGCAAGGGCAACGGTCGCCATGGAAACCAGCGGGCCCCCCCCCCCCCCCCCCCCGGCCCTCCAGCCACGCGTCTCCATGGCAACGGCAGGGGCTGCTCCCCCCCCCCGCCCCGGATACGTCCATCACCGCCCCCTTTACAATAATTACTTTATTTTAACATAATTAATTAATTACAGACGGTAAAATCGCCCGGGGGGGGGGGGGGCATGTCCCGGGGGGGGGGGGAAACGCCCCCTCCCCACCCCCACACCCCCCCCCCCTGCACCTATTGCTTGGTGGGGGAGGGACAACAAGGGGCAGCGCCCCCCCCCCCCCCCGGGGGGGGGGAGGGAGAGGGGGGCAACGCCAGCAGAGGGACACCCCGCCCCCCCCGCCCCCCCCCCCACCCCCCCACTCCCCATCCCGGGTGCTGCCCCAGCTCCTGCCCGAACTGGGAGCACTGGAAGAACGGGGAAGCGGGGGTGGGGGGGGGTGGGGGGGAGGGGAATAAATACAATCTTCCAATATATTAAAACCCCCCCCCGGGGAGGGGGGGGAAGGGGGGGGGTTGGGTTTGGGGTGCCGGCGGGGGGGCACCTGGTGGGGGGTGGGGGGTGTCACATCATGCCCAGCTGCAGCAGGGTGTTGGCGTACATCATGGGCTTGATGTTGGGGTGAGGCTGCGGGAAAAGGGGGGGTGGGGGTGAGGGGGGGGGGAGCAAATCTGCTCCCCACCCCACCCCCCCCCAAATCCCACCCCTGGGTGATACCCCCCCCCCCGCCATTACACCTCCCAGCTGCCCCCTAGAGCCCCCCCCCCCCCTCCCCCAGCCCCTAGGAATGCCCACAACCCCACACCACCCCCTACGAACCCCCCTATAAATCCCAGAGCCCCCCACATAGCCCCCATGACCCCCCCCCATAAGCCCCAGAACCCCCCACCAGCTCCCCAAATAGCCCTTATGAACCCAGCAGCCCCCCCCAAATAGCCCCCCCAGCCCCCCAAATAGCCCCTATGACCCCATTAGACCCGCCCAGCCCCCCCCCAATAGCCCCTACGAAGCCCCCACAAGCCCCATAGCCCCCCAGTAGCCCCAGTGAAGCCCCCCTCATCACCCCAGGCTGGGGAAGGGGCAGACCAAGGTCTTAGGGGGATCTGGAAAGTTGGAGGGGCAGAGGGAAGGTTTTGGGGAGTCCTACAGGTTGGGGGGGGGGGGGGTCTGGGGATCCCCAGAGAGGGTTTTGGGAGGTTTCAGGGAAGCTGTGATTTCAGGTGGACCTTAAGGGTGGGTTTTGGGGGTCCCCAAGAAGGGTTTGGGGGTGCCCAGGGTTCAGGGGGTCCCTGGGGTGGGTTTGGGAGGGTCCAAGGTTGGGGGGGGGTGGGTGGGGGGGGTGGGGAATGACACCGAAGAGGGCTTGTGGGTGACAGATTGAGGGGTGTCACTAGGGAGGGTTTCAGAGGTCTCTGGGGGCAGTTTTTGGGGATCTAAGGTTCAGGGGGTCCCCAAGGAGGGGTTTTTTGAGGGGGTCCCAGGTTCAACGAGTCCCGAGGGAATGGGGTGCCCCATCCCCCGCCCCCCCCCTCCCCCCCCAGACTCACCACTGCTGTGAACTGGTGGAAGTCGGGGCGCAGGTCGCTGCCTCGCAGGTGGATGTAGGAGCCCTTATTGCCCATCTGGTCGCTGCAGGGGGGGACACAGGGACATTTGGGGACACCAAAGCCCAGCCCCCACGGGGACACCCAGGCTTGGGGGCTCCCAGGGACAGGGACACTTGGGGACACCAAAGCCCAGCCCCCACGGGGACACCCAGGCTTGGGGGCTCCCAGGGACAGGGACACTTGGGGACACCAAAGCCCAGCCCCCATGGAGACACCGAAGCCTGGGGGCTCCCAGGGACAGGGACACTTGGGGACACCAAAGCCCAGCCCCCATGGAGACACCGAAGCCTGGGGGCTCCCAGGGACAGGGACACTTGGGGACACCAAAGCCCAGCCCCCACGGGGACACCCAGGCCTGGGGGCTCCCAGGGACAGGGACATTTGGGGACACCAAAGCCCAGCCCCCACGGGGACACCCAGGCTTGGGGGCTCCCAGGGACAGGGACATTTGGGGACATCAAAGCCCAGCCCCCACAGGGACACCCAGGCTTGGGGGCTCCCAGGGACAGGGACATTTGGGGACATCAAAGCCCAGCCCCCACAGGGACACCCAGGCTTGGGGGTTCCCAGGGACAGGGACACTTGGGGACACCAAAGCCCAGCCCCCACAGGGACACCCAGGCTTGGGGGTTCCCAGGGACAGGGACACTTGGGGACACCAAAGCCCAGCCCCCACGGGGACACCCAGGCTTGGGGGCTCCCAGGGACAGGGACACTTGGGGACACCAAAGCCCAGCCCCATGGAGACACCGAAGCCTGGGGGCTCCCAGGGACAGGGACACTTGGGGACACCAAAGCGCAGCCCCCACGGGGACACCCAGGCCTGGGGGCTCCCAGGGACAGGGACATTTGGGGACATCAAAGCCCAGCCCCCACAGGGACACCCAGGCTTGGGGGTTCCCAGGGACAGGGACACTTGGGGACACCAAAGCCCAGCCCCCACGGGGACACCCAGGCTTGGGGGCTCCCAGGGACAGGGACACTTGGGGACACCAAAGCCCAGCCCCCACGGGGACACCCAGGCTTGGGGGCTCCCAGGGACAGGGACACTTGGGGACACCAAAGCCCAGCCCCCACGGGGACACCCAGGCTTGGGGGCTCCCAGGGACAGGGACACTTGGGGACACCAAAGCCCAGCCCCCACGGGGACACCCAGGCTTGGGGGCTCCCAGGGACAGGGACACTTGGGGACACCAAAGCCCAGCCCCCACGGGGACACCCAGGCTTGGGGGCTCCCAGGGACAGGGACACTTGGGGACACCAAAGCCCAGCCCCCATGGAGACACCGAAGCCTGGGGGCTCCCAGGGACAGGGACACTTGGGGACACCAAAGCGCAGCCCCCACGGGGACACCGAAGCCTGGGGGTTCCTGGGGGAAGGACACTTGGGGACATCAAAGCCCAGCCCCCATGGGGACACCCAGGCTTGGGGGCTCCCAGGGACAGGGACACTTGGGGACACCAAAGCCCAGCCCCCATGGAGACACCGAAGCCTGGGGGCTCCCAGGGACAGGGACACTTGGGGACACCAAAGCGCAGCCCCCACGGGGACACCCAGGCTTGGGGGCTCCCAGGGACAGGGACACTTGGGGACACCAAAGCCCAGCCCCCATGGGGACACCCAGGCTTGGGGGCTCCCAGGGACAGGGACACTTGGGGACACCAAAGCTCAGCCCCCATGGAGACACCGAAGCCTGGGGGCTCCCAGGGACAGGGACACTTGGGGACACCGAAGCCCAGCCCCCACGGGGACACCGAAGCCTGGGGGTTCCCGGGGACAGGGACACTTGGGGACACCAAAGCCCAGCCCCCACGGGGACACCAAGGCTTGGGGACAAAAAGAGCCACTTGGGGACAGCGACACCCCCACACAGGGACGCTGAGACACGATGACACCCCCAGGGCTGGGAACAGCAGATCTTTTGGGACACTGAGGCACAGGGGGACACCCTCAGGGCCCGAGCTGAGGGGACAACACGGCTCAGGGGACATCTGGCGACCAAGCCGAGGGGACACAGAGCCCAGAGCAGCCGGGGCACGGGCTCAACGGGGCCAGTCCTCCTCCCCCACCTCCACTGGGCCCCCCCCGTTGTCCCCCAGGCCCGGGTGACACTCACCAGTAGTTGGGGGCGGAGAAGACGGTGACGCACTTGCCATCGTGGGCCACCTCGTAGCCCTCGGGCTTCACCTCGTGGCTGCGGATGATGTAGTCGAGGTGGTTGCGCTCCAGGAAGCTCTTGGTGACGGGTCGGGCCCGAACTGGCAGCTGACCCCCCGCTTGCTGACCGAGCGGCCGTTCTGCGGGGAGGCCACCAAGCGGCGTCACCGGCACGCCGGGGACACGCTGGTGGCCGTCCCCAAACCGGGGACGTGGTGGGACGGGGCGGGGTTCAACTCACCTGGGGCTGCGGGTCGGACCAGAGCAGGTCACACATGGGACCTGGGGGGGGGGGGGGGGAAGCAGAAAGGGGTCAGGGTCCCCCATCCAGCCCCTGGGGGGGGGGGGTGGGGGGGACATCTCGGCCGCTGGGAGGTGGCAGGGACTTTTTGGGGGTGGGAGGGGGGGGGGGGACATGACACGGGGACACGGGGCACCTTCTCACCTGAGTCTGGGGGCTGCCGGTTCCTCTCGATCTTCCGGATGTCATCGAGGGTGATGCCATCCTCGCTGAAGAGACCCCCGTGCATGATCTGGGACAAAAGCCACGTGGGTTTGGGGACAACGGGGGGGGGGGGGGGGGTGGTGGTGGTGGCAGGGACTCCCTCCACCCTAACCCCCGTGGGGACCAACCCCAGGGTGGGGAGGAGGGGGGGGGGGGGGAGAAGAGACCCCAAGCCCCTGGTGAGAGCAGGGACACCCCCCCCCCGACTCGTGACAGCGAGCCCCTAGGGACGTGGAGGATAGGGCCCCCCCCCCCCAAAGCCCCACTCCCTGGGGACACCCACCCCCCACCCCCCCCCCCCCGCGACCCAAAACGCTGCCAGGGCTGAAGATCACCCCAACACGCTGGGAAAGATGGGGAACCCCCTCCCCAAACTGCCCCCTCCTGCAGGAGGGACACCCCAAGGGTTGGGCTGAGGATGAAGGGGGGGGGGGAGGCAAACTGGGGGGAGGGGGTCCCCCTCACCAGTACTTTCCCGTTGATGCACTGGGCGAGCGGGAGCCACTCGAAGACCTCGCTGAAGAGGGCGAACATCTGCGCCGTGTACTTGGCCTTCACCTCCCCCTCGAAGCCGTAGATCTGGTTCATGTTGTCCGTCTCGTGGTTCCCTGAAGGGGACACGGGGACGTGGCCAGGCCCCAGGACACGGAGCAGGGGACAAAACCCCCTCCCCCAGCCCCCGGCTCACCCCCCGTCCCCCTCCCCCCAGATGGAACGAGGCCCCGTCATCCAGAGCGAGGGAGAAGGCACGAGGTGTCCGCCCATGGGTTGGGGTCCTCCCGCTCAACGCCGGGCCCAGAGAGAGGGGACGTGGCCTCGCCATCGGGGACGTGGCCCCACGGACCCAGGATGGGGCCCCGCGGCTCAGCAGGCGCCACAGAACGTGGCCCCATCGCCAGGGGACTCGGCCTCACAGCCTGAGGTGGCCCTAAGCTTGGGGACATGAGATGAGGTCCCACCACTAGGGGACACGGCCCCACAGCCTGAGGTGGCCCTACGCTTGGGGACACGAGATGAGGTCCCACCACCAGGGGACACGGCCCCACAGCCTGAGGTGGCCCTACGCTTGGGGACACGAGATGAGGTCCCACCACCAGGGGACACGGCCCCACAGCCTGAGGTGGCCCTACGCTTGGGGACATGAGATGAGGTCCCACCACCAGGGGACATGGCCCCACAGCCTGAGGTGGCCCTACAAGATGAGGTCCCACCACTAGGGGACACGGTCCCATGGCCCAAGGTGGCCCTACCCTTGGGGACAGAAGATGAGGTCCCACCACTAGGGGACTCAGCCCCATGGCCCACGGTGGTCCTACGCTTGGGGACACGAGATGAGGTCCCACCACTAGGGGATACGACCTCATGGCCCAAGGTGGTCCTACCCTTGGGGACACGAGATGAGGTCCCACCACTAGGGGACACAGCCCCATGGCCCGGGACAGGCGAGGTGGCCCTATGAGATGAGGTCCCACCACCAGGGGACACAGCCCCATGGCCCAGGACAGACGAGGTGGCCCTACAAGATGAGGTCCCACCACTAGGGGACTCAGCCCCATGGCCCAAGGTGGCCCTACGCTTGGGGACATGAGATGAGGTCCCACCACCAGGGGACACGGCCCCATGGCCCGGGACAGACAAGGTGGCCCTACAAGATGAGGTCCCACCACTAGGGAATACAGCCCCCACAACCCGAGGTGGTCCTACCCTTGGGGACACGAGATGAGGTCCCACCACTAGGGGACACGACCCCACCAGCCCAGGATGGGGGGGGGGGGGACACAAGGCCTTGTCCCTCCCGGTGGCCGCGTTACCTCGGAGCAGGTGGAAGTGTTCGGGATAGAGGAGCTTGAAGCCGAAGAGCGTGAGGATGACCTCGACCGAGAAGGACCCGCGGTCCACAAAGTCCCCGTTGAATATCTGCGGGTGGTTCAGGACAAAACACCTCCCCGGGGTCCCCGTCCCCCATCGGTGTCACCTCGTTCCCCCTCCCTACACCCGTCCCCACCGCCGGTGAGACCCTTCCCGTGGGGGGGTGGGGGGGGGGGTGGGGGGATACGTAAGGGTTGGACTCGGAGGGCAGCCCGTTGAGCTCGAAGATGTTCAGGAGGTCGTAGTATTGCCCGTGGGTGTCCCCGCACACCGTCACCTTCTCCGTCTGCGTTTGGGATGGAGCCGGGGTGGAACGTCACCGCCCAGGGACGTCACCCCCGCCCCCCCTAGCGGCACCGGCATCCCGGCGAGGGGGCACCCACCTCCTTCAACGTCGTTTCTACTAAGGTGGGGAGCTTGGCCAACACCTCCTTCACCTGCACCAGGATCTGGCGGGGACAAAGGGGCAGCCGAGGTGACAAGGAAAGGGATGTGGGGCACGTGGGGACAGGGTAGAGCTCCCAGTAAGGGACTGGGAGGAGGTTGAGGGGGGAGCTGGGGTACCTGGTAGGCACATTTTCGGTGGAGTTTCTTCTGCTCCTTGTACCACTGCATCAGGTCCTTCATGAAAGCCAGCGTGACCTTGCCACCGTCCAGCTTGGGACCGCTGTACTCGTCCTCGATGGCTGCAGAAGGAAA